>NC_140956.1:52619532-52939532 GCF_014529385.1 Adiantum capillus-veneris
AATTTAGAGAGTAGTTAGTAATAAAAAATTCTTTAAAAAAATAGTCAAAACTTACGCTATTTATTTAATTAACTAAAATTAAACTAATTACCTCGATTAATTACAAAGATTGTTTGCTCTCTAAGTAATTTTTGTAAGGTATTCTCTTATTTGCAAGAGAAATCTACCAGCACTCCAAGTCTGAGTTCTATTGTGGAGAGAGGGGCCTACTTATAGAGTTTTTGGGCTCATAGGCTGTGTTTGGCAATTTCTTGCACTTCAAGGCAACCCCCAGCCTCTTCCTAGTGCCCCCTACTACTTAATTTGGCATGGGCAGGCTCATCACTACTCCACACAGCCTCCACATACTCCAAATCGATTGTGCTATTTTTTAACCTATTACAAGCTTAATTTATAAAATATCTGTAAATATCTAGAGAATTCTATGATAAAATTCTTTTACAGCAATGATTACCAAGACCTTACAATTTATCTAATTAATTTAATCAGCAGTATAAACTTCCAGTGGGCATAGCTGTGTTAGTTTTTATCGTAATTCAGTTTTGAAAATTTCTAACCATAGTAAAGTCATGATTACGGTTCCAAAAATACCATTATTTGCCAAGGTTGGACAATTATACATTCATTTATTAATAATCATATCAGTTTGATTAAGCTTTATACAATCTTTAAGGTTTCAGAAACTGGAAACCTTACAATCACCCCAACTTAAGGAATTGAGATGTCCTCATCTCAACGGAAATTGGGAAAGTCTTTGAGAAGTGATATTTCGTCCTGCCATGTGGTGTCTTCAGTGGGGTAGTCTTTCCACTTTACCAAGTGTTATTGATTACTCTAAGAGTTCTTTCTATTTTCACGGATCTGGTTGGAGTTTCAACAATTCCTTACTTTAGTAATACTAATTACTTACTACTCAATTTTTCCCAAGGAACTCTCAGTGTTGAGCCCATCTTAAAAACCTTTACAAACGAATTGTATCATCTCAAAAACCAGGTTAAATATATATCATAAAAGATCCATATAGCCACCTTGTTAACATGAATGCGCTCGGTCTAACTGACCATTCAAAGCAATTAGCGTTTGAGAAGTACTGTCACATTCCAGCTTTGCCAATCTGAACGCGCTCGATGTGTTCTTGCCATTCTGAGCAATCTGCGTTCGGCACAAGCTTCCACCATTGCACCAGAGGTACCCCCCTCTGTGCTCTGACCTGATTGACCAGCAATATGTAAAGTGCTTTAAGAGGTATCATACCAAGAGTTCTTGTGGCTTCCTATTAGTCTCGTGCATTAATACCTTCATATCTAGGTCATTTTTCAAGGAAGGCTATCTTGTGTACAAGGAATGTGAGTTGGTTTTCAGATAACTATCTCATTTGTAAGATTTGAATTCAGCCTTTCTATCAAGAACCTCTTCTTCATTTGCTAGATCTACCCTTAATCTCTTGATTGAATACTTACTTAACTTTAGATTCCTTAAGTAATTTTGGAAAAGGAAATAAAGTATACCATCATAATATATAAGTAACTTAAAGTTTTTCATTATCAATTTATAGTGGTTTACAAAATTTCCTATTGTTGCTGCGCTCTAGGATTGCTAATTGTGGCCAAACGAGTGGCTCTTTCATCTTCCTCGTTCATTAAGGTTGGTTCTACCATGATTTCATAAGCTATGGCTCTTCTTGCTCTTTCTCTACCTTATCCTCCATTTCGACCTCCTCTTAGATTGTCTCCTTGATTTTAAGGAATGGCTCTAGTAGCAGTTCGAGGGTTTTGCTCGTCTAGACAGTTATTTCTATAGTGCCCCATTTGATTGGATCCATTGCACCTAACATTTGGGAAAGTCTGCTCCAAGTTCACTACTGCAGCTACTCCACGTTGTTGATATCCTTGGTTGAATGTTCCCTGGCTCTTTCCCTAAAGTTATTAAGTCCATTATAGTTTCTTGTAGAGTTGGTTCCTTCAGCTGCAAGAGGCTTGGCCCTGAGAAGTGCATCCTAAATTGATGTAGGACTCATGGATTCAAGACGTGTACTCAAGGGTTTATTGAGGCCTTGAAAAAAGTGGGAAATTTGCTGCTCCATTGTCATCTGAGGAGCATAGCTTCGTAAAGACATAAACTTGGTGTAGTACTCCTCCAGTGAAAATCCTAATTGGCGTACACCAAAGAATTCAATCATCTTAATAGTCTGATGTGCAGGAGGGAGATAGCGTTTTTTGATTGCCTACTTCATTTTCTCCCAAGATGGACTACTCATGGGATTATCTCTGCAGTGTTGCTTCCACCAAAGTTTGGCATCTCCACTGAGATGGAACATACCCAACATTGTTTGGTTTTTCTAAGCAGTTCCTGCAGCTTTGAAATAGTCTTCCATAGCATCTACCCATGCTTCGACATCTCGCTCTAAATTCGGTCCCTATCCCTTGAAGGTAGGGAGTTGGACTTGCTTTAGTAGTAATTTTTTCTCTTTATTAACAGTGTAAAGGCTTTTTACGCGAGTATTACCGTCTGGGATTGAATTAGTGAAACTTAGTACTAGATGAAAATATCTCTTACTTATGCTTTCAACTTATGTCATACTCAAAAATTTGCACACAAGATGAAGACAATTGCCAAACCATAAACAAAACTGCTTATAGCATACCTATGAGAACCATATTATGTACAAGAGTTAATACAATCCATGGACATCCTACTATGTACAAAGGCGACGACAATCCTATACTAGAATCTTGTGGACTTTGGGTGGATCAGATACAGGATCAAAATATACAACATCTTTTGGTCCACTAAAACTAGGTCCTACACCTATGGGTCTAATTCTACCTGGGTAGATTACTTTAGACACTTGATCAAACACCCACTGATTTTGTGATACTTGGACACCATCCACTACAAAGGTTTCCTCTGGATTCTCATTCCCAATGAAAAAGTATACTTCAATGACTTGAATATCTTCGGCCCACTTGAGTCTCTTCATATTTAGTTCTAATCCTTCTAACTCTCCCGCATCAATGAAGAAAATTCCACCAGATCCTAGCAAGCCCTCATAAACCTAATGTTGAAATCCATGGATTTGCGGTAGGCCTCATGGAAATCTTGCTGCAAAGATGGGGATAATTCTCTCTCTTCCTTTCTCTCCCTCTTTTCAATTAAATACCTCTTTGTTTGAATTTTTCAAAGATCACTTAATTCAACCAAACACCTTAAACTTTTCCCTAGGTCCACGAATTTAATCAACACACACTATGATACCACTTGTGCGATCCCCAACTCACAAAGACCAAGATTGGGATGGGGCCCTTGACAGGTCTTTGGGCCTAATAAAAATCAAAGTCTCTAAACAAGAAAATCCAAGGAATACACCTTTACCATTGACAATGGCTTGGGTCTATAGCCCTAGAAGAAGACCTAGTCCTATCTCGTAGCAAAAATGGAACAACATATTAAAACTATTTTGGCCCCATAACTTCCACAAGTTGGGCTAAGTATCCTCAACCAACGCTTTTTTCCCCCTAACAGATGTGAGGGTACAACCGCTGGTGGGCTCCTCTTCCAAATAAAAACGTTTTCTAAACGTTTTTAGTGCGTAGGGATGGATAGTTACCTAACTAATCAGGTTCACCCGTCCATGATTGACAACCTTAGTCAATCCCCACTTACCACCCCACACTCACACATGATTTCTTTTGTTATCTAATTACTATCACATTGTTTTAACATTTAAAATAATGGATTCCTTTTTAAACTTTCTTCACAGTGATTCCTTCGATCAAGTATTAAAGACATTGAAAATCATTCTTTACAAAGTGATAACCTACCCTATGAAGGATCATAAGAGAAGTCATAAATACCACCCATGAACTAAAGTGCAAAGAGGGTGCCTCTAATTTTTGGTACCAACTTAGTAAGTAAAGAAACTAAATACCCACTTTTACAAGAGGTTCAATGAAGTTTGGACCTACCAATTTAAGCCATTATATTGCAAGATTCACTCTCTCTTGTCTTAGGGTATGCTTTGTGTAGTAATTGTGTCAAGATCTTTACAAGATATCACCATCAGAAATATCCTTATAAGTATATTTTCTTGCTTACTTGTTTGTGTGCCTGGTTAATGAAGAGATAGTGAGAGGTTTGAAGTGTAAGTGTGTGTGTGTTTGTGTGTGTGTGTGTGTTTGAGAGAGAGAGAGAGAGAGAGAGAGAGAGAGAGAGAGAGAGAGAGAGAATTTTGAAG
Source organism: Adiantum capillus-veneris (assembly GCF_014529385.1). Lineage (NCBI taxonomy): Eukaryota > Viridiplantae > Streptophyta > Polypodiopsida > Polypodiales > Pteridaceae > Adiantum > Adiantum capillus-veneris. The sequence continues at coordinate 52,623,767 of NC_140956.1, forward strand.
ATTTCTAGCACCCATTCTCTCGATCTGTTGGCAACCAAAAGTAGATGGGTAGACTAAACATGCTAATCAATTTCTCAAGGATATTCTATGAGCATAGGTTAGCAAGAAGAAATTTGATTGGGAATATTATCTTCGTATTTTGGAGTTTGCTTATAATAGTGCAAAGCATGTTATGACTAGGTTTAGTCCCTTAATGTATGGTTTTCAACCTTGATCACTAGCTACAATGGGGTTATCATTGAAATAATTTAGCTAGTCATGGACTTTATCCAAGATCATATGGATGCATTGGTAGATTCAAGGATACAAGAAATATGTAGATGAGAGAAATGTTGACATATCAAGTTCATGGAAAGTCCTAAAAGGGTATGCTTACATGTTCTAGAAACTTTGAACACTGGTCACCCATCTATTTACCTCTTCAATATTATATCACCTTCAAAATACTCAAGAAAGTTGGAAATATGATCAGTAGTAAATGTTTCTAAAGATAGATCTACAAAAGAAGCTCTACTTGGAAACAAATTAGTGTCCTTAAGAATAAATATCCATTTTTGTTTTTGAGGATGAAAACCCATCTTCAAATGAGGAGCAATATCAGGAAATGGTAGGAACAGTGGGACATGGTCATAGCTAAGCATGGAGTTCAAAGGTCTCTAGGACAAGGGCTATAGACAAAGAGAGAGAGAGAGAGAGAGAGAGAGAGAGAGAGAGAGAGGGAGGTTGAATGGAGAAGAGAATGCCTTAGTTTTCATTGGGTTTTCAATTAGAGTTGCAAACAACTCATTAAGAGATTTGTGTGGGGATTTTCCAAATTTGAGAGTGATTACTGGTAATTTCAAAGATGAGCAAAACTTCTTTGAAATATCTACCTATCCTCTTATCCTTGGGCAGCCATACATCATAGCTGTTCCCATGGAGGAAAGGTCTTGGATGGTCATTCTCCTTATGCTACAATAAATACTAAATATGGGAAGCAAGTTGTCTAGTTCATGACTATTTGTGTAGATCATGAGAGGAACAATGATAGTATTTTTGAGTATCCTCTACCAAAGGCAAATAAAGAGTTCAAAATCTACAAGGAGATAAGGATTTTTTCCATGTACAAATGGTTCTTTCCTGACATTAGGAAGAGGATGAGGTCTAGGATGGCCTCTTTATTTTCCATGAGATTATAGAGGTGATTAACATTTTGACAGATAGGTGCATGTGTACATGAATGGTGGGTGTGTAAGAGAGGCGTAAGAATGGTCACTTTTTCCCCCAAGAGGGGGGGGGGGGGGGGGGGGGGGGACAACTTTAGGATTTTTGGTCTTCCATAACTCCTACATATAATCTCTTATTTGAGCAGAGATTATAGATCTATAATCTACACGCTGAGCTCTTTTTGTATAAAAAATGTTACATGATATAGTTTTGCTCGCTAGATTTTGAATTTCATTTTGGGAAAAAAATTTGAATTCAGATAGACTAGCTTTTTTGCCTATTTAAATTCAAAATTTGTCCTTTGATTGCTTTCTTAATACTACAACTTTGACTCCCTTAAACTGCCAAATAAAGAGGCCCTCCTAGACCCCATTCTCTTCCTAATGCCCAAAGCAAGACAAACATTTTCTTACAAGTTTTCAAGAGTTATCAAAACATGGTTTGGTAGGATTTATGAAGCATGATGATATGAAACAAGTGCATCAAGATGTCTATGATGTACAAAAAGACATGAAGGAAAATGGTTTCATAAAAGATAGTGAATGCAATTCATATTTCTATGGATAAGTTTCTCATGTAAATACTATGTTTGAGCTTAAGGCCATAATGTATTCTTGCATGCAATATGAAATCCAAGTTGTGGAGCTATCATCTATGGAAATGTATGAAGTGCTTGAGGCTTTTGAAGATCAAAAGGATTTCAATGTCAATGATAGACCCAGAGTATAGGTAGAGACCAAGTACAAAATTATGGCAAGAAAATTAGACTGGTGGCCTTACCTTTACCATTAGATTACATGGAAAAGCTAGAGCAAGCTTCTTTACATCCAAATCTTAGGGATCCAAAAAGAATTGGACACAAGCTCACGAGGAACTCTTTAAAAGAACTAAACATTGGATGTGAGGATTTTTTAACATAAGATGAGAATAAGACTTTTAAAGAAATTCTTTTAAGACATGGTAAGTATTTTCATCTTCAACCACATGAGATAGGCTGTATTGATCCTAGTGATTTTGCACCTATGGTGATCTTCACTATCCCTTGACTACCATGTAATCTGCATCCCCTCCTGGCTCTTAATCACATTTGTCAAAGCTAACATAGCTACTCAATGAGAAGATTGGCATGGGGATGGGAATGGAGGGAGCTTTTGAGGGAGCCTTTTACTTTAGTAGTGTTTGTAGGGATAAATCTTTCTTTCCATGCCCTATGTGGAGAGAGCTTTTTGGAGGGAGCTTTCTTTGTTATTTCCCAATCCGATTAAATATAGGCCAAAGTAGCGAAGGAAGATGAAGATAATATTCTAGTAGGCTATATATGGTTTTTTTTGTGCCACTCGTTCTGCAGAGTCTCCACATGTACACATCAGGCTACTTGTAATATGAACTTCATACCTCTCCCCCTGGACATGTGAAGAAGATGTCTCTACCATGAATTTTTCATGCATGCATGTCTTCACATCAGTGTATTGCACAATCTAGGCTTCCATACTTACTGCCAGTTCAATTCTTGGAGGCTTGAATTGATACTCCTAGTCGATAACACACATTGCTTGTTTTCATAACTAAGTCTTCTTCACTGTGAATCCTCCTGTCTCTATTGCCAACAAATTTGAATCAGTAATGTTTGTTCCCTTTTCCACTAGCCATATACGTAGAAATCTTACAGGGCTTTGTGTGGTTGTGTTATAGATCTACCTTGTGTGATCCACACTATAATTGAAAAACCACATGAATTGTACCTTTGAACCATTACCATGAGCACTGTCGTCCCCTCTTTCCTATGTCCCCAAAAGGATGGTGCAACAGCACCTCTACCTATGTTCTTCAATTTTTTTTTTGCATTTTCCTACTCTAGATCTTAACCACCCTTGACATTAAACCTTGCTATCCTTTGGTGTATGGCGGATTTCCCACATTGTCTTATGAATGTCTATCTCCTCGACCACTAGCCAACCCTTGTGTTCTTCGGCTACTTAACCAGTCACTCTGGCAGTTGCTTGGACACATCCATGACTTTGCGGGATGTTCTATGTGAGATACTCAGGTGAATGTGAAGCATTCTCCTCCTCATAGTTTACCGTCCCAGCCTATTCTTGCTTCTTGGCACCAACTTAGCCAACACTCCATTTAAGACAAGTTACAATCAGACGCTTTTTCAGATACCCACCAAGCTCGTATATTTCTATACATGTTGGTTGCCTCTTCCTCGCTCTTTACACAGCGCTATAATTCACACATACGCTTACAAGTGCTCATCTTGGAATTTTTTATGCACGCATTGCATGGTGTGTATGTGCAAGTTTTTCTCTCAATAAAACAAGCATGAGTGTTCTCTTCCTTCCATAGCATTCTCAAGTTCTCCATTGAATACAGTTTGAATAGCTTTCCAATTTCCTCCAGCCTTGTCTGTCATGAATGCTCTAAAATTAGTTGGACGGTGGCCGCTATCCAACAACACTCATCTTCCACCTTAGTCTGAATGTCACCATCTAGAGTGGAAAATGTTGTTACTACTACCACCATAATTGCTAGGATTCACCATCTCAAATCTTGTTGGGCAATCAAGCAACAAAGGTTCACCGCTAACAGTATTCAAGAGCAGACTCACCTTGCTTGACAAAGAGGATGCCATTAATCATTGAATCCTTTAGAGCATACTGGCTATCTAGATATATATAAACTGACACCCAAGCCTATATTTATAGACAATGGACACCTATTTATGGACCTAAGCTTGAAATGTACCATGTTTGTTGAGTGAAATTTTATCAATCTGAAGCCAACATATTATTAGCTCAAAATGAGTGTAATTCGGCTAGATGAAAAAACACTTTTTCCTTTTTGTTTTTTGCTATTTAGTATATTAGCTACCCCAAAACACAAGGAGAAAGAGTTACATAGCGAGAACTCCATAAACACATTCAAAATTGCCCTTTGATCATGAAGAAACTTCCACAATATTCATCAAGATGTGAATTTTATTAGTAAATTAGCATAGAGAATTTTTTGTAAGTGGGCCATAACTTTCAACACATGGGCTTTCCATTTTATATAAGCATAAAAACACCTTTAGAACTACCTATGCTAGATACTTGTCACTTTAGAGGTCACTAGTTGCTGTGTAGGATGATTTAATGCCAATTTTATAACAAATGGTCAAAACCAGCACATATTTTTGTGACTCAAGTTAGGTTTAAAATGCTTTTCAAACCTAAATCTAAAGGTCAAAGCAATAGCCCCAAATAATTCCAAAAAAAAATTCAAGTGATAGGATAGCTTTGTAGATAAAGAGCACTTTAGAAGCTCCTTGGCATCTCAACAAATAATTCTAGGGAGTTTCCGAGTTAAGAGAACATTACAATTTTGGAGGACATGAAAGTTTCCTGTTACCAATATTCTAGTGTTAAGCCAAATGCAGTGCTTTGTGATGTTTTTTTTCCAAGAAGGCTAGTAAGGGGCTACCTAATATAAACGGCCACTTAGGCAAGGTGCTAAAAATAAGGGGAAATTACCAAATTCTCCTCTAATTTGTGAAAATTCCCAAAATACCTCAAAATCTCAAAAAATTCCAAAATAGCCCAAATATTTTGTTGTAAATTTCCACCAAAATGCAGTTCAAATTTTCAAAAATATCCAAAATACCCCTAATTGTGAGATTAAATTTCTTCAAAGATAAATTTTCTTGTAGCTTTTTATAATAAGAAGACTAATTCTCTATCAATATAAGATATTAAAACTAGAACCTGAGTTGATTATGTATGCTTTGGAGATGAATTGCTTCCTTGTTTATAGACCTGATTGTTTTTTTAACGAGGTAATTTGTGACAAATTACATGTTAAGCACTCAAAAACGGATCTCAATTGTCAAAAAGGGATAAAGATTAAACAATCTTGACCAATCTAACCAAAATAAAGCTACATTGTAAAATAATTGGGAGCCTAGTCCAACAGCTTAGGGGGAAGGCTTCACAAAATCGAGAGGCTTACGGTGATCTGCTGCACAGAGCAGAGAGTGGCATGAACGGATCAATGAAACACAGAGTGTTGCATCATCGAGAAGCAGAGGAGATAGGACGCAACTCGGCGGAGGGGGGAGGCTCATCTCATAGGATCTGAGTACGACAATGCCGATAGACGGGACCTCTGCATTCATGCGTGCCACCAATTTCTGCAGCAACTCTTGCCTCGTCATCACCTCAACTATGCTCAAATGACACACTGCATACAAGCTCAGCACCATCGGCACCTGCACGCCTGTGTGTGTGTGTCTGTGTGCGTGTGTGCGCGTGAGAGAGAGAGAGAGAGAGAGAGAGAGAGAGAGAGAGAGAGAGAGAGAGAGAGAGAGAGAGAGAGAGAGAGAGAGAGATAAGGCTCTATCTCATCTAAATGTTTAATACTCCACCTTACTCTTCTACAAATTGTAGTGCCCTCATCAATTCCACCAGCAAGCTGTAGAAGATGAGCACGTATTTTTTGGGGGGCGTCGCGTGCAGGCTGCGTGATGCGGATGCGATGCCCCATGAAGTGCCACATCTCCCTCTCTTTCTCTTTTGGTTGCATGGCACTCCATGGAAATCTGAGTGCTAGCGCTCACTTGCAACAAAATCAAGTGATGGAGGGTGAGATGGAGGGAGAAATCCAAAAAGCCAAGCGCTAGCACTCGTTGGTAGCTGAGAGAGCTCTGAATACCATAATTTTTGTAGCCATTGTGCTTGAAATATAGTGGTCATAGGTCTTGCTTACCATTTTGAGGTGGGTAGAGAATTAGCTTAATTTCTCTACTAAAGGCACTGCTCCTAAAGTATTTGTGGAAAGTGCATTGCACTTTACCTGGGTTGCATGATTCGTTATTCGACATTCGTTTTATTCGTGAATAATGGTCGACTAATACGTTCTAAAGATTTATTTGTGCGTATTATTCGTTGCCATGTCATCTTTTTTCAAAAAAAACGTTTTATTGCTTACATATCGATAGATAGTTTATCGATCGATTGAGTATCAATCGATCGGCTTTATTCTTTAACTCTATTGCTAAGTTTAAATAAATTACTCTAAGCAATAGAGACTATACTTTTTAGCTCTACTTGTTTAAGAATAGCTAAATAATTAATTGTATGCATTAGAGACTACTTTTCTAGCTATAGTGCGAATGTATAATTCTAAACATTAGAAGCTATACTCTTAGCTCTATTTGTTTTAGAATAGATAGTAAAAGTGATATTTGATAGTTAAAATCTATCATAGCTATAATATGTGCACAAATAATAGTGTTAGTTCATACATTTTGGAACATATACACATACATGTAGGGTCTTTTGGTTGTCATGAACAAATGTTCTTACCTCCATATAGAAATAGAATAGGTCCACTTAGTGCCTCTTGGTTATGAGATGATTCTCTTACTTCCAAGTGAGGTTTAAGGTATGAAGTAGGATTCACTTGGTTGCATAGAATATGTCCACTTAGTGCCTCTTGGTTGTTATGAGATGATTCTCTTACTTCCAAGTGAGGTGTAAGGTATGAAGTAGGATTCACTTGGTTGTTATCGAGCTTATGCTCTTACCTCTAAGTGAATATGGTGGATTACCTATAGAATTCACTATGTTGTGATCGAGCGAAAGCTCTTACCTCCTAGTGAATATCAATCATGCATAGTACTTGGGAGTCACATGGATGTTATTGAGCTCCTACCTCCAAGAGACATAGATAGTGGAATGTGAGATGACTCGATCGCTCATCTAGATTGTCTTGAGCAAACACTCTTTACCACCTAGTAGCCAAGAATGATATATCCATTGGTGATCTTCCCTAAAATATTATATTAACACTATTCATTCATCATTTTAATTTAGCAAATCATATCTATAACCTTTTATCTTTCTCATTGCACTATTATGGTGAAAAATTATAATCATAGTGTATCTATTGATTGTATGATATATTTTGTTGAAGTCAAAAAGCATGGTACGAGGAAAAGAGTGGTCGTATGTGGAGGAAAAAAAAAGAGGCAAGACAGTTTCTTTTTTGGAATGCAAACATTGTGGGCATAACGTGCCACACAATGCAACTTGCATCAAACAACATTTAGTAGGCACTAATCCCAATGTGAAAGAATGTGGAGCACCACATAACGACATATGGGTCCATTTTTCAGGGTATGTAAAGAAATCAAATTCTTCCTAAGAGATAGAAGGGTATGACAGGTGCGTCATCTGTCAACATAGAAGAAGTGAGTGTAGATCAAGAAGATTGTGGACCTTCAATGTGATAGATGGAAAAATGTAACATCTTTTCTTGATAACGTATCTCACTTTTTCTCACTGTAGCTCCCTATTGAGCTATATATCTCACTTTTTTTATTTAGTAGCAACAAAGTCAAGTATTGAAGAGAATTCGTATAAACATAAGTATTGAGGACATTGCTTGGAAATCAAATAAAAAGACATTGCTTGACTCTCAACAAAGTCATCAATTAGCAACTCCAAAACAAGTTCATTGCCATAAACATAGAGAGAATACAATGCGTCTCAAAAAAGGACGGGATAAATTGCCATTAAAATTTTCAACTACAATCCACAATGTCTTTAAGAAATTGTGATATCCACCACTTCTTCAAGATCTGCGTTCAGTGCTGCCTCAAGTATATCCACCGTTTCTTGAATATCTGCCTTGTGACTTGGTCCTGCCTCCTCGGGCAAGGGAGAGAGAGGACCGTACCACGCTTTGTATCTGGCAAGTTTTCTCTTTAAAACAACTACTTCTTCTTCTTTGGCTGCCAACTTCTCTTGTAGAGAGAAAATGCTCTCTCCTTGGCTGGCTAGTGTAGCCCCTTGAGAGACAATATTAACAATTTGTTCATGGTCATCTAGTAGGATCACAACTGGCCTCTTTCGTGCAGGTGGATCTGTCTCCCCACGACCCGCTTGTGCCCTTTCTTTAGCTCTTCCAAGTCCAACACCAGTGTTGAAACAACGGTATGTCCAAAGGATGCGCTTCTTCATTATATCTTGCACGAAGACTTGCTAGATGAAGTACATGGCAACTTGATTATTGTTAGGTAGACTGCACTCCTTTCGGATGAAGCATAGGAGCAACACATGCATGATCCCTTTGTGTTGAAAATATGAGATTTTCAATGGTGTTGTTGCCTTGGCAGGACCTGACCTCCTGAACAGTACATCTTTCACAAAAAAAGAGGGACAATACTTCCGTATGTCTTCCAATTTCATTGGTTCGCCCTCCAAACCTTCAGGTTCCGTGACCTCAACAAAGAATGCAGAGAGGTCTTGAGCCCCGTAATGCATGCTCTCCTCTCTGGGGATGTATTGAGACTCTTTGTGATCGAACTCACCGTCGACATTGGGAGGAGCGTATGGGGATTCCATTTCTGTCGAATCACACAACAATAAATAGTTAGATTAAAAAAATAGATGCACATTGATTAAAAAACTACAATCAATGGTACAGTCAATGTTAGCATTCACACAATTTTAAAATTCATATCTCTCTCATCAATTTGACAACAACAACGTAATAAAATAGCAGGAAATTTCAAATCAATGGACATGAGACAAGACAAAATTATATCATTGCAAAGTATAGACATGTTTTCAAACTACAAGGTATGATTTTAAATTTCAATCACTGGATGGCATCAAGCCTACACTATCAGGGAATGTGCGACCAACATGCCTAATGCCTTGTAACATGCTGAGGAGATCATGTGAGGACTTGCACTGGGTGGGATTGGTAGATACACAAGTGTGCAGAACTTCCTGAAAGTGTTTGAGGAAAGAAATATAATTAGTTTCATCATCCTTAGGTAAATATTTAAGGAGTTCTTGAATGTATTTACAAAGGGAGTAGATATCTTGTGCACGTAAGACTGGAGGATTCGTCGATATAAATTCCGGAGCCATCCACCAATATTGCTTGCTCCAGGCCTCCCTTGTCGATGGAAGAAGATTTGGAAACTTTAAAAATGTGTTCTCTGTGGGGAACAAGGTTGCACTACCCCAATCACATACGCCTACATATACTCCAACCCATCCAAAATGGAGCAAGATATTACTCCCATGAACATCATTGTGAGTGATGCTATTTGCATGCTAAAAGATGAAGGTTCGGAGCAATCCATTAATGATAGGCCATATATTCTTCTTGACGCCTTCAACTGCCCCCTCAATGTCTCTGAAAACCTTGCTCATGGCCACATTCTTCCCCTCCTTTTGGAGTCTCTCTAGCCAGTGGTCGAGGTTTCCACCATTCCACATCTTGAAGATGAGGGTAGGCGCTCACGTGGCGTGTCTCACCAATCCCACAACAGCAATGATTCCATTATGAGTGATATTCATAATTGTGGCTTCATGTAGCACTATGTCATTGGCACTCTTCTGGCCATCACCCTTGATTAGCTTGCTAGTGTAAAATTAGTCTGTGAAGGTTTCATGGTTGACTTTCACCTTCATGAGAATGCCGTATCTACCTTCTCCAATGCTTGCCAGTTGTGGAAATTCAATGCAAGCCATGTGCATGATGACGAGGTTGCATGGGTCTAAACTTCCCATGTTGGGCGGCATTGCATCATTGCTAGAGATTGGTACTTCCAAAGCGGCAGGCACTTCGGGTACATCCTTGTGCTCTTTTTTGATCCTTGGTATCTTTCCCTGTTGCTTCATTCTTTTGTAGAGGACGTCTACTTCCTTCATGCGGTCCATGAAGCCATACTTCCCTTTAATTTGCTTGTCAAGGGTTTCTGTAACTCTGCAAATTTGCCCTATGATTCAACTCACGTCGTGGCCCAACTGACCACCTGTAAGGACTTCAATCTCACCTGAAGTACCACAAAATTTTGCAACTAGTGCTGCATATGTAGCACTACATAACTCATCCAAAAATGATTTGTATGAGTACTCTTGCAAGACTTCTTGGAGGCATTCATTTTGTAATCCATAAAGATGAATGTATACAAATTCTTCGACATATTTGCGCTCAACTTTTGTTATCTTGCATGTAGTACCCATGAAGTGCATGGAAGCTAAAACAAAAAAACAAAAAATCAAAACTTCTCAGCAGTATAAATGACATGTAATACAACACATTCTAGTCATTCTTTACAACACAACCATTGGGCAATCAACCTAAACCCTAAACCATAGGTTTACATGAATGTAATTTATGATTAATATACACAAGAACATGCACACAATTATGCATGATGTTAATTATGATTTTTCATATCATAAAAAAATATGTTATGATTTTTGGAATCAAAAACCTTGCATGTATGAGACATTATCAATAGGAATGTGACAAAGTCATAGAAATATGCATTATTTTACAAATTACAAAGATTAATGTAAAATATGGTGTCACGTGTATATCCTTCTCATTGTAAGGATCTAAGCAAGTCCTAAGCACCAGACGCAGGGGTTTTATTCCTGTTGTAAGAGCAAAGGATAAACATTCGATCCAGACGCCGAGAACGATTACACTATAAAAATCAGTAGCTCATCGGATAATGGTTTTTTTCACAAATTGTGTATGAGAGAAACTCCTCCCATTGTAAGAACCAAAGATCGTGATGCGGGGAGTAGTTTAAAGATTACACTTTTCTCATTATACAGATCTACAATGTAGATCTACGAATCATGTGGTCCATGACTACGTATATTGAAAAGTGTATAGCTTAAAGACTCACTAGATAAAATATTTATTCACACAGATTGTGTCTAGGAGTATCTTCTTCCTTTGTAAGAACCAAGGCTCAGACGTAGGAAGAAGTATGTTTTTTGTAAGCTCACATTTCATTGGAACTTATTTTACCTAAAGCATCATACAAAGTAAGAGTGTCGTGAGACATATCAAACAAATGTACATTCTATCTAATGGTCTCCTAAAACATCGTACAAAGTATGAGTGCCGACAAGCATATCAAAACAATGTACGATGTTATCTAAATTCCTAAAACATTTACTCAAGTAAGAGTGCTGCAAAGAATATCAGAACAAGAGTCAATGTTTTTTTTTCTTTTATTACTATGGAAGTAAGTTATAAAATCAGAGAAGCCATATAGTAATTTCTATATCCTAAATTTTAAACTATCATGTGACTAAGAGGGCCCGAAGGCGTATCAGAGACACATACAGTTATAATCACATGAAAGTAAAAAATTTAAATTATTAGCATATAAAAGACCGAATTTGAAGAGAAAAGATGCTTACCAATACACGAAGCCGAGCTGCTTGAGAGTATGACGTAAGAGTGTGAGCTATAGACAACTAGACAGCTCCAAAATCGATGTCGATCAAAACCGTATCGAACAACGCCGTGCGTTTTTTTATATAAATCTAGCATATCGATCAATAGTTTATTGATCGATACAATATCGATCGATAGATTATAAATTCTTCAAAATACCTTGTATTTTATGATAATACGCATATAACGACGAGTTATTTGATATCAATTACATTATTTGATCGAATAAATGCAGCGGAGAACTTTACAGCTAAGCAATTGGAGTTCAAACCTCACGACATATATCTTATCCCTACAAAGACTATATGCCTTATCCATGCCTATAAAAGGAACTCCCCTTTGTATTGTTCTAGTGCAATTGAGTATACGTTCAAATTTGAATTTCCCCCTCTACTTGGTGTTAGTTCCCCCTTCCCTTCTCTCACACACTTCTCTCCCTTCTCTATCTCCATCTCTCTGTCTACTCTTTTTTCCTCTCCTCTCTCACTCTATCTTCTCTATAGTACTTAAATTCACATGGTATCAGAGCTCAAGAACCTGACATCCTAGTACTCTAAGAGCCTTCTCTCAAAGCAACGGCCTATTTTTATGCCCATCTCTCACTTCCAAGGTTTACTCGGCTAGCATGACTAGTGCCTCGTCACCTATGGTTGCAACCACCATGTCAAGGTATTTCACCATTGATAAGCTCAACAGGAACAATTACAATGTGTGGCAGGTGAGAATGGAGCTATACTTGAAGCAACTTAGCCTTTGGAAGATTGTTTTTGGAGATGAAATAAGACCAAGTGAAGACGAGTACGCCTCCGACACGGTGCTACACTCAACATGGGATTCAAGGGACATTACGGCTCAAATGGAGATTATAATCCATTGTGAGGATAGGAAAGTCCAAATGGTGTGGACTCTATCCACCTCTAAGGCTATTTGGGAGGTCTTCAACAATAGTTATGAGCACACTGATCTTGTTTATCAAGTCTCCGTGATCAAGAGGCTTGTAAACAATACTATGCAAGAAGGCCAATCTGCAGTCAAGTTCCTTGATAATTGGGAGCCACTGTTAGATGAAGTTCTCATCTTTGGAATGGAGATTTCAAAGATATTTCAATGTATGCTTCTATTTGCGGCTTTACCTACAAGTTGGAGAGACTTTTTTACTACTCAAGGTATGTCCCAAATGCAATTGCAAGGTCTTGTATCCAAAATCCATCAGGAAGAAGCTTTTAGAGACGACTCCAATGGCTCTACTCCAGTGGCTCTAGCCACTCATATCAATTTCATAAAAGGTGGTCCTAACCACCATTACAATAATTCAAGGCAGCTGCAGAAAGGTGGTTCTAGCTGCCCTAGAGATGCGCCTTATGGTCAAGTTCAATGACACAACTGCAAGAAGTTCGGACACATTGCCAAGGACTGCATGTCCAAAACCAAGCATCATGGTAGTAATCATGGAGGATTCAACGAAAATCAAGAAAATGGAGGCTATCATCACAAAGCTCTTGCTCATTTCACTAATATTTCAAGCTATGATGGTGACACACACCCTACTTCTATGTAACTTTTTGCTGCAAGCTTCAGCTCCTCTAATACAAATCACAACTCTTCTGTCTGGTATCTAGACACTGGAGCTACACATCACATGACATATCATTTTGATTGGCTTGCGGACTACATTCCTCTTCAACACCCACTTGAAGTCCTCATGGGGGATAGAAACATTCAACATGCTCAAGGATATGGCATTGTTGCCATTACCCTACCAAATGGCACTATATCTCACTTACACAAGGTATAATATGTACCTGATCTAAAGCAAAATCTCATCTCAGTAGGAGATCTCACCTCCAAGGGTATTACAATTTCTTTCTTGCACGATAAGTGCATCCTGCAAACAATTGACACAAATCAAAAGCCTTTCTCTATATCTTGCCCCAAGGAAGGATGCTTATACTCCTCTCAGATCCAGCAAGGTCCAAGCCAAAGCACTTTCATCAGTCATCAATTCTTATAAGCAATAGGAGCCACTTACTTGGCATACAGGCTAGGTCATGTCTCACAACAAGTGCTCAAGGCTATGCAATAGAAGGAGCTAGTGGTGGGTCTACTAACCACAATTACACCAATAACATTTTGTGAAGCATGTGTATCAGGCAAAGCTAAGAATTTCAGGTTTCCAAGGTCAAAGTCTCATACATCTTAACCTCTTGAGCTCATCCACTCGGATTTGTGCGGTTCAATGCACACAATCACTCACCGGCAACAAATACTTTCTTATCTTCATCGAGGACTATACAAGGTACACTTATGTCTATTTGTTGGCAGATAAAAGTGCTACATTCATCAGATTTCAGGCTTTCAAAACTGCGGTGGAGATACAATTAGATCAAAAAATAAAGGCACTGAGTACAGACAATGGTGGGGAATACAAGAGCAACGAATTCAACTATATTGTGCATCACAAGGTATTTTGACAAGAATTGACAATTCCGGATTACCTTGAACAGAATGGAGTCGCCAAGAGAAAGAATTGCACATTGGTCAAAGCTGCCCTCTCAATGCTAGCCCTTGCTCGACCTTCACTCAATCATTGGGAAGAAGCCATAGCTACTGCAACATACATTCCAAATTGAGTCCTCTCATCAGCAAATCCACACAAAACCCCTTACCAATTATGGTAGGATCACCCACCCAACATACTACATCTAAGGATTTTTGGTTCCCCAGCATACCCTCTGCTAACTGATCATAATCCCAAATTTTCCCCGAAGAGAATCAACACCATCTTTTGCGGTTATCGCAAACCACATGGCATCAAGGCATATCACCTATATGATTTGACAACCAGATGGTTTATCTTCTCAAGGTCAGTAATCTTCTGTGAGTTTCTTCTCCTTGGTCACTCCACAAATCATCACTTTGACAACCACTCCTCATCACCACATGAGCATCTTCTACCAACCCGAGATACACCATGCAGTCCATATAATATAGCCAGTAAAGTTAATAACCCATTGGTCCATGGTGTGAATAACCCCTTGAACACATTAATTCATAAACTCAATCCCACAACCTTCAAATTGAATACTGCGGAAACAAATCAACTAGCGCATGCTAAATCTGCAAACACTCTAGCGCTTACCTTAGCATTAGATTCCCATCGACCTGCACCTTGTCAACTTGCACCACTTGATGGCATGGACACACATACTCATCATCTCTCCCACACACTACAAGAAGGCTACACACACACACACCATTTCAGCTCTCTGTCTCAGGCAATTTCATCCTCCATGAGCACAAATTGAAGCCCTTGTTCGCTCTTCCAGCAGCTACACACCATATCAGCCCCTACCTCATTCAAAAATGCCCCTAAACAGACCTCATTTCATCCCCTAAGCTCCTCCATCATTGCCTCTAAGCATGGCTCACACACCTATAGTGGTCGCATCCTCATACTCAACCCCACCTACTTCTACTCCTTGTAGAAACACCATCACTCCCATCAACATTTCCTCTTCATCCTTAGCCCTCAAGGCCTCTAATCAACACTCTAATCGACCCTCAGAATCAGCCCCTATGGATGTTGAAGGGATCTCGCCTCCCCTTCGCCCTCGACACCGCTCTCTCGAAGCCATCTACGAAGCAACTTTCTTCTCCTCATTCTTGATTCAAGAAGAGGAAGACCTCTCCATCAATATCCCTTACCCGCTCGAGGAGAACACGCTCTCATTCGAAGACTCCATTGCCTCTCCCAAAGGTGAACAATGGATTGAAGACATAAAGGAAGAGCTTGAAGCACACGAAGAAGCTCAAACTTGGACTATCACTCCAAGGCCCGACGATGCAAATGTCATCGATTACCGATGGATTCTCAAGAAGAAGCATCACCCCAACGGTTATGTTGAACACTACAAAGCCAGGCTTGTCGTGAAGGGCTATATGCAACAACATGTTACAGATTTCACTGATACTTACTCTTCCATCATGGGTATCACATCATTTTTCATACTTGTTGCATTAGCCGCATTCTTTGACATTCCTCTTCATCACATTGACATTCACACTGCCTTTCTACATGGATGGCTAGATGAAGTCATTTATATGGCTCAACCGCCCTCTTCTATTGTGATGATCCCACTATATATATATATATATATATATATATGCAAGCTAAATAAGCCTATATACGATCTTAAGCTGTCTGCAAGACAATGGCCTTCTACTAGCTCCTTGATGTGCTTTGTGCGCTCGGTAAGCTCAGGACTCTTTGCCATTGCAATTGCTGACTGATTGTGACAATGTAGAATGATTGGAGGAGTGGCACATGGAATTTCTAGTTCTTCTAGGAGTTGGTGAAGCCACAATCCTTCTCGAGCAACAAGGGATGCTGATATATACTCTACCTTGGCAGATGATAGAGCAAGAGAAGACTGGTGCTTGCTTTGCCAAGAAATAGCACCACCTACAAGAATAAATACATGCCTAGAGATGCTATGCATATTTGGGTCTTGCCGGGCCCAGTCGACATCAACAAAATCTTTGAGTTGTAGTGGTGATGAGTGGTGCTGACTATAATAGGTGAGAGAATGATGGAAAAAGTGATGTAAGTAGCACAGTGATCCCTTGGCAGTGAGACCATGGCATTTGTGAGGTGCCTTCATATGGAAAGATAATACATGACTGGTAAAGCTAATGTCAATCCTTGTGCATGAAATGAGATACTTTTGATAGCCAATTAAGCGAGCATAGGGAAAGTTTGACATGGTATAAGTATCATCATCAGATGGTGGAAGAGATGTGAATAGTTTATGCTTGACAAGGAGTCGTGTTGAGAATTGTGCAGTAGAAGAGAGAAGAGTATACTCACCAAATTTATTTCCGCTCTGAGAGCTTAACCAATTTGCAATTCGGATCCCTGTTGACTTCTATGCCCAAGAAGTAGGTCATAGGGCCGTTGTCATGGACTGGGAATTCTTCCTTGAACATTTCCACAACATGTGAGACATATGTCTCATCACTAGCAATGACAGGGATGTCATCGATATAGACTCACCAATGATTGCCCATCCATGAAAGAGAGTATGATAAATTATGATAGAAGAAATTGGGGTCAGAAGTGCATTGTACCCATCCCCATTCGATAAGGAAAGCATGAAAGTGCTTCAACTTCATCCACCTCAAATACATCTCTACCACATAGAATGTTGCCAATTTCCTTACCAAGGCAGTTCCTCCTGAGAAACATATTCTTTGCTCAGCAAAAGCTGGTTTGGAAGCTCCGTAGCTTCATCTTCAACAACATTCATTGTATTTTGGCATAGTTTTATTTTTGCATTCACATTTGAGGGGGATCTCCTCACAAATGCTCTATGCTTTCTGTTATGGTTTCGGTTTGAGGGGGGATGTGGAAAGTGCATTGCACTTTACACCTAAGCAGTTGGAGTTCAAACCTCACCACAAATATCTTATCCCTACAACGGCTATATGCCTTATCCATGCCTATAAAAGGAACTCCCCTTTGTATTGTTCTAGTGTAGTTGAGTGTGTAGTTCAAATTTGAATTTCCCCCTGTACTTGGTGTCAACTTCCCCTTCCTTCTCTCACACACTTCTCTCCCTTCTCTATCTTTATCTCTCTCTTGACCCTTTCTTCCTCTCCTCTCTCACTCTATCTTCTCTATAGTACTCAAGTTCACAGTATTGAGGAGCATGGATGTGTTATTTTCCCACTCCATGGCTACATGAGTTTTTACCGCTTGGCTGTAGGTTGTGCAAGTAGGCGCAACGAGCAAGCAACCAATGAGTAGCCATGTTGGCACGGGCAGGGCTGGTGATGAGTGGCAAGGAGGCTAAGCCAGGGGAGCGTGCAAGCAGCTGAGGACGTGTGGCGTAGGTCGACCACACAAGGGTGGTGGTGCATAGAGCACTAGACCGACGGGTGATCGGTTAATGCAAGTGGCATGAATTCTTTTTAGGCGGCGCTCTTTCACTTACGATAAGGATTAAAAAAAAAAAACCTCTCACTATATGGACGCCCTTAGGGGAACATACTTGCTCTCCTGAAACGAAATACATTAAGTTTTAACATTCCTTTGGAATATTTTGTTCTGCCTCCCCCCCCCCCCCCCCCCCCCCCCCCAAAAAAAATCTACATCGACAAGTTGCCCTTGCTGCAGACCAACCCTGTTAACTGAGTCAACGTCAGTTATTAACAGAAGCTACTAAAGACCAAAGAAGTACGGATGCACACTGAGGATCAATACGAAGAAGCAGTAAATATTGGAGTTACACATTTTCCAGGTTTTCCCAAAATGGTCACGTATTGTAAATTCCCCGTTTATTTCAAGCCATTGTAATATTTTAATGTGTTACGGGCTCAATGGGAGTTCCAAGTTGTACAGAATAGGTTAGGTATTGTGCCTAGGTTGCAGATTTAGTAAGTGGTGGAGCCATGAAGGCCTTGGGCGCCCGGACATTGCACATTTTTACCCTAGGTTTTTAAGGCAGTGTGTAAATGAAATTAGGGTTCTCAAGTCATTTGTTGAGAGCACTCTTTGGTGAGAGCTCTTGAGGTGTGTGGCTATGGAGTCCTTGAGCTTCTCCTTGCTCATGAGACTTGAGTAACATTAATCAATGATTCATTCTCTTTCACTATGCCTCTCTCATGCTTCTTATGATTGCCTATGATGCTTAGATTAGTTAGATCTTAACTAATTAGTGGTTAATCCCTCTCTAATCTTGTGTGATTGCCCTCTTTTGCTTGTGTGTGCATGTAGGTTTTATTGGAGTGTGGTGATCGATAGATTTATGTGTGTGTTCTTGCGATTAGTGTGTTGCATGATAGGATTAGTGTTGTGTGCATCTTGCAATCGTAGTGTGCGTGACTGGGTTGATTGGAAGTGAAGAGAAGTGGATAGGGAGATTGCCCTTCATTGTGGGTTAGCTCCTCCGTAGGCCGAGAAGCTCACCTCATAGAGTTAACCATTTGTGTTGCCACAATTAGCTCACTAACCGTGTGAATGTTTCCATGCCCCAGCCGGGTAGCTCATTCCTCCGTATTGACAATTTTGTTGGTCATTGGAGCTATTGCAACGATGGAACCCCCAACATTTGGTGCCATTTTTGGGGACGATGGCTTACGCTAGTGTAATTGTGGCATGATCAAATGCGTTCCCTCACTAATTTCACTTGTGTGTTTATGTTTTTGTGGATTTTTAATGTGTGTACATGGATCATTGTGTTCATAATTCCCTAATGTGTCACTGTATCTTACCAATTGTGTGTTTACAAACTCTAATTTCACACTAACCCCTTGCTAATTTGACTAATTTTTTCTAACTTACTAATTTGTTATGAAGGATTGGAGCATTCGACCATTCAATTGATTTTCAATGGAAAGGTAATCAAAGTGGTATTCTCAACCTCCCTAGAATCTAAAGATGTGTAAAATTGTGTAGAAATCCCACCATGATGCAATGTAATGCTATGCTATGTTGATGCAATGCAATGTTAATGTTATGGATTGAAAATTTTGCGATTATTCATTTTCACACCATCGTAATGCCGAAATTTTTAAAAACTGGTGGTTCATGAATTTGACAAGTTTCAACCGCTAATTGGTGATTGTAGGTTACTAATTGGGTGCCTAATTGAGTTAATTGCATGCTTGGACGGTCAATTTCAAGTGTGCATGCACTAAAATCAAGTGTGTGTGCATTCTAATTGAGTGTGTGTATGTCTAATTTTAGGTGTGTGTGCACTATTTTGCCATGTTTGTGCACCTAAAAATCAATGTGTGCGTTATGATTGATTTGTATTGTTCTCATGCCCAACTAATGATTTGTGAAGTCACATTACAAATCTGACAAGTTTAACCCTTTTGTGTGCGTACCTAAAGATTGGTAAAAACTGCCAATTTTTTAGTGTGTGTGTGCCTAAAAAGTATTTAATTTGCATGATTGATTCATATTTTGATTTCATAATTGATGTGTGTAATGATTAATTTCTACGTTTTTGTGCTCAAAACAAGGATTTACACATTTCAATTGCATCAAATTTTGACATATTTTTGTCGTTAATTTTACCGGTTTAATTGCCTACTCTTGATTTTATTGATAAAATTGTTTGGCGATTAAATTGATTTGATTTGTCCGAATTTGTTTGGCTGCACTATTCCGCAATTTGTGGAGAATCTGTCTAACAAATTTGGGTATTTTTTGGATAATTTTTTTAATTTTTTGCATTAATTTTTGGTTAGTTTCATTAAAATTTGAGATTTTTTGCGATCTTTACAACCTATTTTGTGTGTGCATATATACGCATCATTTTTTCGCATTTGTGCCCTCTGTGGTCAAGTTTTGACCATTTTACAATTTTTGGGAGGGCTGGGTTGATGATTTTGTTGAATCTTGTCTTTTTTATAAGAACTCCTATTTCTGGTTTGCTTATGCTTGTCGAGAATGTTTGATTGCAATTTTCGTTGATTTTTTAAGTTTTCTAGAATTTTTTCAAATATTTTGGTGGAATTTTGAATTTTCAGGTGATTTTTCGCATTTTAGCTAATTTTCGACATAAATTCAGCTTTTTCGGTTTCTGATGGTGCCTTTTCGCGCATGGACTTTCCTCGTCAGATAGAGCTTTACGTCTCTTGGGATAGTTTCGTACGACGCTAAAATAATCTTCTTCTTCTTTCTTCTTCCTCTTCCGTCGCTGTTCTCGTGCTTTGTGACGTGTGAACCCACCCTTACACACACAACACACAATTTATTAAGCTACAAGACGAAAAAAAAGGCACCCTCTTTTCTCAACGTGCCTCCTCTGGGAGGCTTTGTTTTTTTGTTGTTTCTTGTCTCATTGACTTTTGTATTTTATTCATTTCATTTTATTTCTTTTCAATTTCATTTCATTCCTTTTAAATTTCATTTCATTTCAATTCAATTTTATTTTCTTTTTTTTCTCACTTTCATTTTATTTATTTATATATTAGAAAAAAAAATACAAAAAGAAATCACAAAAAGGTTTCAAAAATTTTGAAAAATAGAAAAGCTCACATAAAAATTACCAAAAAAATAAAAAAACCTCAAAAAATTCATTAAAAATATCAAAAGTTCACCAAAAAAAACTCTTAGATATTCATAAAAAATCAAATTGATCAAAACAAATTCACCATAAAATCATAAAAAACACACAAAAAAAATCTTTAAAAAATAGAAAATTCATAGAAAAAAGTCAAAAAAGTCACGAAAGTTTTTAGAAAATCCAAAATTATCCTAAAAATCAAAATAAATCAGACAATCCATAAAACCTTTAGAAAATCTCAAAATTTTTAGAAAAGTACCAAAAAATTTATAAAAAATCAAAACTTTTCCAAAAATATCAAAAATTTTAGAAAATTCAAAATTTCATTAAAAATTAGGAAAAAAAAAAGAAAGTTGTCGGATGTGCAAGAAAAATCAGAAAGAGTCAAAATGAGGCCGAAAAGTAAAAATTAGCACCACCGAAAAAAGTCACACATCGGGCAAACTGCACAAAAAGCGAACAAGTCGAAAAGGCAAAGCGAAAAAGTGTACCGCACATCGAGAAAACACAGCAAACCAAGCACACCGTGCAAAGCGAATCAGATCAACCAAAAAAGCAAGCAAAACGTCCAATTCGAAGTAGTAGATCGTCTCCACAAGTCAAAGTCAAAAGCGGACAAATCCAATAATGTTCAAATAGTTTCATGTGACCAAGCTCACATATGCATGTCAAGATGCACATGGTAAAGAATATCAGCAAGATCATGACCTTGTACAAACCCATATGGATGGCCCCAGTGAAGTCAAAGACTATCTGAGGATGATGCAAAGCCTCAAGCTACCATAATAGGTGACATAAAAGTCAAATTCAATGAAAGCTAAAGTCCAGAAAGCTACACAAAGGTCACCACCAAAAACTCCTCCAAAGAGACAGATTCTTCTAGAAAGTACAGTGGATCTTTTAAGGTCAAAGGTTACTCAAATGCAGGTAGACAATGCTCAACAACTGCAAAAAAGTGCAATATTATAGCCAATGGAGTCAACATCAATTGAAGCAGGTGATCAAAGCAAAGAAACTGAAGAAAAAGGTCAATTCAAGGACACTGCCACAACAAAAGCACTCAATACAAAAAAAGATTCCGAGACAATCAAGTGCAACATTGTTGGTGAAAACGAAGAAAAGATGTCAAAAGAAGTAAAGCTAGATTTTCAACTAGACAAGAACCTCATGTCCTTTCGCACTTGGAAAAGATGTGGCCAACCACAATTGGAAGATGCTCTTGAACTCATGAGCATATCAAGAGACAAAGGAGCAGAATGCTGGGGAATCATACTCACCACCATTGAAGTAGGTCCACAAATCATCATAGTTCAATTCTATGCGATCACAGTAAAGGATATTCCAGAGGACATCATAATGGGAATGCCAATGGCCCAAAAGGTCCTAGAGTTACAGAGTTCAATGAAGATGCATTCTTTAGAGACAATCAAGAATGAAGACCAAGATTGGTCACCCACGGATGACAACACAAAGTCCTCAAGCACAATTAAAGTGGAGACTAATATCAAAGAAGATCTTATTGAAGAGGAATCATCTCCATGAAACAGAACTTCAAAAGAGCTTGAAAAAAATCAGGCAAACAGGTGCAGATCAAATTGAGCAAAGAATGCCACCAAAGCCAAAATTTAAGAATAATGAGGTTGCAGACAACCAAGAAGCAATAGGAAGTCCAAAGATCAAGACATTGCCAATCAAATCAGTTGATGCAAGTCAGATTGGAAAACAAAGTCTTAAGTCACCCTCCATAGAGACACAGTTAGATCAAGATGAGACCATGAAAAAAGCAGGACATAGATCTTCAATAGAACCAACAATGAGAATAGCTATAGTTCTTAGCAGTACAAAAAGAGCAATTTTTAGATGCATGGCTCTACTAGATAGAGAAGAAAATTGCAATATGATTGCAGATAACATTCAGAGCATTCTAGAGATTACTCAGAGCAATCCAGATAATAGAAAAATCATGGGTAAGGCTACATGTCAAGAAGAAATGGTTGCTACCCTTAGCATCCAAAATCATGAAGACCAGGTAAAGTTTCAGGTAAAGTCTTCAAACAACATGCTTGCAGATGTCATCCTTGGACATCGATGGTTAGACCAACACAAAGCCTACAAGAAGATAAAATGCTAATACTCTCTTCTCCAAGAGGAAGCAAGCAACAGTTACAAACACCATTAATGATAGATCAGAGTTGCAAAGTCACAAGAATCAAAGAAAAATCTTGCAGACAAAGGTAAAGCTAAAGTGGACCCTCCATTGATTAGCAAAAAAGGTGTGACACATATGCCTCTACATCAAAGAACCCTCATGGATCAGCTTCTTCAAGCAAGTCAAGATTTCAAAATTTCAAGTTAACTACTGACCCAACGGAAACCTCTAAGGAGACATCCAAAAAATCAAAGATATTTCAGCCAAAGTACTCAAGAAATCAAAGGAAAGTCAAGCAAGTGTTTGTTCAGAGAAACTTAGTCAAAGTCAATGATCCAGTTTGGATTAAAGGCAAGAAATCAACACAAAAAGACAAACACATGGGATAGATAGCATCACAAGGGAGCTTAAAAGAACAGGAGTACTATGGAGGTAACAGACAGATATAGGTACCAAAACTGCAGGTTAGAGCATATGAAGTAACTTCATGTCCCTCCCAAGAAAGAATGCCCACAAGGTATCAACCTCGACAATATCCTAGGATACCTTAGAAGAAGGTATACAATAGAGCAACATCGAAAGATGCTGAAGTCCACCCCAACTCTCCACAGGATACAAAACAAAGATGGATCTCAAAGAATGTTCCTCTTGGACAAGGATTCTACAAAGGATATACAAAGATTTGGCTACCAGTCAATCACAAGCCAAGTGCAACTACACCAGACCTACATGAAGATCTCAAAAGATCAACAAGACCTAGAGCTCAACAAATTCAACAAAGGAGCTACAAAGGTCCTCAAGAGATTTGGATTCCTAAGTCCTCCAATGCTTCGAGTCAAAAGAAAGATGTCGACAACCAACAGAGGCCTATAACAACATCAAGCATCCTATCAACAGGCCCAATTGGAGAATCAAACAGATTATGGAGTCTTCACAGTCAAAGAAGGATAACCCAACCAACGTGAATGCAAATTCAAAGATGATAAAACAGGTATGGCAAAAGAAACCTTCAATGCCAACTTGGTCCTTCACTAATCCTCTTTTGAGGATTCAAACTTACTTTTACATGAAGAAATGTTTATAGTAAGCACAAGAATGTGAAAATTCAAGTCGCCAGGGTGCAAAAAACACTCTTTAAAACACTCTTTGGCATAGTCAGATTCGGGTTGTTGAGCCATAAAATGAGCAAAGCATTAGTCCTAAAGCTTCAAGTCATATTAAACTTTGTGCTAAGAGTCGTAGTTATTAGGTTTACGCTCAAGCTGGAAGAGTTGAGCATATCTAAAGTCATGTTGCTCATGCTGGATGGGATGAGCATAAGAGTCGAAGTCTTTTAACTTATAATCAGTGGCGTGTCGTAGAGTCCAACACTCACGGACAATGCACAGTAAGATGAGAGCACATATCCTCATCAACAAAAACCATTCTTAAAGGGGTGCCAGCTTGCAAAGCCATCTCATATGCTTTTATAGCTACACCATCTTTCTGAACAACCCCTCAAAATATTACTTGCACAACATATTGTTTCCCATGCATCTTTGTGTATGCATAAATTGGATGTCCCATCATTGGACATATGAATTAGACACTCTTTTTTGCTTCCACCTATGCACCTTGAGTGGACTACAATAGGCAAACCAATGTTACATCATCCTACCCTTTCATATTTGCTACCTTTTTTAATTCCATATCTATCAACAGATAATCCCTTGAGGACTTTATTGATAATTCCCATGCTAGTAAGTAATCCAATAATGCGCTTATCCCAAAGGTACGTTTTTCCAACTTGGTTTTTTTCCTTTGGACATCCAGGTATTACACCCTAATTTAGAACCTCATCATTCTACTTCCCTTGTACATACTTTCATCAATAAACAAAAGCCTCATCATTATGCTATTACAACGGACAAATGCAACAACATCTCTCACATCAGACATATTTAAACCAATGAAGATGCTCCAAAAAATTGAACCTCATCAACAAACTCAACGACAATTGAAGAAATTAGCCCATCAACAACCAATCAAAAACCTTCTACAGCCTCCACGGGCACTTTTCAACAGTGCCCAAGGACGGGCATTAAAATCGAAAGGGAGGAATGTTAACTGATTCAACGTCAATTATTAACAGAAACTGCTAAAGACCAAAGACATACGGGTGCACATTGAGGATGAATATGAAGAAGTAGTAAAGATTGGAGTTACACATTTTTCACGTTTTTCCAAAATGATCACGTATTGTAAATTCCCGGTTTATTTCAAGCCATTGTAATATTTTAATGTGTTACGGGCTCAATGGGAGTTCCAAGTTGTAAAGAATAGGTTAGTTATTGTGCCTAGGTTGCAGATTTAGTAAGTAGTGGAGCCTTCAAGGCCTTGGGCGCCCGGACATTGCACATTTTCACCCGAGGTATATAAGGTAGTGTGTAAATGAAATTAGGGTTCTCAAGTCATTTGTTGAGAGCACTCTTTGGTGAGAGCTCTTGAGGTGTGTGGCTATGGAGTCCTTGAGCTTCTCCTTGCTCATGAGACTTGAGTAACACTAATCAATGATTCATCTCTTTCACTATGCCTCTCTCATGCTTCTTATGATTGCCTATGATGCTTAGATTAGCTAGATCTTAACTAATTAGTGGTTAATCCCTCTCTAATCTTGTGTGATTGCCCTCTTTTGCTTGTTTATGCATGTAGATTTGTCTGAGTGTGGTGCTCAATAGATCTATGTGTGTGTGCTTTCCATTAGTGTGTTGCATGATAGGATTAGTGTGGTGTGCATCTTGCAATCGTAGTGTGTGTGATTGGGTTGATTGGAGGTGAAGAGAAGTGTATATGGAGATTGCCCTTCATTGTGGCTTAGCTCCTCCATATACCGAGAAGCTCACCTCATAGACTTAACCATTTGTGTTGCCACAATTAGCTCACTAGCCGTGTGAGTGTTTCCATGCCCCAGCCGGGTAGCTCATTCCTCTGTATTGACAATTTTGTTGGTCATTAGAGCTATTGCAACGATGGAAAACCCAACAAAACCCCTCCCACCTATCTCCCCCCTCCACCTCCCTCGCCTGGCCTTGCGCTCCCCAACCTCCTGATCCCTCTGTGGCAGCCACCTTGCATGAGCTTACTCTGCTGGTGCCCATCCGAGGGGGAGAGAGAGAGAGAGAGAGAGAGAGAGAGAGAGAGAGAGAGAGAGAGAGAGAGAGAGAGAGAGAGAGAGAGAGAGAGATTTATCGATGGGTGGTTTCGTCTTGAAAAGGGGAGTACTTAAGAGAGATTAGGGGAGAGGGGCGATCATTGAGCCTTTGAAGGTACACTCTCTCACTCTCTCCATCTCCTTCTTTCTCTCCATATCTCCCTTTATTGCGATTAAAGCCAGTGAGCGCTAGCGCTCAGATTGAATTCCACATGAGAGATAAATAGAGAGAGGAAGAATAAGAGAGCAATAGCAACAGAGATTTTTGAAAGATACTAGCCCTAGTGCTCGTTGCAGAGAGAGGTAGGAGAGTAGATTTTTGAGCAAAAAGCCAAGCGCTAGTGCGTAAGAGAGATGAGGGGAGAGGTGCTTTTGAGTTTGCGCATGAGAGATGAGGGGAGAAGAGCTTTTCAACTAAAAAATTAAGCATTAGCGCTCATTGATGCTTGTCAAAATGGAGAGTAGTAAGGAGGTAGTTTGGGAGGCACCTATATAAAGGCATGGTCTGTGTTAATTTTTTTGACTTTTTTAGTTGTTTTTCACGAAGTTCATTAGCCTTTGAAGGTACTCTCTCTCATGCTCTCCATCTCGCGCCCTCTCCATCTCCCTCGTTCCCTCCCTATCTCCCTCACTTGCAAGTAAAACAGTGAGCTCTCTATCTCATTCCCTCTCCATCTCCCTCTTTTCCTCCCTATCTCCATCCCTTGCCTGGTTTGATTTGTTGTAGGAAGATGATTGGATGAGAGAGGAGGATGGTACACCTATGCAAGGTACACTTAGATGCTCACTATCTCTAAATAAACTTTTTATGCATCCTTTGAAATTTGTTTGTTGTGCAAGGGGTATGGAACATGGGCATTGGTTTGTTTGGAAATTGCTCACATAGTACACAAATGAGAACGATGTTGTCATTTAGTATGGAGCTGTGTGTGGAGCGTTGGCTTTATGGGGGAGCCAGATGAGCCGTATGATGACAATATTTAAGAGCAATGAGGAGCTCTCCACCAAACTACTCACTGTTTTAGAAATGCAAGCCTTTCAACTGAGAAAGACACAAGAGCGAGACAAGAGACATGCAGATGAGGTGGAGTGTGCTCTGAAGGCAACATCTTTGTTGGAGATCTTCCAAACTTTTTGGACCTAGATCGACCGGACCATGACTTGGAATAGATTTTTAAAACAAGAACTCGCATTGTGTGAGCGATGATCTTTTTTGTAGACCGTTGTAGACAATTTCTTTTACCTGTCATGTGAACAAATAGATGTTCTTATTTGCAAGTACCCTAATCTTGCTAGTAAGTATATTTTTTCTTTTCATGGAAACGTGTATGTGTACTATAGGAGAGATATATGAACTTGTCTGTTTTTTCAATTAGGTGGACATTTTGTATTCTTGTAACTCTTCTCTGTAAACTTGCAGTCATTGTGGTTGTAATTTCTTGGTAGTTGAGCATACCAATTGCAAGATCCTACCACTCATATCGTGATCGTCCTCTCTCTCTCTCTCTCTCTCTCTCTCTCTCTCTCTCTCTCTCTCTCTCTCTCTCTCTCTCTCTCTCTCTCTCTCTCTCTCTCTCTCTCTCTCTCTTTCTCTCTCTCTCTCTCTCTCTCTCTCTTGTCATTCTCTTGAGCACAACCGCAGCAACTCATAGGAGAGGGCTACTCTAGCTGGATATAGTAGTAAAGCAGGGTTAGATGACTTTGGCCTTGGACATTGTCGAGAGTTGATGTTAGAGAAAAAAACAATTGTAGATGTAGCATGAAAGAATTGCTGCAACATGCCAATTGATGTGTGATTTTCTCTCTGAAATTGATAAGTATGTCACTCCCCCCTCCCCCGCTGCGTGTATTGCATCCTGTACTAATTGAAACATGCAAGAATGCATTGTCTTTGGCATTATGGAAAACTCACCAAATCATGCATTAGAGAAGTTCTTTGCAGTACCATTTTCTTTGATCCTTGTATTTTGATTCTGTTGTATTCCAATTCGAAGAATCTGTTGGTTATTTTGTGGAACTAGGGGTCATATAATGTTCTCAAGTGTGATGCTTATACACTTGCCCCCTTGCTTTTATTGTAGCTTGTGTGAAAGCACATTGTTAGAACTGCACATAAGAACTACAACCACCCAACCATCACTCTATAGCATTGTCTTTTAATGTAGCGGCATAATTTTGTTTGACGGCTGGCGAGATCAACCAACATTTAGTGGAGGGAGTTCTTTGCATAACATTAGGGAATCCAACACAAAGTTCATAGAGAGAGATTTTTCAATGGATTTTCCAACCATTATACCATTTTTTATGAAAAGCTTCCTCAAAAGCTCTCTCGGATCCCCTACTCGATTGGCATGGGTATATTGGGCCTTCTTGCTATTAAAATATTTGACTCATTGTGCCTAAGAAGAATGGAGTTTGGCATTTCATACAAGACATGAAGCATATAAACAAGGTTACCATTAGGAATGTGGGAATAGGAAAAATTGTGTATAAATTTATAGAGTCGTTAAGGAAGGTCAATTTACTCAATGGAGGTTTCTATTGAGGGTACGATCAACTCTAGCTAGTTGAGATTGGAAATATAACAACTATGAAAATGGACTTGTGAATGGTAAGAATTTTTTCCTGACTGCAAGGAGCAACAAATTTAGTTTCACATATGATGAATGGGACGAACAAGGTTCTACATGATTATCTATCTCAAATTACAATTCCATTTCTTGATGATGTGGCCAACAAAGGATGTGAATACAAAGACAACCATGAACCTATGGATTTAAGGAGGAGGCATAAGTTTGTTGCAAACCATAAATTCAAAGACTATGAGAATATTTTGTCAAGGTTGGAAAAAGTCAACCTTATCCTATCAAGACAATTTTTCTTATTTAGAGTTAGCAAAGTGCTAATTTTGGGGCTTATGTGTGATCCTTATGTCATAAGGAGTTGTCCAAAAGAAATGGGTGCATTCAAAAACATGAAAGAAACATGCACAAATGTCACTAAAGTGCAAAGATTTCTTGGTGCTTGTATCTTCTATATTGTTTGGATACTCGGGGGGGGGGGGGGGGGGGGTTGTCACTTGATAATTATGTGACTATCCTACGTGAGTGCAATAGAAGGGGTTATTAAATTTTTTTTTCTCACATTTTTACATACAAAAGGGTGTTGTAAATGGATTTGGGAGAAAAATTTACAAATTGAATAGAAAATGGTATATTTTATTTTTCAAAACTTCATAGACAATGAGTTTTATAGAAATAATCCCTGAACGCACATGATATACACAATTTATACAAAGTGACCCCCCCCCCCCCCCCCCCCCCCCCCCTCCAACTGAGTTTCCACATTTCAAAATGTAGCATATCCTCTTTATATATTGTTGATAAATAATCAAAAGTGTCAATGGTAGAAGAGGACACAAAATCCATGATAGGAAGCTAAAGAAGCTACTTCTTTCTCACCAACCTTTAAAAGGGAAGACTATGCATATGAAAGACCTATCAACATGACAATGGACACGAGTCCTATAGGGACAGGATGGGCAATAGGATAAGATGATAATCAAGGAAAAAGATACGTGGTGATGTTGGCACCAAGGTTCTAAGTTCTCACCCCAACAATATTATCTGTAGATAAAAGAGTCATAAGGAGTATTTACAAATTGGAGGTGTGACAAGGAGTACTTGATATGGGCATCAGTGGTTGTGGAAACTGATTGTTTCCCTCTTCTTGGAATGATTACAAATTTTTCAACTCTTGAATTTCTATGCTACAATGGATAACCTACATAAAGTACTTGAATCTTGAGTTCAAGCAATGGCTACAACAAAATCTGCATCGAGCAGTTCTACATTCGCGGGGCAAATCACTCTGAAGCCTGAGAGTAAAGTGTCAAAGAGAGTGGGCAATGTGGTGGATGATTGGGTGACATGAGGAGGTTTTGGAGGTAGAGATCAACTCTTAGGGACCTGCCTCGGGCTGATGAGGGTACTATAGCAGCGAGCTAGAGGCCTTTGATTGGGTGGTCCCAAGGATTGGAGAAAATTCGCACAGAGCTACACCACACACACACTATAGGATGACATCATCAATGATTCTCCACAATTACCCACAACTAAATTGCATGTCATTTCTTTTTTTTTTCTTTATTTTCTATATTGAAGTTTCTTTTTATCAAAGAAATTTCATAAAGCCTTGTTTTAGGATGTTCACATGTAATGTATCTGATGATGATGATGTATACAAGGCAATGATGATATTTTTTTTACAAAGCCTCCGCATGATTATGAAAAAATTATATGTATGGAACTAAAAGTTTCCCTGGCTAGAGAATGAAAGGCTGGAGGTAAGACCTTCTTGGATGAATGAATGATGTGTGTGTATTATTACCTTGTGAGCCTCGGACAAGTACTATTGAACCATGTGTGATGAATCTAATATAGCTACCATTATGAATCATGTACTATGCCTAGATATATTAGTAGATTCTAGAAGCACATGAAGAGATGATCACAAAATTTTGTATGATGTTGCAAGTTTGGCTCAAGGGGCCGTTTGTTGGGGATAAGCCCAACTTGGGCACTTGAGTGTGAAATCATTTGTATGAGCCTATATATAAACGTCTATTAAACCTAATCATAATTCTCTTTTCATTTTTCTCCACTGGTGCACAACCTCTCTCTCTCTCTCTCTCTCTCTCTCTCTCTCTCTCTCTCTCTCTCTCTCTCTCTCTCCCTCCCTCCCCCCCCTCCCTTCTCTTCTTGTCTGCTCCAAGGATCAATCTCCTTGCCATGTCTATCAGAGATTGCATTTGCTTTGGCTTTGTGAGATCATCACCATGGTAAATTCTTTCACCTAATGTGAAAATTTATTGAAAAGAGGAGAAACAAGGAGAGACCAACAGGTGCTACATAGCACAACCCAAAGAAGACTTTAAGGCACTTGTTATGTAGAAAAGTGGATCTAATAGAAATTCTACACAAAATGGAAAAATTGCCTACGCAGTACTATCTATAGTGGTAACAGAGGCCAAAATGAGCTCGAATGAAAAAATTGAAAGTGAGCCCAAATGGAAAATTTGAAAGGAAAATCTCACCAAAGCTCGCTGAAATTGAAGAAAGTGAGCAGGCGTGTGTTGGCAAATAAGCCCAGAAGGATGCAACCTTCTTTGATACCAATTGTTGAAAATAGGGTTGGAAAGAACACACACAGCTTGTAGAAGATGAAGGAAGCTCAAGGCACGCAACAAAGAGTATGTATTTCTTAGTACACAATGAAAGATAAGATAGCTCTAGAGTGATGGGCGTATATACAATGCACGAGGGGAAAAACCTCCTAGTGACGGGAAAAATGCCCTGGTGGTTCACACACATCACTACCACATATGTATGGTAACACAAAGAGTGTGACAAAGTTTTTGTACAAAAACATAAAGACAATTTTGGATTGCCATTGGAATTGGTCTTTCATCATGGAGGTCATTTCATCAGTAAGGTCATCAAGAAGTTGACTAAATACTACTTGATTCTTTACTCGAAGTCCTTACTGTATTATCCTCATGCAAATGGTCCGGCTAAATCAACAAATAATCTAGTCTTGATTAGAGATTTTGAGGAGAATGGTTTAAGAAAACAAGAGGATTGAGAACTGGAAATTTGGACTCTACTTTGTGAGCATTCAAGATAGCATGTATGTTGAGATGTCGAGCTCTACACCTTGAGCTAGCATCCACTACGGGTCTTGGCCGCTTACGGCATTTACTCACTGGCGCGTTAGGTGACCGACACGGAGGATCTCTGCCAGTGATTCTACAGCTGGACTACACTTATAGTGCCAGCCTAGTACGCTTCTAGCGAGTTCACACTTAGTGACCGCATGTACATATGTGCTACTTTTCAGCTTTAGCACTTAGTCATTTTGTACTCTCTTTTCTGTGAAGAAGAAGAAGAAGCTTTCCGTCTCTGTGTGCTTTGTGCTTGTCTTGTGTAGCTCTCTTGCATCCTCATTCTTTACATGGTATGAGAGCTTGGTGGAGGCAAGAGAGGCTAAGAGAGCAAGAGCATCACAATCCCTTCGTTCGCACAAGTTTTTGAACAGGTCTCCAAAGTGCAGTATACAGAGATTTACTGTACAAGTACAGTGGTTGTATGTACGCTTGATTGTGGACACTCGTTGAGTGTAGAAAGCGTTACAGGAACCACGATAGCAGGTTCAGCAGATTTGCAGGTTTTTGCAGATTGCAGCTATTTTGTCTTAGTGCTTCAAGATGTCTGACGGTTTCAGTCAGATTGTTACTGAGAAGCTTGAGAAAAATAACTACCCTGCATGGAAGTTCAGAATAACAAATTTCCTAAAAGGAAAAGGTTATTGGGACTATGTAGAAGGAGACAATGAAAAGGAACCAGAGATTCCCGAGGCAAATGCTACAGCAGAACAAAGGAAAGCTTTGAGGGACTGGCAACAAGGCCAGAGCAAAGTGATGTATTGGCTTTCTATGAGCATCACAGATGGCATGATGGGCTATCTACAGGATGCTGAAACCCCCGCCATTGCATGGAAAAACTTAGGCAGAGTGTTCGAGGTGAACACCAAGGCCAGGAAGCTTCAACTAAAGTCGGAGCTAAATCAGGTTAAGAGGAACAACCTCTCCATCAATGATTATGCTTTGAAGATCAAGAGCATCATTGAGGCTCTTGGATCTATAAAAGTCTCAGTGGAAGACGATGACATTGTCCGTGCATGCTTGGATGGTCTAGGAGATGAGTATGTACATTTTAGGTCTTCCATGAATACAAGAGACGACATCCCCATGTTCCAAGATTTGATTTCTATGCTTATTCTTGAGGAGAAGAACCTTGACACATCTTCTTCTCATGGCAGAAATAATTCTGAACAGGCCTTCTATTCTAACTCCAACAGAGGTAGAGGTAGAGGTCGTGGTCGAGGCCCAAGGGGTTGCAGGGGCCAATTTCTGGAAGGTCAATCAAATCAAAACAATACAGGTGGCAGGGGAAACCAGTCTCAAGGCAGGGGGAGTCAAAGAGGTCGTGGTGCAGGATCAAGCAAGCAGCAACATACTCCAGATAGTAGAGAATGTTGGACTTGTGGTGAAAGAGGTCACATGTCACGTGACTGTCCAAAGGGAAAAGCAAGTAGAAAGAGAGAACAGGGCAACTATGCATCTACTAGCAGAGATGCAGATGACAGCAAAAACGAGCGCATGTTTGTTATGCAACATGTAATGAATACAATGACTGCAGAGAATTCCACCCAAGATGATGTTTGGTATGTGGATTCAGGTGCCTCTAATCACATGACGTCTCGTGGAGAGTGGTTTAGAGATATGCGCAAACCAGATGTGTCAGGCTATGTGTAGACAGGAGATTACACAGCTCACCCCATTGCTCATGTAGGGGACATACCTCTAAATACGAAGAGTGGGAAATCAAAGTACTTAGGAGATGTACTTCATGTCCCAAACATTACAAAGAATCTTGTTTCTGTTGGACAAATGGTTGAGCAGGGTTTGCAGGTTCGCTTCAATCCAAATGGCTGTTATGTAGAAGATTTCCAGAATGGCTGTAAGCTGATCACAGAGGGCAAATGTGTGGGCAGAATGTTTACGCTGAATGTAGACATGCCTGAGGTAAAAGCTGCATTATTTGCACAGGGCACAGGTGTTGTGGCTGATGTTGACATTTGGCACAAACGCATTGGCCATGTCAATGAGCAGAGATTGCGCAGCATGCAATCAAAATAGATTGTAAAAGGTTTGCCCAAATTCAAGGTGGATGGTATGCATAAAGTGTGTGCAGCATGCCAGTTTGGAAAACAGTCAAAGGGCTCATTTCCACATGAGCGCAATGTATGTAAAAGGCCACTTGAGGTGGTGCACACAGATGTTTGGGGTCCAACCGATACTGCAAGTATACATGGTTGCACGTATTATGTCTCTTTCATTGATGACCATACAAGGAAAGTATGGGTCTACTTCATGCGTAACAAAAGTGAAGTGTTTGGTCACTTTCAAGACTTCAAAGTCATGATTGAGAAGGAGACAGATATGCAAATCAAGACATTGAGGTCAGATGGAGGGGGAGAGTACTTCTCCAATGATTTTTCATATTTTCTGCGAGTGCATGGTATACACAGGCAGTTTACATGCAGATATACTCCACAGCAGAATGGGGTCGCAGAAAGGAAAAACAGGCACATTGCAGAGGTTGCACGTGCATTGGTGAATGAGAAGAACATGCCTCATCATTTCTGGGCTGAAGCTGTAAATACAGCTGTGTACATTATGAACAGAACACCTACAGCTGCGGTGCATGATGTAACACCTGAGGAAAAGTTTACAGGTACAAAGCCTGATTTGGCACACTTGAAAGTGTTTGGCTGCATAGCTTACGTGCATGTACAAGATGAGTTGCGTAGGAAATTGGATCCTAAAGCAGAGAAATGTATTCTTGTGGGATATTCCCTTGAACAAAAGGGGTACAGGTGCTACAATCCTACTACACGAGAATTACGAGTGAGCAGAGATGTAGTCTTTGATGAGATGAGCAGCTGGTACAGTAATGCACATGGCACTATTGGGGCTGATGTAAAAGATGATGTGGTTGTACAAAATGTGAGGCCACAGTCACAGGTTTTGAGTGGACCACAAGAGTCCTCTTCTCGTGGCTCTGTTGAGAAACCATGGAATGGTAGACTACGTACGCAGGTTACTCCACCAACAGGTACAGGGAATGTATCACGAAAAGGAAAGGAAAAGGTTGATGAACCTCCCTTTATGGTTGATGCATCATCAGGTTTTTCACATGTAGACATGGATTCAGATGGTTCTGAACAAAGTCTTGATGAGGAATTTGGAACTCCGGCTGTCAGGACACCTGGTGTAAGGAAAGTACAAGAAGATGCTAGAGGGCAAAGGAGTGACCAAGGACCGCGCAGATCTAATAGAGTCAGAAATCCAGTTCAGAAATTGACTTATGATGGGTATCTAGAGCATCACCAAGCCTACATGGCTAAGGTGATACAGGATGTGGAGCCCACATGTTTTGAGGATGCAGTTGGAAATGTGCATTGGGATGATGCAATGAATGAAGAGATGGCTGCATTGGAAGCAAATGACACATGGGAGTTGGTGCCATTGCCAAGTGGCAAGAAAGCTATTGGCTGTAAATGGGTGTATAAAACCAAGCATAAGGCTGATGGTAACATTGAGCGTCACAAGGCAAGGCTGGTCGCAAAGGGGTATGCACAGACGTATGGCATAGACTATGAGGAGACCTTTGCTCCAGTGGCAAAGATGACGACTGTGAGAGTTGTCATAGCAGTGGCTGCATCTAGAGGATGGATTATGCATCAAATGGATGTAAAGAATGCTTTCTTGAATGGTGAGTTGCAAGAGGAAGTGTATATGGATCAGCCACCTAGTTATGTCGATCCAGGTTACCCAGATTATGTATGCAGACTTCTCAAAGCTTTGTATGGTTTGAAGCAGGGCTCTAGAGCATGGTATGACAGGATTGCCAAGTATCTTGTCAATATTGGTTTTAGGAGAGCTCATGCTGATCATTCACTCTATGTACGTGAGAGTGATGTGGGGATTGTGGTCATTACCATATATGTAGATGACCTTATTATTGTTGGTGACAATGCTATGAAGATTGACCATGTGAAGGGTCTTCTCAAACAGGAGTTTGAAATGAAAGATTTGGGCGAGTTGCGCTACTTTCTTGGCATTGAGGTGATCAGGACTCCAGAGGGTGTATGGCTGTCACAGAGACAATATGCTTTGGACATGTTGTCAAAGTATGGTATGGCTGATTGTAAGCCGATTTCCATTCCCTTGGATGTGAATGCAAAGCTGAGTGCAGAGAAGGGTGATGTTGTTGAGGATGTCAATATGTACAGGAAGATGGTGGGTAGTCTAATCTACTTGACTATCACAAGGCCAGACTTGAGCTACACAGTAGGCTTGGAGAGTCAGTTCATGCAGCTTCCGAGGAAGCCACATTTGGATGGAGTACGACGCACACTTAGGTATGTGCAAGGGACTCTTGACTACGCATTGTTCTATGCAGCAGATGCACCATTAGCATTGTATGGGTATACAGATGCAGATTGGGCAGGTAGCATTGTTGATAGGAGATCTACGAGTGGCTTCATGTTCTCTTTTGGGAGTGTTGCTGTTACTTGGAGCAGCAAAAAGCAGCCTACTGTTGCTTTATCGAGCACAGAGACCGAGTACAGAGGTGCAGCAGTTGCGGCGTGCGAGGTAGCTTGGCTACGCACATTACTTGAGGACTTGGGAGTGCAGGTGGACCAGCATATTGTCATTCATTGTGACAACCTTAGCAGCATGCAGTTGGCTAGGAACCCAGTGTTCCATGCTAGGACCAAACACATAGAGGTCCATTACCACTACGTTCGAGAGCGAGTGTTGGCGGGCGACATCGACTTGGTCTACGTCAGCACAGAGGAGCAGATAGCGGATATCTTTACCAAGGCCCTCAGAGCTGAGAAGCTTCGACGTTTCCGGACTATGCTTGGACTCTGCAACATGCAGAGCTCGAGGGGGAGTGTTGAGATGTCGAGCTCTACACCTTGAGCTGGCATCCACTACGGGTCTTGGCCGCTTACGTCATTTACTCATTGGCGCGTTAGGTGACCGACACGGAGGATCTCTGCCAGTGATTCTATAGCTGGACTACACTTATAGTGCCAGCCTAGTACGCTTCTAGCGAGTTCACACTTAGTGACCGCATGTACATATGTGCTACTTTTCAGCTTTAGCACTTAGTCATTTTGTACTCTCTTTTCTGTGAAGAAGAAGAAGAAGCTTTCCATCTCTGTGTGCTTTGTGCTTGTCTTGTGTAGCTCTCTTGCATCCTCATTCTTTACAATGTACAGGGATGAGACTTGTTGAGATGGTATATGGTCTAGAGACTATTTTGCAAGTGAAGTTCATTGTTCCAGGTTTGAGGCATGCATTACAGTACAAGTTATCATGGTATTATTCTTAACACTAGAATGGTAACAGGACACTTTTATGTCCTTGGACACTTTTGTGTCTTGTTAAGTGACCATTTTTCTTGAATTATTTGAAGAGTATGAAAATGAATTTCTAGGTGCTATATATCCACAAAGTTGCCTTATGAGCTGAAAAAAACTTAGATATTTTTTTTTAGTATCGATCTCACCATTAACCTTACTCTTGCACAACATTTTTGAACCTAAACTGTGTGAAAAAACGGGTCCTGTTTTTGGCTTTTTTTCAATTTTTGGCAACTATACCACTCTAAACTTCATGTTTGTGAGGTTTAGATGGCCACAGGTTAGGCCTTCATAGTTCTCAACATGTTTTGATGCTTGTAGGGAGAGCTAAGTGTTAAAATTGAAAGTTATGACCAATTTACAAGAATTGCATAATCCTATTTTTTGGCCAAAATTAGCACTTTTATGATTTTTTTGCTGGCTTTCTTGATATCCAAATTCAATTTTGATTATGTAAGTGTAATGTATAACATAAAGCTAATCTTCCTTGAGTTTTGGGGGACCTAATGTGCTATATAGCATAGTATATGATGATGGTTGAGTTTTTTGATTGCTGAAGGATACGATACATTTTAGAGTAGCAAGTATAACTTTCTCAATATTGCTAGTTTCTTAGGCCAATTGTATGTATTTTGTAGGTAGTAACCATATCTAATCATAGACTACAAACTTGGCTAGATATTGAGTAGTTTCTATGGGTTTCTAGAGGTCATAATGCTAAACCCAGGTTTTTCATGTTTGCTGTATTTAGCATTTTATCATTGCCCCCAAGGTTTAAATTGTAAGAGATCCATTATCCTTTTGACATTCTCCATGGCTCCTTTTGAATCCAAATGCCCAAAGGGAACTAAGAAAACATGTATATAGTATCTGTTTTGAGCGTGACTATAGAAACTTTGATGATAGGTCTGTAGAATTGCAAAAATGCAACTTTTTTGTACCTTTTTTTTTTGCCCAAAAAACTTAGTGAGGTAAAAGAAACCATATGTTTTGGTCACCAACCCATTGAATTTAACGGGGCATTTTATCTTATGTCCTACAAAACTCCCCACTCTTATTTATATGCAATCAACCGTAAGAAATTGTTGTTTTGGGCAAAATGCACTGGTCCATCAACTTTGGAGGCTTGTAGTGACCAAGGGATGAGAAAAATTACAAGTTTCTCATTTTTTTCCATATGTAGTAGTTATTGAATTATAAGCTCATGAAAGGATTTTTCAAAATGAGTGGATCTACTATGGTTTTGGAATTTTTTCCCAAAACCCTGAAAGGACACTTTTATGTCCTGTTAGGTTACCATTCTAGTGTTAAGCTTTTAGGCAAGAATATCTCTTGAAACTTGAGGAAAGTGGGATTCAAGAAACTTCTACTACTAAGGCAATGCAAAGGAGAAGACAGACATGGTTGATATGAATTTAAAGCAAAAACCTTTTGTAGAAGGTGAGTGGGTGTCAATGTATAATAGTAGACTGGATAATTTAAACTCGGATTTTTGGACCCATTTTGAAATTGCTTAGGAAATTGGCCAAACCACATATTTACTTACTGATTTCAAAGGAATTTTTTTTCCTAAGGCTGTAAATGGGTTTAGAGTTGAATGAGTTGAGGCCCTCATTTGAAAGTGAATAAGATAAGAAGCCCAAATCAAGGACAGTAATTTTTGGGTGTTTGTGCCATAGTCATAGTGGAATCACATTGAGTTATTTCAAATTCAAAATTTGTATTTGGTTTACATGTAGCCTGCATACAAGAGCTCTTATCTTCTTCACGAGTGCGTTTTGAATTATCTTAAGCTTTGTACATGCCATATATCTCTCATCATGTGTAAGAAACCTCCTCTAATTAAGGAAGGTGGTATGCTTGTAGATCCTTCATGATTAGAGGAACCTAAGATGATGGTCACAAGGAGATTGTCAAGGAAAACGAAGATATCGAGCCTATTGATGTCTCTAGATGTAGTTATATAGAAAGATCTATCTACATTAAATGAGGAATCTCCATTAGCAATGGGAAGTGGCCGAGTCTTTCACTATGATTTCCTTAACATGTGTCAAGAAATTGATTTCCTGCATGTGCACCGGGAATGGCTTGAAAGTATTGGGTTTTCGGAGTATGCTATGCTTCATTAGAAACACTAGAAAATCAATTACATAGTTATCAACAACATCACACACATGTAGGATACAAAAGGTAATATATTTGGAGGCTAAAGCCATCTTTGAAGCTAAAAAGGTAAATGCTACACATGTAGGATACTCAAGAACTAAAAGATACAACACTTGGAATTGGAAAAGGGGAGAAATTAATCATCATTAGATTTGAAAGTTATATTGGACTTGCCAATGCATACACTGGTTTGGAAATAGCGAAGAGTTTCATGGTGAAGGATAGTTGAATTACAATGTGTTGCAAAGAGAGAAGTTTCAACTCTAAAAACAAACTTTAGAGTTTCAAAAGTGTTAATGAAAAAATAATTGAGGACCTGGAGGAGTCCATAACTTCTTTCAAAAATGAATTGCAAAAGGCCAAAGATTTTGTAAATTTTTATAAAACACATTTACACAGTAAGTGAAAAAATGGATTTCTTGAGCTTTGATCACTCAAAGTTGCAATTAGAAAAGAGTCTTTTGTTGATTAGGGTACATGGACACAAAGAACTAGAAAAAAATCTTAGAAAAATGTCAAAGAATGAGTTTGATCTAGATGGGTGGTATTTGTCGACACATAAGGTGGAAATTCTTAAGCCAAGGTAAGAAATAGGATGAGCAAGTTTGGCTGGAGTTGACTAAGACATTATTCTCTATGGTAAAACAGCTTACCAGATTTTGGAAAATAGGGGGCGAGTGCTAAGTACTTGTTACTACATAGGAAATTTGAAGATTTGCAAAATGCGGTGGCAAAGGTGAGAGAAAATATAGCAGTAAGAAACATGCAAGTTGTAGCTAAGGGAAAAGACACAGTTATAGGAAACCTACAGGGAACTGCAACTAAACATGATTTTTTTACGTTGGTGGAGGTTGCAGAACAACAAGACTTTTTTGAGAGGAGCAAAGATATCGAAGAGCTACAACAACATGCGGAGGAAACTATCATAGGGAAAGCTAAAGCAACATAAGGGATTGCAAAAGTGATTCAAGAAATGTTGGGGGAGAAATCACATCATGTTCAAGGTGAGAACTTGGGAGTAAATCGAGAAAAGAATTTAGACGGTATTTCAAACCTGAAGGCATAATAGTTGATAGAACCTTATGTGGTAATGAATGAAAGTACTGACTCTTTAGGGAACTATAAGGACATGGGTCCTACGCGCAAGGCCACCAGCACGATCGGACAGTGTGTACACTAGGGGAGGCTATAAGATAGCACGGTTTGGTGGAGACTAGCACACACATTACCACCGCCCTTTCACTGATATCCGAACTATTTTTGGGAAAGGGAAAAAGCGGGTTTCATGTGCATGCGATGTGCTGCTTCTCTCCCACGTTCCGCAGACAACAAAATCAATAAAAGAATTTAGAGGATATTTTGAACCTAAAGGCATAATAATTGATAGAACCTTATGTGGTAATGAATGAAAGTACTGACTCTTTCGGGAACTGTAAGGACATGGGTCCTGCGGGGAAGGCCACTGGCACGGCCGGACAGTGTGTATGCTAGGGGAATGCTATAAGATAGCACGGTTGGGTGGAGGCTAGCACACACATTACCACCGCCCTTTTACTAGTATCCAAGCTATTTTTGAGAAAGGGGAAAAAGGGATTGCATGTGCATGCAATGTGCTGCTTTTCTCCCACGTTCTGCAGAGAGCGACGTATCCGGGACCACCCCACCTACACCCTCCACAACGGGGGACAAAGGCGAGCAACCAAGGCAAACTCGACCGACAACTTGATGGCACCAAAGGCTTCCATTGGTGTTGTTGGCTGCACGTGTAGAAAAGCCTGCTTAACCCTTGCATGAAGGAGGTTTGAACCCACCCCATTAGGGTAAGAGGGTCAACACTTTACCATCAATCTATTGGCCCTTGTTGTGTATAATAAGGAAAGATAGCATACTTGTGTTGAAAGGAAAGCTAGAAGGAAAGGAAAAGCGTCAAACTTCAAGGAAGTAGTTTCACCCTTCCTTTTCACTTCTTGGAGGAAGGCAAGTTTTCCTCCAAAAATTATTTTTCCCTCAAGGAGGTTGCTTCAAGGTGAAGAATCAAAAAAGGTGTTCTTACGACAAACAACATGTGAAGCGCTACAATTCTCGCAAGGCGAGGCTCGCATGCAACGCAAATCATGGAGCATACAAAACACAAAGACTTCAATTTCACAAGGTACAAGTTGACGTTTTTTCCTCACCAAACAAAAGCACATATTTACCATTGGCCATAAAGGAGAAGGAGTTGTGTTCATAACTAGTGTGAAATGTGTTTTCTAAACCATGCAGCCACTCCCATCCTAAAACTACATCAGCACGGTCCATGTTCATAACTTGGAAGTTAAGGGTCATCATATGATCTTGAACATAAGCTCAACCCCTTGAACTACCGTATCCCATATATCTTTATCATTCCCAGACATCTGCTCCACCACATACTTGTGAGAGCAGGGAGTCTGTGTAAGCTTCAATTTCTTAACTAGCTTATAGTTCAAAAAGTTATGAATTGCACCATCATCCACTAAAATACAAACACGTTGTCCGTTAATAGTGCCATGCATGCGAATCAAATCATGGGGGCCAAAGGTGGGTTGCCACATTGAAGTAGGCACACAACACTTGTGATTTTCTTCCATATGAAGAAACTCTACAGCACAATATTTAGGAGATGAATCTAGTGTGAGGTGTTGCATCGTGTGCATGACCTTTTCTTTGTCTTGCAAAGGGGGACAATCTGTCTTGCTATGTTGATCCAAAAAACATTTAAAACACAAATTGTGTTTCTTCGCACGCTCAAAATCAACAGTGTTGAGAGACCCATGTGGAATATCTTGTGATTGCTTAGGCTTCTTAGCCTCTTGTGGGCATTGAGAAATAGATTGTCTCTTATTCCACTTGGAACGTGTGGGAGATCTACCTCGCCATTGGCTCTTAGCCACATTGCTCTTAGCAAAATTATTCTTAGAGTAGGGAAAATTTTCTTTCCTCTCTTGGTCATCATCATATCTTTGGGCATGACTGATGGCTTCTTCCGAAGTTTTTGGATGTTGGGTCTTGACATAAAGATGATAGTCTTTGTCAAGACCCCTTTTAAAACCGCGTATCTTTGGAATCCATATATACCTTCTAGTTTTAATATGATTTCCCGATACTTTGAAAGGTATTGTGTGATAGATAGGCCAGACATGCGGCATGCATCCCATGCTAACCAATTATTATCTTCTTCATTGGAGTCCAAAAACTCTTTGGAGAAAGAAGCTTGAAACAGAGCCCAAGACGAAGGATGAGCATCTATTGGAAATGTCATCCACCACTTATAGGCCTTGCCTTTAAGAGATAGATTTGTTTCCACAACCATATTTATATCCGGGGTGTGTCTCAATCTATCAATATCACTCCATTTGTGTAAGAACGTATTGACCGCATCCTTCTTGCTATCACGCTCTTCCCCGTGAAACTTAGGAATGGTGATATTCTTAAGTAACACATTGCTACCTTCTGCATCTTCTGAAGCACTTGTCTCTTGGACTCCTTGGGGCGTGCGAGCTTGGTTCCCTTGAACCATGCCACTTGTGGCTCCTTGTGCCATTTGTGAATTCATAAATTTCACAAGTAACTCTGTAAGATTGGTAACATTTGTATTGAGTGAAGAGAGGTTGTGTTCAAGTACGCTTTTGTGATTTTCCAAAGTCTTGAAATCCGTCATATGTACAAGGCCATGATCTCCTAGATCATCATCTTCATGAATATTAGTATCAGCAGCAG
Organism: Adiantum capillus-veneris; assembly: GCF_014529385.1. Taxonomy (NCBI): domain Eukaryota; kingdom Viridiplantae; phylum Streptophyta; class Polypodiopsida; order Polypodiales; family Pteridaceae; genus Adiantum; species Adiantum capillus-veneris. The sequence goes on from NC_140956.1 coordinate 52,666,620, forward strand.
GGCACGGGTGGTACCCCGATTTTGATATACGTGTTACTGCTTGTCTCCAAGTCTTGTGAATTATCAAGCGCAAAGTGCGGTGAATTCTAGTGCAATGAATTCTAAGGATAAGCAAAGTGTTAAAAAATCTAACGAGCAAAGTGCTCTCATATTTAATTCTTAGAGCAACGTGCAACTGTTGTAAAACAAACATTACAAGAATTACAAGATTCTCCATCCAGCAGAAGTCTAGTTTACATTCTCCTTTTGCACGACAAAAGCTGACTCACTTACTCACGGAGTATAGTGATGTATTCTCAAGTGATTTACCGCCGGGTTTACCCCCCCTACATGTGATGTGCAGCATGGCATAGATGTCTTGCCAGGCACTAAACCGGTGATTAAACCACCTTATTGTATTAGTGCTAAAGAAGCCAAGGAGGTTGAGAGTTGGTTGGCTGACTACCTCGCTCGTGGTTTCATTAGACATTAGGAAGAGAATGGGGTCTAGGAGAGCCTCTTTATTTGGCAGTTTAAGGAAGTCAAACCTTTAGTATTAACAAAGTAATCAAAGGACACTTTTTTAATTCAAACAAGAAAAACAGCTAGTTTATTTGAATTCAAAGTTACCCGCCAAATGGAGTTTAAAATCTAGTGGGTAAAACCATATCATGTAACATATATATGGAAAGAGCTCGATGCGTAGATTGCAGATATATGATCTCCTCTCAAATCGGAGATCATATGTGGGAGTTATGGAAGGTGGAAAATCATAAAATTTTCCACCTCCTATTTGGGGAGAAAAGTGTATCCTTTGACCACTCTTACATATCTCTTACACACCCACCATTCTTGCATACATGGTGTACACCTATTTGTCAAAATGTTAATCACCTCCATAAGCTTATGGCAAATAAAGAGGCCTTCCTACACCCCATCCTCTTCCTAATGACCTACCACTTCGCCTTGGGCATCACCAATTCTATTGGTAAAAAAGAAAGATGGTACTATGCGTATGTACGTAAATTATCGTGGATTAAATGCCATAACCATCAGTAACAAATATCCTCTACCTTGAGTGGATAAGTTATTTAATCAACTTCATGGGGTAATTCAGGATACCCCATGTGCGTATCCTTTTCCAAAATATCTCCAAAACTGCCTTTACAACACGATTTGAGCATTTTGAATTTTTGGTTATGCCTTTTTGGTCTAGCCAATGCTCGAGCTACATTTATGACACTCATGGAAGTGTCTTACGTCCCTATCTTGGAAAATTTTTTGTGGTTGACATTCTCATTTACAATTAGACTAAAGATGAACACATATAACACTTACGATTAGTGTTCGAACAGCTACGAGCTCACGCGCTGTATGCTAAGCAAAGCAAGTGCGATTGCTTTAAAACAGAGATACATTACCTCTATCATGTGATCTCTTATTTTGGCATCAAAATGGAAACTGACAAGGTCGCTACCATTCTTCGATGGCCACATCCCCAACACGGTTGAGGAACTTGAAATATTTTTAGGCATGGTTGGATTTTATCGACAGTATATCCGTAATTATGCCAAAATTGATGTTCCTATGACGGATCAACTTCAAGAAAAAGGTAAGACCTTTTCTTGGGAAGAAGCCCAAAAATGCAATTTTGAACAACTGAAGATAGCTATAGCCACTGCTCCCATCCTAGCAATCATTGACCCACTTAAGCCGTTTGTGGTAGAGACTGATGCTAGTGATAAAGCAATTGGTGCGGTACTTCTCCAGGAGAAAAGACCTATAGCCTTTGAAAGTAAAAAGTTTGATAGAGCTCAACAGAATTATTATGTCTATGAGAGAGGGATCTATGCCACAATTCACGCTTTACGAAAGTGGCGACACTTTTTATATGGTGTCGAGTTTGAAGTAGTTTTTGACCACGAGAGTATCAAATGGTTTACTACTCAAACGAACTTGAAGGGCCATAAAGCTAGATGGGTAGAAATCCTTCAAGATTATGATTGTAAGCTACGATATCGCAAGGGGCGATATAATGTAGTAGCGGATGCACTAAGTCGGATGCCTCGGATTAATTCACTTGCTTTCACGGAAATAAAGAATGGATTTTTGGAGTCATTACATGGCAAGTATGCACAAGATCAATCGTATGCTAAAGTGTGGAGTGAAATTTTAAAAAGGGATCCCTCACACTCACATGTCTCTGCACGCGTAGATGAAAACTCCAACACATAGAGCTCCACCCCAACTCAAGAAGATATTAAGAAATGGAAGAATTTTTCCATTGATGATGGATACTTACTCCACAAGGGTAGAGTATGTGTGCCAAAGGACACAAACACTAGGCGCCAAATCTTATTGGAGTGTCACAATAGTCCAAGTGCTGGTCATCCAGGTATTCATAAGACGTATAGCTTAGTTTGACGGTAATTTTATTGGTCGGGCTTACATCATGATGTTCAAGAGCGCGTATTACAGTGCCAATTTAATAAGGCAGAGCGCCTCAAGGTAGGTGGCCTTTTACATCCTTTAGAGATTCCACAAGGTAAGTGGGAGAGTATCTCTAGGGATTTTGTAGTAGGACTACCTACTACAAATCGTGGCCATCTCACAAAGATGGGTCGATTCATTCCCACTAAGACTACGCTTAAGACACCAAAATTAGCATGGCTATTTGTAGAGCATATATATAGACTCTACCGTTTTCATCTAGTATCATTAGTGACAGAGATGAAAAGTTCGATAATCACTTCTAGAGACCTCTGTCTCAAAAGTTAGAAACTAAACTTAATCTAAGTATGACTGATCATTCAGAAACAGATGGTCAAATTGAAAGAGTTAATCAAGTGCTAGAGGATATGCTACAAGCGTACGTTAGCAAGAAGAAAACCAATTGGGAAGACTACTTACCTATATTGGCTTATAATAGTTCAAAGAATGTGACTACAAGGTTTAGTCTATTTATGCTTTTATATGGATTTCAACCTAGATCGCTCGTTTCAGTGGGGTTGGCTAAGGAGAAGATACAACAAGCCAAGGATTTTCTCCAAGACCATTTTGACATGCTTCGAGTTTCTCGACAGAATGTTAAGCAAGCTCAAGATTGATATAAGAAGTACACAGATGAGCATCATTGTCCTGGTACTTTTCAAGAAGGAGACAAGGTTTTCCTCGAAGTTCCATAGCATTCTAGGACAGAATGATAAATTCATTGACATAGGTGTGCTAGTTGACCATATTGAACCGCCAAGTATCCCTCATGAGCCCAAAAAGATTTTGGATTCTCATGAGCTTCGCACCAGAGATCATGTCAGATGACAGGTGTTTGTAAAATGGCTAGATATACCTGAAGAAGGTTCTACATGGGAGAATGTCTCCTCACTTAAGAAACATTTTCCTACGTTCATTTTCGAGGACAAAACCAATTCTCCAAGGGAGGGGTAATGTAAGGACATGGGTCCTGCAGGCAATGACACCGACACGGCCGGACAGTGTGTACGCTAGGGGGAGGCTATAAGATAGCACGGTTGGGTGGAGACTAGCACACGCATTACCACCGCCCTTTCAGGAACCCCTCAAGGGAGTCATAAAAGGTAGCCATAGACACGATTGATTTAAAAAAATATTGTTAAAAAACTAATGGGCATTGACGATGGCAACTGTTGTAGCTTTCACATGTGAATGTGATTTGTAATCCATGTGAAATTACTTATTAATACTTGATTTTGATGGATCAAAGAATTTACGGAAAAGAACTTTTTGGCCACGGGGTTGGGGTATGCTCGGTTGCATTTATACGCCCGTATAATACTTTTTATATGTATTATACAGGATTATACACAAATATCCCGTATTATATGCGAATAGCTTGTATTATTTTTTTCAATCGAAAAAACTTCTTTCGATCAAATCGAAAGATTTTTGATCCAAAAGCTAAATCACTATAAATGCTATGTGTGTATGCTTTGCTCCATTCAAGCATACACTTTCTTCTCCATTAGAAATGTAGAGGTTAGCTAAAAATAAAAAATTATATATAATAATTTAGTCCTCATAAATAAATTTGAAGACCAAAAAATTTAAAAAAAAGTACATTTTGTAAAATAAAATTGAAAAGATGAACCTAAAATATAACTTTGATAAATAAAAGTTTGGCTCAACTAGTCAATTTCTTTAGAAAATCATTCTTAGAGCCAAGTCACACTCAGGGTTAGCAAAGCCAACAACATAATTTGCTTGCCAAATTTAGGCATGTTCATATTGTGAAGCAGGAAATCGGAGCCCTCTTGCAATGCAGCTAGCACTATGGATTTTGGAGGTGTTAAGCAAAAGAAACGGAGGTGCAAAACACTCCTCATTTCCAGGTCTTCAAGAACCAATTTCGTTGCTCACTATTGTCCAATTAGCCTGGCCTTGAAAATTTCTCCCTCTTCCTTTTGTATAAGTGCGACCACAAAGTGGCTTTCACTGTAAATTGCTTGCATTATCCCCATTGGTATTGGGTGTGACTGAGACCGTAACTGTTTTAAAGAATATAATATATATATATATATATATATATATATATATATATATATATATATATATATAGATGTAAAATAAACATATTAATATGGATCAGTTAAAAATAGATAGATAGATAATGAGTTTGAAAGTATAAATATTAGCAAGAAAATTGGAACTATTTAAAAAAAATAAAAAAAATAAAGATAATAATAGTCAATTAAAAAACAAGATAGATGGAGACACATTTGAATGGACAAACAAATTGATAGATATGTAGATACGTAGATAGCTAGATGGATGGATTGAAGGATATTCAATAACCTACCTTCTACAGGAGAAAGTCAGGTAATTGGGAGCATTGCAAGCCCCAAAAAGTAGTACACAAAGGCTCAATAATTATGAATTAGCGAAGCAATATCTAACTTCAGGTCTTGCGGGATTGAATCAAAGTCTTCTTCCTAGAAAATATTGTTGTACTTCTCCCTTTCTTCCTCATCAGTTCTCCAATTGCAAAACTCCTTTAGACACTCGCCAGGTTCATTCTCCATTAGCCCCAATTAATCCCATTGCCCAAATGGCAAATTGAATACTCTCCACAATAAGCAGTATCACCAAGTGTTATTGGGGTCATGGGTACCAATCTAATTACACACTTCAACTTCAGGTACATACACATCGCATTCAAGAATTCATACTATTCAGGCACCAAAATAGAATCAGGAAATACACACGCTACTTCTCCATAATTGAACATTGTATACTCAAGAAAACCATGAAAGCACAGTACACGGCACTTCAATCTATTCTCCTTCATTCATACAACCACGCCAAAAGGTTACAATTACTCGGGATAACCCATGATCCCTGATTTGAAGAGATTCCCCCTTTTTCATTACAAAATGACTAGATAATGCTTGAATTTACAAACACTTGACTAAAAGTAATAAAAGTACTAAATATAGTTTTAGCAACAACATGTGCCAAAGAAAACCCCACATATAGGTCCATAAGTGCATAATGTAGGAATGTATGTTGGACACTATAGCCTAACATATGTTTCTTCCACATGACCTTTGTCATGTCTCTTGAAGAGAAAACTGGATGAAAACATAGAACTTTATGCTTCCTACTTGGAAAAGTAAACCATATTCAAAAAAGAATACCTAGAGGTTGAACATGGTGTTCACTTACCCGTAGGCAGACACACCTACCCAATTATTTTGCCTAGGAACACTAATTAACACCATATTAGAGAGTTTGAGACTTTAATAACGATTTGGGAATCACCAATCTCTTATAGATTTTTCCATATGGACAAATATCAAGCTATTTTAAAGCTCAAATCCTTCCATAAGGTAGTACCTATAAATCTCTTTCAAGCCATGCTCTCAAAACTTTGGTTAAAAAATGGCCATTAAGATCATTTTAAAAGTGGAAATTAAGAAATTCCCAAATTCACTCATATGGTGTTAATTGAAAATTACTAAAAATCAAGTAAACCCTAGGTGTTGCCTTTGCAATCCGAACCCCTTGGTGAAAATCTACATTATCAAACCCCTTGGTTACATTCTGTAGGGAGAGTGCTCAACTAGCTACCAATATGAATTGAAATCAAATTTGGAAGTTGAAAGTGTCCACTACCCCTTGAGATATTGTGAACTTCTTTCCTTGAAATGAGAATTGTGATGAGATCAAATTGTGATGCTCAACACTTATTAGAGACATAATCAATGTTTCAACTAAGCAACATATCTTCTACAGGTGGAATCTTATTCACAACTAAGTCATGAAAGAATTTTCTTCTTCCATGACGAGATGAGAAAAAATGTCAAATACTTTGAAAGAAAAAAGTCTTACTAAATTTTCTCAAGTGTTTACACAATATTTTTCCTACATGGAGGCTCTCTTTATTATTCCTGTCTTTCCGTAAATTAGATACTTGATATCTAGGCTATGTCTACTTGTTACCCATAGAAACCTTCATCGATATTGGTTGCACCTTGTGCATAAAGCCAATGATGTGAAGTGCTCACCATTGTATACATATACAATGATTGGAAGCCCATATATCAGCCTCAGATCGTCTCGAACAGAGTAACAAGTGTAATTTTGGAAGTATAAACAATGATGAAGTAAACATACTGCTATCTTATTTGCATGCCATGCATGCATCTGATAAAACAATATTGATAAGTCCTTGGGTTTCAATGACAGTCTCAACCTTGTGAGCTACTACTATATGTACCTTGCACGATTACACGGGCATGGATACATCACATTGCATCTTTGCCAACTGTAGACTATGAGATTTTATCTACATAGTGCAAATATGTGTACCATTTTCCTTGGTTTGAAGTCAATGGATAGTATTGTGGTACATGATAGAAGCCTTGCTTCACATGAAGGCTGGCAAAACACTTTGCTTTTCTCAACAAAGAAGTCTTTTTGCAAATAAATGAATAAATTACAGTATAACTTGAAATATACTAACCTTGTTGGCTATGTGAGAGCGGTTGGCTTCGCTTGTAAGCTGGCTCCTAGTCGTATGTGCTGAGAAATTTAGATCTATCGAATGTACCCAGAATGACATCGTGGCTTGGGTCATATCGACCTCCAAAAAGACATTATGCCAATTTTTTTGAAATCTGTATGCTAATAGCATATTCCAAACTTTGGAAACATTCATGCAAGATGTCCTAAAGTGAAGCCTTTCTTTGAGTAGAAATTCATCAAAACGATGAGACAGAACATAGCCTCAGTGCTCATAGCAAAACGGTGCTCCTGTTGACACATACATCAAAGCAGAAGAGAATTGACCTTGTCAAAATTTCATAGAGAATCAGCCTTGCCGAAGCATACGTTTGATTGAAAATCCTTAGATTACCCAATCAATTTTTTGCATCATCGGAGTTCATACGCCCCTTGGTATGGTTGGTTTATGGCTCCACTACAATGGTCAAAGGAGGTTTTTGGTTGGCCTTTTCCTTTGATTTTCCCTTCTAATCCATGCCCTTAAGCACAAGCAAGACCAAAACCATATCCCAAGAGATGAATTGGGTGCCTATGCACCCCCTGCCCAAGTCAATGAGGTCATCCTCATTCTTTGTTCTGTAGTACCACTCAGTAAGCCCTTTTATAAACCTTAACAAGCGATAGCAAAAGTTTTTGTCGGCCGCATAGAGGTGTTTGAGAAAATCCACTGGCAACCACGCCACGTCGGATCCCTTGAAGACTATTTCATATTCTTCCATGTGCTCCATCATGTAGTCAAGAAAGATTTGGAATCCCTCTATATGAAAATTAGTAGTGGCATGGCATGTCGATCATCCCCTCAAACACACTGACTAGTTCATGTGCACAATGTGCAAGTCTTGTCTTTTGTAGTTGTGTGAGAAGTGCATCACAAGATGTTGCCATAGGTCTGTTCGCAAATAAGATGGGAAGAGAGCTGAAAGCTAGTGTTTTGTGAATTTGAGAAATGAAGTTTAAAACCTAGAAAGTCACTTTTATACTCAATGTCACTTTTTCAAAGAACTTAAAATTAACGTCATATTAACTTAAAACTATAATTGTAAACAAAATCATGCAACAAGCCATTGAAAGACACCAACATTGAAAGCATTCACCGTCCAAATTAAAAAATCTGCACATTTTAATCAAAATATTGAACAAATCAAAAAAGAAAATTAAATTCAAAACACTATATGTATTAATGGAAAAAAATCACTTCAGTTACAAGATTTTACATTAATACATTGCAAAAAACTAATGTTTTCGCACAGAAAGCTCTTCTCTTTTCTAGAACAAACAACCTTTTCATTGATTACAAAAACATATTGATTGGGCAAGGTATATCTAAGATTAAGATACTCACAAAGGTGATTGAAATTCTAGTCGTTATTCATCGAGATGCCGTGCACTACATTGTCATGGAGGCATATTTGCAGATCATGAATTAATTCTCTAGCAACAAAATCAGAGTCTAGTGCCTCTCATTCTCCCTTCTTCAGCTTCCATCTTCTGTAGGGAAAGACAATTGACAAGCTTTGCTTCGCAATATGGTATCTACACACCACATTCTCAGCAACTAGAGAGCACTTGATTGTATATCCTTGGTGTTTGACCACCTAAGTCTCCCATCCAACTGCAAGGAAGCCATTCATCGCACTTCCCCCTTTGCAAGTCCACATTGTTGGTGTCCTCGGAACACTCTGCAGTGGAAAGATAAACACAAACACATGAAGGGACATTAACCAAGTTAGGGAAGCTTTGTTGGAACCATAGGTGCACTTCATTACTGAATGCACATCTGCCCTGATTCTCCTTTTGGTTGTCTGTGATCAAGGCACTATCTAGCTTAGGCCATTCCATACTCTCCAAGGTTGGTGGATGAACCGGAGAAAGATTACCATACCCAGTTTTCCTAGGCATTACATTAGTATGGTCATTAAAAAAAATGTCCCATGAGACCAGCTTCACGAATGAACAACCAGCATAGAGCAGCTTGCCAAAGTCAACGTGGATGGCCTCAAAAGTTCCTGTGAAGAACTCTATTGGCTCCCACTCAAAAAAATTGGATGGGAAAACATCTGCAAACATGAACAAGTAATGAAAACAAAATATACAATCCATAAACTTGACAAAGAATGAAATTATAGTTTGCAGGAAACCTCGATGGAGCCACATCAGTCTCTAGCTTCAGTTGCGAAGCAACATACACATGTTGCACCTTGGCAAGTCGCTTGCCGTCATGGGTTTGCTTAAACTCCATGATCCTTACCTTCCAATGGTGTGCTCAAGAAGCCATGTGTCTCCTTGAGACCTTGTGTGCACCTCTTGAGTTGGTTTGCATTGTCACCCACATCAATCGTTTGAACTCCATTGTCACCCAGCATCCACTGTCCTCTTGTACATTGCTGCATGAAATGGAGTCAATGACACTCCTAGGTTGTCGAGTACTTGATGGTGCCATGGGGAATAGTGGAAGAACCGGCAGACAAACGCTTAGGACTAGACATGGCACATCCATGTTCTTAGTTGTATAAAGAGCAAGATTCTTGATGGTACACAAAGATGAAGGATGCCACTTACTGCTATCATGTGCTCTACCTGCTTGTTGTCTTAATGGGTATATATGTTACAAAGCTTGAGAGGGAAGTAGATCTTCTCTAGAGAGATTAATGGAGAAGGATGAGGAAACCTATTGAGGAAAGAAAGAGGGATGATCAACTTTAGGTAGAGGTGTTTAGTGAGGCTCGTGGAGAAACAGATAACTTCAGCTTGAGGAGAATGCAACAAGCTTCAGGAGAATGAAGTAAGCTTGAGGAGGAAAAGGACGCTCAAACTTCTGTTGCAGAGCTTTTGGAAGGGAAAATTGAAAGGAAGGAAAGAGAAGCAACTCTTGCAAGGTGAAGTGAAGAGAAGTGCGAGATGGTACAATAGAGAGACAGAGAGAGAGGAAGGGAATGATCAACATGTTTTTGGAGGGAACCCCTTTTAGGAGAGAGGGGGGAGAAATTTACAGCCACTAGAGAGAGAAAGGATTGGTTTTTACTCAACTATTTAGAGAAAAGTTCAATTTTTTGAATTAATAAGAGATTTTCTCTTTAAAGTTTATTGTAAAGTACATGTTTGATCACTTACTTTTAGGCCCTTCCATACCCACCATTTCAGTCCACATGGTATCCACCCATTTGCCCCTTCCATAATCTCCTTTCTAATTCAATGGCAAATAAATAGTCCCCCTTAGACCCCATTCTCTTCCTCTGAAAGTAAAACTACAATAGCTTGTCGCATGCCTTGCATGCTTATAGGGAAATCCTTGATGTAATGCCCGTGTCATTGCCGTCATAGGCCTCGACCTTGTCAAACTTTCAATCTGCCAACTTGCGGATCTTTACCATGGGCTAAGTCTCCTAATTGGGGGTGTCCAAATTAGGGCACCCACCCTAAAAGCTGGATGAAAATATTTGTTGTAGCAAAACAGGAGAGATGGACAAGATGGTGGCACCCTCTGCATGCCCCATTTTCTCACGCCATAGTGACAAAATGTGCTCAGCACATTAGGGCGATTTTGTCAGGCTGTCATGCCAAGGGTAGGACTAGACGGGCACGGCCCGGGCAATATGCCGGACACACATGTAGTAAAGGGGTCTAAATATGGAAGAGGGCCAGGGGCCTATATATATAGGATGGTTGGGAGGTTATTCGCATGTCTGTCTACCCGCTTGTCTCACACTGGTATCAGAGCTCATGGGGAGGGAGGAGTCATGGAGGTGGGGGAGGATTGCATGAGGCATGCATGCTCTCTCTCTCTCTCTCTCTCTCTCTCTCTCTCTCTCTCTCTCTCTCTCTCTCTCTCTCTCTCTCTCTCTCTCTCTCTCTCTCTCTCTCTCTCTCTCGACGGGTTTGGGCCGTGAAGGAAGCTATGCAAGAGGAGCAGCCGAGGAGCAGGCGACCACGTGAAGAATCTCTTGTGTCGAGGAGTCCTATGGCGAGATAGACAGAGATCAGAGGACGCGGAAGTCAACCCTAAGCCGGGGGAAGGCGTATTTTCGGCCATCACCAAATGGTGCGCTGGTGGAATCAGCGGGTGCGCCACGGCGTCCTATGCAACTCCTATCCCTGCTGCGAGCCCCAACAAAACCCGTGCAGGCCACCGCGACGGGATTTCTCCCCTGAACTGTTGCCTGCGTCACCGCCATGGCCGACACGTTTTGCTGGTTTACTTATTTTATTTTATTTTAACATTTTGTGTCTTGGCCGACTTGGGCAGCCTTGGGCGCCCAAGGGAAAAACCCTTAGGGCCCTTCTCTCCTAAGGGCTGCGCTCCACGGCGAAGCGGACAAGCAGCATACAAAAGTGCAGCTCTTCAAGGAAGTAGTGGCCATGGTGTCAATTCACAAAGGCCACCATACTTGTGACATGCAGCCAAGGGCAGGCATGCGAGGCTATGGAAGCACACAAGGACATGTCTAGGATTCGAGATGGACAACAGGATGTTCGACTCTAGATTGTCAGATCCCCTCATGGCTCGGCATAGACGATCATGTTGATTGCCTTGAGGAACTTCGATGCGTTGATTGAGGGACTCAAGCATGGCTCGAGCTTCAGCAGTGAACATTCGTATGGATACGACAAGGTCGTATTTGCACTACACAAGGGGGATCGAAGTATACCTTTCCTCATGCTTGAAAGGGGAATCTTACCTTTCCTCGTGCTTGAAAGGGGAATCCACAACATGCCGGATGACAGAAACAGTTGTGCGGGTAAGTTATGACGACATGGAAGCAAGAGGTCAAGGCACGCCATATCTTGGTATGCGTGTTCATGCATGCTGCCAGAGATCGACACCATGGTACTCCAAGTCGTCACGCAATTCATGAGGTATGCAGTTATTTTACATTTTTGATTCGGATGTGATTGCTTGCTATGGCAACGCCAAGGTCTAGAATCTCAAGGAGATTGGCACAACCTGTTGCTCGTTGACATAAAGGGAGCCAAGGTGCTCCACAGGGCTGGCTCCTTATTGCAGTGGTATTCCCAATTCTAGGTACACCTTGCAACTGCAATCAAGTTACATATGGTACTTTCATGATTCTCCATAAGATGTCATTTTCGACACGGTTGATTCGTTGTTGCCATGCTAGCTATATCATGGCAGGAACATATGTTGGCTATGAGCACAACAGCGTGTTTGTGAAGCAAGGCTTCAATTTGTGGGGGGTTCGGCATGGCCGAGACTCCTTGTCACTGTGTGACGTTTGCCACACATTACTAGCTAATTTCAGTTGAACTCACTCGACAAGGTCGACTCTTTTTGTCCTGATATCTGTATGTCAACAACTGCTTCAGTTGGCTATCAGCAAGGCTTCAATTGATGTGAAGCAAGGCTTCAATTTACGCATCTTGCATCGCAACTACTCGTGTTTGGTATAGGCTATGAGCATACAAACTTGGGAGGGATTTGACACTATGCTTGAAGGATCTTTCATGGTGTACATGATACAAGAGGGCATACGAGCATACGCGACAACTCTCTCTCGCACGGCAGATTTGGCTACGAGCCACCTTTATGCGAGCTTTTCCTTTGGAATTTCATGATGACTGGTTGTAGTAGCAACTACCAGGTTAGCCAAGTTTAAGTTTTTCTAATTTACTGTCGTTGTGCAAAGCAAAGTGCTTTGGCAATTTTACATGAAGCACGGTTTCTCCCTTGTGCCCAGATACTGCCATTGATTTGGAATCAAGGGCTCTGGAACACAAGTTTGGGGAGATGGAAAAATAGAGACTGTCAGCTCACAGAATCCCTACCAGTTTATTCTGTGCAAGGCACTTATGGTTTTGGTTCTCACGCTTGAGACCGTCATAGTAGCCTAGAGAATATAGCTAAGTATGCTATGTCCATGAGAATGTCTCATGGTTGGTACCTAGAGGTGACCGGGTTGTCACATTCTGTTATGGTCCAAAGTCTCGTCATGGAATTGCGGTTCGGATATGTTTGTGTTAAATGCATGCACACTAGGTGTTATGGGCCCTAGTGTTTAACACAAATTTATTCGGAGCGGCATGCAAATTCATGGACATTATTGTTTCTACAATTTTTTGCACTCCAATGCAATCTCTCTTGCAAATTTAGTATGAGTTTACACCCTGCCATACAAGGTGATGGCTGAGTATGGGTGTTCGTGATTGGCTGCTTGAAACTCCAATCTGTTTTCAACCTAGTTGGTTGTCTCCATTCCATATCGAGTATATGGCTGGATACTCAATGATTGAGTCATAGTTTGTCATCAGTCGTGGGCGACTCTCTGTAAGTGGTTGAGGAAAGCACCTCACTCTTATTGCTGCTATTCATCCTGCATAGGATGGGCAACTAACAAGCATTCTATTTAGTACTAAAGGATATGCAAAGTGCATACGTTAGTATACCATGCTAAAGGATATGCTAAGTGCATACGTTAGCAAGAAGTGAAACAACTGGATCGGTTACCTTTCTGGTTTGGAGTTTACTTCATATGATGAAAGGCATGTTACGGCTAGTTTTAGTCTCTGCCTATTATTCTCAAGTTATCAACCTTAATCATCAGTTTGGATGAGGTTGACTATTGGCAAGAAACCACAGCAAGTCAAGGACTTGGTTGTTGCTAATGAGTATGTCAGCATAGTACTTTCATGGAAAGATGAGCCGAGCTTATATTGCACATTCCAGTACCTTCAGAAAGTCTGAAACCTGGGTATGCATTTAAACACCTCTTAGTTGTGATAACTCGTTTAGCATTCTCAAGTGAGTTCTAAATGGAGCCTTCACTCTCTTTTGATTATGCGTCGGTTAACCAAGACGGTTGCACAAGGACAAGAATGTAGAAAATCAAGATGCTACTCTTGGTTTCATTGAACCTCCCAATGAACCGGGTTCCGATTCAACGAACCGTTGGATCCATGCGGGATGCCACGGCGGAAAACATTAGTGTTCTTATGAAGATACCACCACTTGTGTTTTCGAGGACGAAAACGCTTCTCCAAGGGGGGAGTAATGTCATGCCAAGGGTAGGACTAGACGGGCACGGCCCGGGCAATGTGCCGGACACACATACAGTAAAGGGGTCTATATATGGAAGAGGGCCAGGGGCCTATATATATATAGGATGGTTGGGAGGTTATCCGCATCTCTGTCTACCCGCTTGTCTCACACTAATGTCATGCCAAGGGTAGGACTAGACGGGCACGGCACGGGCAATGTGCCGGACACACATGCAGTAAAGGGGTCTATATATGGAAGAGGACCAGGGGCCTATATATATAGGATGGTTGGGAGGTTATTCGCATGTCTGTCTACCCGCTTGTCTCACACAGGCCAACTCCCACTATATTTGATACAGGTAGTTGATCCCCAATGCGTGCATCTAAGGGGATTTTCTTGCGTATTGCACTGCCTCACCATGGTAGAACTGCAGTGCAAGGGACTGTTACCCCGGGTCCCATCTTTTGTCGATCGTTGGAACTTGCAAGGGTTGTGCATTACTACATGCCATATGAGGTTTTTTGGAACTTTCCATAGCATCGTGACACACACACACACACACACACACACATAGAGAGAGAGAGAGAGAGAGAGAGAGAGAGAGAGAGAGAGAGAGATTTTATTATCGTCCTCGGAGGTCAAATATGACCTATGGCTGATGAGTATGTGTATGGATGATGAGTGACTCTCAATGCTCCAAAATTGTGGTGATGAGAGTCACAATGGAGAGACCACACTGTGGTGGCTGGGAGAGGAAAGTGTGTAGGTCTAAGTTGTGGCTAAAAATGTAAGAGAAGCAAGTTCGGATGTGACCGAAAGCTGAGAGAGAGAGAGAGAGAGAGAGAGAGAGAGAGAGAGAGAGAACATGCATCTTTCCATGCAATTCTTTTTCCCCTCCTCCATAGCTCTCTCCTCCGCCGAGCTCTGATACCAGTGTAAGACTGAGGGAACTTTCCTGAAGGATTCTCCGCCCTACCACCCATAATATAGGCCCTTGGCCATTCATACTTAGAATCCTCTATCCACGCCTAGTAGTCGGTCCTTGTTCTGAGTCCGTGACATTAGCCTTGGCATTACAACCCTACAACGTCGATGGCATAGAACATAATCTAGCTCTGCTTCTCTTTACATTTTCAAACCCATCTTTCTATTTGTGTTAACTCCCATTTTGTGTATGAAAAAAAGGACATATATTCACTACAGTGGATGTTTCAACTACACAACCACGACTCCAGCTAGACAACATGGCAAGGTTCGTTATTTGCATCCAATTCCCTATGCATATACATTTGCTTGGCGCAACACATAAATGCTATGGACAGGGGCATGGCTTCCGTTTCTTATTATTTTCGAAAAGACCACATTGCAAACTCTCTACCATATAAATTTTGAATGGCACTTCTGCATGATGTGCACTATATATTTAGCATTTTCAATTAGTTCCTACCTGCAAGATGGAATGTTTAACTATTCATATTGCTTTTATGTAGCTTGATTCAAACATTGTCCTCCTGCTTACACCGACACCCATATACGATTACCAGGCCGCTAGTGCAGTTCAAATTTTATAGTCTATTGATGCTTTCTATATTCTTTGAATTTAAATCTTTAGAATGTTTTCAAAAAATGTAGCATGAAGGACTTATTCCTTGTGCTACAATTGGAGCTATCAAGGAAAGAAAATACATGAAGAGATTTTGAGGCAAGGACTGCTACAACATTATATTATGCTTAGTAATGCTCTTGTGGACATGTATGCAAAGTGTGGCACGACCAGCCGGCTCTAGGATGTCTTTAGAGAATTCAAATCACAAAAAAGGGTTGATGAACTATCCATTTTGAATGTCATGTCGAGTAACACACTGATTGTGGGATATGCTTAATAGCGGTAGAACCAAAAAGATCTCGACTATTTGGGCTATTTTCAAAAAATGAAAAGTGCGGAAATTTCTCTCGATGCAATTACATGCTTGCCTCTTGAATCCATGTGGTACTATGCAGCATGTAGAGAATGAAAAATATATAATCAATAATCTACATCGTGCTTGACAATGCCTTGCTCGACATGTATGCCAAATGTGGCCGGTGATGGTATATCTCCATATACAATCATCTTCTCTTTCGTCTGAAAGACATGTGGCATTTCCTTGGTTGACATGTATGTCGAGAATGCCATCTCTTGAAAGGCATTGATTTCAGAATATGACCAACAAGGATTGGCTACGAAACTTTGGCTGGTTGATTTTAGGATGCAAAGCGAATTCACTTCTCGCACTCCATAGGTTTCCAATGTGAGCAGCAATGATATTTTTACACAAGAGTAGCATGCTTGGTGTGCCCTGGACTATTTTCAGGTGATGCGAAGCAAGTGTAGATCTCTAGATGCAATCACCTATTCTTGCAACGTGAAGGCATGTGGCACTTTGGAGAACAATGGGATGGGCAAAACATTTCACGATGACATTGCTCGTTAGGGGTTGTCGAAAAAAATGTTATGCTTCGCACTACCTTCATCGACACGTATGCCAAATTTGACACAAAAAGCAAGATCTAGCATGTTCTCAACAAATGTGAAGCACAACAAGGGCTTGAGGAGCTTTTTGTCTAGAATGTCATCTCTTGGAACACACTCATTGCAGAATATGCTCATTGTTGCAATAAATTGTGCACCGTCTTTGACATAGAACATAAAGTTAGCTCTACTTCTATTTAAGTTTAATCTATACCCTGCATCTTCAATTTGCATTATCTCTTGTCTTGTGTGTGAAAGAACATATATTTACAAAAGTAGACGTTTCGACTGCACAACCACGACTTCAACTCGACAACATTGCAAGGTCCATTATGTGCATCCAATTCCCCATGCCTATGTGTTTGCTTGGCCCAACAAATAAAACCGACGAGGGAGGGCATGACTTTCTTTTCTTATAACTTTTTAAGAGATTTTTGTATGGCACTTCTAGATGACGTGCTCTGTATATTTATTATTTTCATTTTATGCCTAGCTACAAGACAAAATGTTTAACTACTCACATTTCTTTTATGTAGCTTGATTCAAACATTGTCCTCCGCCTTGCACAATTGGAGGACATGGAGGACACTCGTACACGATTACCAGGTCAATAATGCAATTAATTTTTATAATTTGTTGATGCTTTTTGTATTTTCTGAGTTTGTCACTGCTTCCTTGAGTTTAGTTTAGCCACTTGTTTTTCTCACTAGCTATGCATGCGCAACCTTGATCATCGAATCTATCTATCAAATAGACAAGCACTTCTTTTCTCACAATTTGGCAATCGATTTAGAGTAATAAATATACATGCAATTCTTTTTGTAAAAAATTGCCAATGTCGTGAGATTGGACCATTTCATCTTTAATAAATCATATCTCAATTTATGTTGAACTGTCGATCTCTCGGATCAAAAAGTAATTACGCTTACTATGACTAGGCTGCTAGTAATTAGGGAAGAGAGTTTTGACAAAGGCATGAAGGCTTTTGGAGGACGAAGCAGTGGCGTCGAGGGCCGCGTGGCGGGCGACGTCTCGAAGCCGAGCAGCTGCGCTTCGCAAGGGGCTCGACTTACTAATCACCTCCCGCAAGGGGCTCTCTAGATGCAATCACCTATTCTTGCAATGTGAAGGCATGTGGCACTTTGGAGAACAATGGGATGGGCAAAACATTTCACGATGACATTGCTCGTTAGGGGTTGTCGAAAAAAATGTTATGCTTCGCACTACCTTCATCGATACGTATGCCAAATTTGACAAAAAAAGCAAGCTCTAGCACGTTCTCAACAAATGTGAAGCACAACAAGGGCTTGAGGAGCTTTTTGTCTAGAATGTCATCTCTTGGAACACACTCATTGCGGAATATGCTCATTGTTGCAATAAATTGTGCACCGTCTATGACATAGAACATAAAGTTAGCTCTACTTCTATTTAAGTTTAATCTATTCCCTCCATCTTCTATTTGCGTTACCTCTTGTCTTGTGTGTGAAAGGACATATATTCACAAAAGTAGACGTTTCGACTGCACAACCACGACTTCAACTCGACAACATTGCAAGGTCCATTATGTGCATCCAATTCCCCATGCCTATGTGTTTGCTTGGCCCAACAAATAAATACTAGGAGGAAGGGCATGACTTTCTTTTCTTATAATTTTTGAAGAGATTTTTGTATGGCACTTCTAGATGACGCGCTCTCTATATTTATTATTTTCACTTTATGCTTAGCTACAAGACAAAATGTTTAACTACTCACATTACTTTTATGTAGCTTGATTCAAACATTGTCCTCTTGCTTGCACAATTGGAGGACATGGAGGAGACTCGTACACGATTACCAGGTCAATAATGCAATTAATTTTTATAATTTGTTGATGCTTTTTGTATTTTCTGAGTTTTTGTCACTGCTTCTTTGAGTTTAGTTTAGCCACTTGTTTTTCTCACTAGCTATGCATGCGCAACCTTGATCATCGAATCTATCTATCAAATAGACAAGCACTTCTTTTCTCACAATTTGGCAATCGATTTAGAGTAATAAATATACATGCAATTCTTTTTGTAAAAAAAATTGCCAATGTCGTGAGATTGGACCATTTCATCTTTAATAAATCATATCTCAATTTATGTTGAACTACCGATCTCTCGGATCAAAAAGTAATTACGCTTACTATGACTAGGCTGCTAGTAATTAGGGAAGAGAGTTTTGACAAAGGCATGAAGGCTTTTGGAGGACGAAGCAGTGGCATCGAGGGCCGCGTGGCGGGCGACGTCTCGAACCCGAGCAGCTGAGCTTCGCAAGGGGCTCGACTTACTAATCACCTCCCGCAAGGGGCTCTCTAGATGCAATCACCTATTCTTGCAACGTGAAGGCATGTGGCACTTTGGAGAACAATGGGATGGGCAAAACATTTCACGATGACATTGCTCGTTTAGGGGTTGTCGAAAAAAATGTTATGCTTCGCACTACCTTCATCGATACGTATGCCAAATTTGACACAAAAAGCAAGATCTAGCACGTTCTCAACAAATGTGAAGCACAACAAGGGCTTGAGGAGCTTTTTGTCTAGAATGTCATCTCTTGCAACACACTCATTGTGGAATATGCTCATTGTTGCAATAAATTGTGCACCGTCTATGACATAGAACATAAAGTTAGCTCTACTTCTATTTAAGTTTAATCTATACCCTCCATCTTCTATTTGCGTTACCTCTTGTCTTGTGTGTGAAAGGACATATATTCACAAAAGTAGACGTTTCGACTGCACAACCACGACTTCAACTCGACAACATTGCAAGGTCCATTATGTGCATCCAATTCCCCATGCCTATGTGTTTGCTTGGCCCAACAAATAAATACTAGGAGGAAGGGCATGACTTTCTTTTCTTATAATTTTTGAAGAGATTTTTGTATGGCACTTCTAGATGACGCGCTCTCTATATTTATTATTTTCACTTTATGCTTAGCTACAAGACAAAATGTTTAACTACTCACATTTCTTTTATGTAGCTTGATTCAAACATTGTCCTCCTGCTTGCACAATTGGAGGACATGGAGGACACTCGTACACGATTACCAGGTCAATAATGCAATTCAATTTTTATAATTTGTTGATGCTTTTTGTATTTTCCAATGCTTCCTTGAGTTTAGTTTAGCCACTTGTTTTTCTCACTAGCTATGCATGCTCAACCTTGATCATCGAATCTATCTATCAAATAGACAAGCACTTCTTTTCTCACAATTTGGCAATCGATTTAGAGTCATAAATATACATGAATGTCGTGAGATTGGACCATTTCATCTTTAATAAATCATATCTCAATTTTTGTTTTGAACTGCCGATCTCTCGGATCAAAAAGTAAATACGCTTACTATGACTAGGCTGCTAGTAATTAGGGAAGAGAGTTTTGAAGGCTTTTGGAGGACGAACCAGTGGCGTCGACGGCGGCGTGGCAGGCGACGTCGCGAACCCGAGCAGCTGAGCTTCGCAAGGGGCTCGACTTACTAATCACCTCCCGCGTCGTGCGCTGCACCTCATCTCTGCTCACAATACCATTCTCACCTTCTTTCTTCAACAGCTTGCCGGTGTGCACAACCTCGAGCTCGTCCACCCACTTGCCATTCATGCCTTGGTCTCCAAGCATGGGGTAGCACAACATGGGCACGCCCTTACACAGCGCCTCCAGCGTCGAGTTCCACCCGCTGTGCGTGAGAAACCCTGCTATCGCCCGGTGCGCCAATATCTTCCTCTGTGGCGCTACCTCCCACAACACCAACCCCATCCCTGCAGTCCTCTCCTCAAACCCGCTCGGCAACAGCTGCATTCGCTGCGCCTCTCCCTTTTTCTGTTGATCTGGGATCCTCACCACCCAAAGAAACCGCTCATTACTGGCTTCCAGCCCCATTGCAAGCTCCTCTGCCTGAGCCTCCGACAGGCAGGCAACCGTCCCAAAAGCTACATACAGCACTGATGCTGCTGGCTGCTCAGCCAGCCACTTCAAGCACCTCCGCACAGCCGCGCTCTGATCTGATGCGCTTGCTTCGACGTTGCTCATCTCGCCCTTCAGGAAGGATGCCGGTAAAATCGGACCCACTGCCTTTATGTCCAACTCAGGGGCTTTCTCCATCAGCTCATCTACCACCTCCTTCTCCAGTTCATATACTGTGTTGAGTAGCATACCCGTTGCATCGCGCCACCGCGTTGCACAGCGGAGGATAAAATCGAAGGAGCACGCGGGATTGGGATCCCAAGATATGTCAGGCAGCTCGCTGACATGGAGAAAAGGGAAACCAGGGATCCGAGAGGAAGCCGGCCTTGCGACACAAAACTAGGAATGTGTAGTAAATATGAGCAGAAGCTAGCCGAAAAGGAGTTGAAAATGTACGCAGGAATGTGAAGCTCTTTGGCCAGACGTCCCACCCACCACAATATGAAATCATAGACGACACACACAACGCGCCCCTCTTCATTCATGTTGAGCTTGTTGAGAAGCTCTTGAAGAGCAGGGCCCATGCTTTCCGTGGCTCTTATCAAGACATGCACTTGCTCAAGAGTGTCAAACATGTTCTTCTCCTGCGGCAAGCCGTCCGGAAGGCCATGGAGTCGAATGGGCAGGCCGCCTGCGTGGAAGCCTTGCTGCAGCATGCTGCTAATGTAGGCTTCAGTGCAAACAAAGGTTATAGAGACTCCAAGGGAGGCTAGCTTTCTTGAGAGGTCCATAGCTCCATTGACATGGCCTCGAGCAGGGAAAGGGAAGACAACCACATGGGGAGCATAGCAAGAGCCCCGCATGTTTCTGATTGACTGTGTGCCTTCAATGAAAAGCTTGGAGATACCGAAATGAGGTCGATGTGTGTATGGCTTATTATATAGAGTGTGTGTGCGTGCGTGCTAGAGAGACGCAATTGAGTCAAAAGAAAAATAAGAGCAGCGTCACGTAGGAGGTCACGAGCACAACGTGTCGAAAATTCGAAATAGGAAATTCTCCAAGACCCGTAAGTGGAGAAATTAGAGGTTTTTAGTTGCAACGTAACTATTCTTGCTTATATTTAACTAGTCCCGCTGTAACAATCATTTTGGAAAAACAATCATTATCGATTTTTAAATCAAAGTAGTCAATTTTGAGACAAAGTGAGTATGATTCCATTAAAACATCGTGCCTTTTCAAGAGCTACGAACAAAATCAAAACACAAGTTAAACTTTTCCTACTGCTCAATTTTTCAAAACTATCAAAAAGATGAGAGTGCATATCTTAAGTGAGTGCCATACCCCTTAAGTTAGTAGAAGTATGGTGGAGAGTTCACACAATGTCTTTTCGATATTTATAAAAACCGAAAATTATGCCCATAGTCGAGTTCCCAATACATACTCATGATATTGATCAAGAATGAATTAGCAAACCTAAATTTTGAAGTTGGCAAGTTCATGCTAGCATTGAATTTTAGTCATTTTGTTGTCGAAGATCCTTTCTTTGCAATTCAATATGACAAAAGAGGTGTAAATTTGTCGCTCTATTCACAAAAAAGGTTCCAAAAAAATATATAGAATAGTTAAATTTTTAAAAAAAATTAGATCATTGTGTATCTGATTAATTGTAAGTTTGCTACAAAGAGTTGTCCTACTACACATACGTTAACCTTTCTAGTTGTCAAAGGCTAATTTATCTCCTCATGGTGTGCGTGAATGAGAAGGGAAAACTGGATAAGTATGTCTATCCCTGTCAATTTAACTTGATTTGCAAAAATGGCTTTTCTTAAGTTTTCCATGCCACAACAAACAACCGAATATTGCATTAAAAAATCCGCTCAAACATATAGTGGCAACTACACTTCATGCTTCACTATCAAATTTCAAACATGGAAGCTTCCATTAGCTTGTATGTTGATAATGTACCTCCTTATCAAGTGATTTTACAAGCTACTTAAACAATTTGATTAGGTCCGACCAAACTAATAGAGGTGGATGCTTTGATTTGTCTTTTTGAGCCAAGTTGCACAAGCTCCATCAACTAGTTGTAGCTAGGAACAACGTACATTGGGTCACCATGACGAATACTACTTCTATTACAACTACTCTCCATGTCATAGAAATTTGTACTCTTCCCCCTTCCTCGCAAGCCCCGCCAATAGCACGAGACACCACTAAATCTAGAGGCTTGACGTATCGATTAGTAAGAGATGAAAAGCTAGAATGTGCAAGGTGCTATAGAGGAGTTGCAATGATAGTTAGTCTCTGTACATGATGCTAAACATGAGTATGTTTCAACTCATATTGGTGGAGATATTGATGCGACTTGGGCCAAGTGTAGAGGGACCGGGGAGTTCACTAAAGTATATGTAACATAGCACGTGCATTCAATAAAAGGGATTTTAATTTCTTGTTACAAGAGGGTATAAGGGGTAATTAAAATCCATTTAAAATATATTCCCAGTTTTCATTGCACGCTTTTGTAACCTCGTGAATCTGCTCCTTCAAATCTGATTTCACTAACTTCTCAAAGGATGTGATCATTAACTCTTCTAGTATCCCTCTTAAGTTGGTTTCCAACTCATAGCACTCTAGGTAGCCCTCTGGATCATTTCCATTGAAGACTCGCCTCTCATCATATCCGCATCTAAAGATGCATCCAAAGCTTCATCCATTTGATTCTTCTTCTTCATGGTCTCCATTTCAAGCAGAGATCCTTGAACCAATTGAAGCATCTTTTAAAAATCTGGAACTATTGACTCATCATCAAAACCATTTGCATTTAACTCTTCAATCAACTTCATTATCTGTTCTAAATTCTCCATCTGCACCTCACACCCGGCTCGTTTCGCGTTGGGTTCACCAAAGATGTTGGGGGATATGGGTTCGTCATTTGAGCAGGGTAGGCCCGGGGCCTCTAGCTGTGAGAGATGTGAGAGAGAATAAGAACGACAGATGCAAATGGCTATGGCAATCACCATAAACTTCAATTAATCAAGTCAAGCTTTAAGTCTAATTTAATCGGTAACCAAGGTGAGTTGTTAGTAGCATCAACACTTGGATTAGCTGCAAATAGGAGTTTAAGCTCCCTTTACATGATTACACGGGCCGTTAACGGCTCCAAAATTGATCAACATGATAAACAAGCTTGAGCTAATGATTATGATGAAGAACTCCTCTATGTTGGTCTTTTTGCTTTCCTCTTACTTATGATCCACGAGAGCAAGAGAGATCCTCTTGCTTGGCTGTAAATTTCTCCTTCCTCTCTTGCTCGTAAATAATTCTCCTTTATATCCCTTTGTAGAGAGCCTCTTCTCGCCTTCGTCATCAAAGCTCTCTCGAGTACTTGCTTCAAGTCCTTCAACTCTTTGAGAGCCTTGAGAACCTTCCTTCCCTTGTCTGAGCTCCTTCTGTTGTTTTCTTGTGCCTTCTCTCTATAAGAGAGAGAGAGAGAGATGCTTTCTTCCTTGCCTATGCCCTTTATTTGCCCTTGCTTATGACCACCTTCCCCTTCCTGATCTCGTTGAGGCCTCCAAGTCTCCATTGACAGAGAGAGAGAGAGAGAGAGAGGTTTGTGCCTTAGTCGTGCGAGTGAGAGTGCCCTTCAATGCCTTTTCCTCCTCTCCTTCGTTCTCATGAAACAACCAACTCCTTCTTCGTTCCCTCGTTCACGCAATAACTGTACTTCTCTTCTTTCCCTCCCGTTGATGTCCCCAAAAAACTCTCATTTTTTTAGACTTAAAAAAAATTCACCTTCAAGCCGCTTGGTGACGTGGCAAGTAGCTGGTGGATCTCCCCCAAATCAATTGGGAGCGGTGCTGAATAGGGTCTTCTCTAGGAAGTGAGAAGTTTTCATTTCTTGGCAGCTCTCATCCGAGATCTCTACGGCGCACTATGACCGCATTCTCCCTCCCCTGCTCTCGCCTTCACTGCCTACACGCCATGCTTGGTTTCCTTTTCTCTCCATTCACTTCCACCCATTAAACCTTAAGTGGGCGACAGCCTATGGGCGAGCGGCCAAAATAACCCAATGGGTGGCCACATTCTTAGGTACATCGTATACCAAATGACCGAAGCATTGTTAAGCACAACATCTTCCTCCAGCATTCCTTGACTAACAATATCATCATGAATTTTTTTGCAAATGTCAGTATCATGGATATTTCCATAGCCTTCAAGATGGTAGTATGGGTGATTGCATTTTGAGAGAGTCCCTCAACTTTGCATCTGCTTAAGCCGTAGCCGTGTTGGGCATTTCTTGCTATTAGCCGTCTCCAACAATAAACAATATTCTTCTAAGGCACAACATACCAACCAAAGCATTTGGCATTTGTTGCTATCAATATTTTCCAAATTGCACACCGATCGAGCGATCGACGAGACTAATACAGACCCAATCTTTCATGGCCAATATCTTGGCAACTAGAACTTTAATTGCTGATTTGAAAAGACCAATGCGCTCCCCAAAGTGAGCACTTCAGGGCCATCCATTCTTTTCATCTTTGATTCCTCAGCTACACTTGCCCAATCGGGTACGGATCTACAATTGACTCAAACTTCAAACTGCCATAACTTCTTCATCGTAGCTCAAATCGACGAGCCGTAAAGATAAGCCGGTAGAGCACTTCAAGCACTGCAGTTCTAAATCATAATCTCCCATCTTTGATCACCTAAAGTATACTCTTTCTTATCATTATCAAGGCATCTATTGGTCCTTTAAGCTGCATCTGGCATACATTTATTGTAAAACTAGCTTGTTAGCAAGCCTTGAACACTGATCATTAGTCAAGTAAGATTCAATTAAGCTCGATGCATCTTCATGGTATCTTTCTTAGCATGGGAATGAAGCTACACGACACCATCAATGTTAAATAGAAACATTCACCTCACTTTTGATTCTTTTTTATGCATGGAAATGAAAGAAATAATGTATATGTTGTTATATATGTGAAAGTGTCTACTACGGTTACCATACATACCTACTTGGAAATTCAAGGCCCTAGATGTGGTGTTGTTGTGTGTTTTCTCACTTTATAACATACTTAATTCGGTTTGATAACATACATATTTCAAGTGTTTCATGGTGTCACACTCATCAAAAATAGTAACCAGCAGTAAGTGAGACCGTCACATATGTGTTGAGTGATTATAAGAAGTTCAAAATTTATATCCAATATGCAATTTGAGCTTAGGAGAGTTTTTTCACAAAACTATGAATTTTTCACCCCTTGCTTCACAATTTCACGTAGACTGGGAGTCCTGCCCATTTCTCTCTCACGTAGAGAGATCTCTATCCAAAAATCACTAGAAAGTAAGAACTCTAATTGATTATCAATGGTAATTAGCTTAATCCCTTTTAATTAGCAAAACTATGCTAATTTACCTCTATTTTCTTAATTAATCTAGTTAATTAAGTAGATTAATTCTCTTTATATTACAAGCTACTCTCTATCTTAATACTCTATTGATTACTTAGATTAGGATTAGGGATATTAATCTAATTAATTATAAAACCATATTAGGTCTAAAATTAATCTTTTTAGTCTTAAATTAAGAGTAGTTATACTAATTAAAATTAGATTATTAAAAGATAATTATCAAAGCTATATTAGACTCTTAAGAAGATAAGAAAAAAATATTATAGTTTATTGATTAGTTTTTGTAAATAATTAGGCAAAAATTAGCAATTTCTAGTCAAAAAATTGATGAAAAACCTACTATTTATCTCAAAAATTCATAAATTAATTATCTCACAGTTAGAAAACAGTGATAGAAACACGCGGTAAATTACTCAGTAACAAATAATTAGTTCAAGTATTTAATTAAGCTAAAATTAAATGGTTTTTATAATTATTTGTTATTTATCACAATTATCTTACATTGTGAGTAAGCTGTAATAATTATCTTAAGTTCAAGAAATTAGTTTAGTTACTTTCTAAGCCAAAACAAACTAAATATAGTTGATATAAAAAGGGAAAAATTAGTAAATCAAGTTAGATAATTATGTGCTATTTATCACATTTATTTTACATTGCAAGTATACCATGATAATTATCTTAAGGTCAAAAAGTTAGTTTAGCTAATTATCTAAACCAAAACAGATCAATTTTAGCTGAAATTAAAAGGGAAAAATTACTAGAGCAAGTAAGATAATTATTTGCTATTACAAATGCATTTAACATTGTAATTAATCCATGATAGTTACCTTAAGGTTAGAAAATTAATTTAGATATTTTTCTAAGCCAACAAAAACAAAATGTAGCTAAAATTAAAAGAGGGGAATAAGTAAATCAAGTTAGATAACTATGTGCTATTTATCAGAGTTAATTTACATTGTACTTAAGCTGTGATAATTATCTTAATACTAGACTTTTAATGAGCCACAAAAGTGGCTGAGGCCATAAAAATGGCTACGATCAGGATTTTAGTAAATGAAACATAACTTTTGTATATGACACCAAAATTTCATGAAACTTCTTAATTATCAGTTCAGGATATGAAAAATGTTTCTAAATACACGTAACATGAAAATATCAAAAATAAAAAATTTACTTTTTCAAAATTAGCAAATTTTACGTAAAACTGCACTTCACTACTTAACTTTGAGAAGTCGACATTCTTTGTATATTGGTTAAAAAAGCTTGGTACGTCTATTACATACCTATTGAGGAATTGTTCAAGCAAGTTTGGACCTGATTAGCAATGATTTGATTTAGTATCAAAAGAAAATATTAAAAAATTGTCCATCCGCATAAAATAATTATAGAGAATGGCAATGAAAAGACACCTTTAGACCTTCATTTAGCTGTGTACTATTTTTTATCAACTCATATTGAGTGTTGGTCATAATTTCCTGAAATCATTTTCTATTTAGATAACTAGCATAGTGTTGGAAAATATTTTACAAAAGTCTCCAAAAGCCACAAAAGTGGCTAATTTTTTAGAGGACTAGTCCAAGGTCAGAAAATTAGTTTAACTATTTTTCTAAGCCAAAACAAACTAATTCTAGCTCAAATTAAAAGGGCAGAATCAGTAAATCAAGTTAGATAATTATGTGCTATGTATCGGATTTAGTTTACATTGTAAGTATGCCGTGATAATTATCTTAAGGTCAAAAAGTTAATTTAGCTAATTATTTAAGCCAAAAAAGATCAATTTTAGCTAAAATTAAAAGCAGGTAGCTAGTAAATCAAGTTAGATAGCTATATGCTATTTAGCAGAGTTATTTTAAATTCTAATAAATCCATGATAATTATCTTAAGGTTATAAAGTTAATTTAGATAATTTTTAAAGCCAAAACAAAATAGATAATTATGTGCTATGTATCAAAGTTAGTTTATATGGTAACTAAGTTGTGATAATTATCTTAAGGTCAAAAAGATATAGCTATTTACTTCAGCCTAAACAATCTAATTTTAGTTAAAAATAAAACGGAGAAATTAGTAAATCAAATTAGATAATTATGTGCCATTTATCAACATTATTTACACTGTAAGTAGGCGTGATATTTATCTTAAGTTCAAAAAATAAGTTTAACTAATTTTCTAAGCCAAAAGAGACTAGTTCTTACTGAAATTAAAAGAAATAAATTATTAAATCAAGGTAGATAACTATGTGCTCTTTATTAGAGTTTTTTCACATTGTAATTAAGTTGTGATATTTATCATAAGATCAAAAAATTAATTTTGTTTTTTTCTAAGCCAAAATAAACTATTTCTAGCTGAAATTAAAAGGAGAAATTAGTAAATCAAGGTAGATAATTATGTGATATTTATTAGAGTTAGTTTACATTGTAAGTAAGCTAAAATAATTATTCTAGTGCTAGAAATTTAATCTAGCTATTTATTTAGTTTAAACAATATAATTTTACTTAAAAATGAAAAAAAAACTAGACAACTAATTTTCATATTTACAAGGTAATTACTAGTGCTAGAAAATATCATTATCTACCTATGATAAATATAACATAATTATTTGGTTAGTTTAAGTAGATATAATTGATCAAAACTCCTATTTTTATCTGAAGATTAATTAGAATAAATAGATTCTACTATCAAAAGTCTCTAGAAAAATTAATGTAAGTGTAAAAAATTGGTTTAAAGTTGAGAAAATGTAATCTTTAAGAGAAAATGAATATAATAAATAGTAAGCTTAAAACAAACATATTTCAAGTTTAATAAAGATGAGAAAATTAGAAAGAAGACGTATAAATTCATAAGAAAATTATGGGAGCTTAGAAAACCCTTAAGGAAGCTATGATAAAGATATCTTGTCCATATAAGCAATTGAGAAATTACAAGGTCAAGAAATTACTCCCTAGGATTACATATTTAACCTTGATTGGGTTAGAAGAAGATTTAGATGGAATACGAAGGTTAAGACTAGCTTTTGGATGATTTAAGTAATAATTAGACTTTCTTTTTTATAGGAATAAGAAGTCATGGCACCCAGAAGGACTCGAGCCAATCCTCCATCTGATGAAGAGTACTGGTCATGGTTAATATGGACAATGTTTTGATTGACATTACCCTGTCTTAAGTTTAAAGATGTTTGTTTGCTCAAAGAACTCTTTTCAATGCTGTCTTTAATACATAATCGAAGGAATCACTGTGACAAAAAGTTTAAAAAAGAATCCATTATTGTAAATGTTAAAACAATGCAATAGTAATTAGAAAACAAATAAATCATGTGTGAGTGCGGGGTGGTAAGTGGGGATTGACTAAGGTTGTCAATCATGGACGGGTGGACCTGATTAGTCAGGTAACTATCCATCCCTACATACTAGTAGGGCTATAGACCCAAGCCATTGTCAATGGTAAAGGTGTATTACCTGAATTTTTCTTGTTTAGAGACTCTGACTTTCAATAGGCCTCGAGACCTGTGAAGGACCCCATCCCCAGTTTTGATATTGGTGGGTTGGGGATCTCAAATCTATATTCGGCACTGGAGAACACAGTAGAAAGAGATTGAGAGAGAGATTGGTGACTTGAAAAAAACAAAGGCTTAGTTTATGGCGTTGAAAGGCACACACACACACACACACACACATAAAATTTTAAGGTGTGTCCCACCTGGACCAAGGAGAGAGAAAGAGAGGGTGTGGCGGGGATGAGAAAAAAAGTGAAAGGGAGGAGAGAGAGTATCTTAGGCACGCCCAAGATGGTTGGGGGAGGGTTTGTTTTAAAATTATTTGAACCCTTTATCAATTTAAGCGGCAATTCTCACCTACACAAGCTGTCCAATTCGATTTTTTACGTTGAAGCTCAAAACTTACCCATTGAGTCCGCATAACTATCAAAAACTTACCAGAGAATACGTCAAAGCTCGTGATCAACCTTCAAATTTTTATTTTTTAATGTTTAAAAATGTCAAAATTATCATAAAAATTAGTCATAAACACTAAAAATCACTGGAAAATCCAAAAAACTCACGTTAAATTGCAAAAAATCATCAGCAATCACATTCAAACACTTTGACATGCACAAGCACACCAAAAATAGCAGTTTCTTTTAAAACACCAATTACCACAAAATCATTGAGTCGGCCTAGTGAGATAGTGAAATGCACAAAACTGGACAAATGAGGGCACCAAAGCACTCCAAATCATGTGGTTATTACGCACACAAATCAGCTTGTCTAAATCATATTTTATCAATTTTTTAAGAAATTAATCAAAATTAATGTAGAAATTTACCAAAACATTACAAAAATCATTCGAAAATACCCGAATGTTTTTTAAAACTCTCCACACATAGAGTAGTGGTGCAACCAAATCAAAACTCATTAATCAAATCGATTCAATTGCCAAGTAATTTTGACAATAAAAACCAAAAGTAAGCTATTAAAAATTAAGCACTTTTTAGGCACACACACTAATAATTGACAGTTTTTACCAACTTTTAGGCAAGTGTTGATCGTGTCAAAGTTGCAAATTGAATTAAGAAATGTCTAATTGGGCATGACCATAACACAAAATTAGTCATCACATTCGCAAAATCATCATGCACACATTGATTTTTTGGTGCACACACAAGGGCAAAACAGTGCAGACATCTAAAATTAAGCATACACACACTCAATTAGAATGCACACACTTGCAATTGACCAATCAAACATAAAATTAGGCAAATCAACATTTCACATTAACACATGAATCCATCACTTTTGCACATTCAATTCTAGGAAAACTTCAGCATTATGATGGCATGCAAACACACCCAAATCAAAAGTTCCAAATCACAAATTGATAATGACTAAGCATATTGCACAAGATTGAGTCCAATGACACCATCCAACCGCTGATTACATTGGAAAATTATAATACATGTCCATATTGGTAAAAAGTAAAAATATGTAACTCCAATCTTCGTTGCTTCTTTGTATTCATCTTTGATATGCATTTGCAAGGCTTCAATCTTTAGCATCTTTTCTTAACTGACCTTTGCTCAGTTAACAGAGCTTTGGATTAAAGAATGCACTGGACCAAGTTTTGAGAAGTGGGCTATGGAAGTGTCTGGTCCTTACTTGATAGCCTTCATGCAGGTATTATTGGATTTCCTTTAGTGTATCAAGAAATAATGAGGACCCCTTGAAGCATTTGAGATTATGCTTTAAGAGATGTAGAGAATCTAGACTTTCATTGACCCTTGCAAAATGTTCCTTTGGTGCAAAGAGAGGTATTTTGTAGGGCCACATGATTAGAAAATAGGAATTGCAATTGATCCAAGAAAGGTAGAGTCCATCTTAAAGTCTTAACCTCCACAAATAGTGAGACAACTAATGGGGGTTATTGGTCAAGTGAGGTGGCATAGCAGGTTCTCAATGGGGGTAACTCTATAGAGATCTTGTATAGCACGTGGGTTCAAGATCTCTTTATAAAAACCCCTATTCTACATTTTTTATGTACACAAAGACCCCTTATGTACCACTTTATTGATGAAAATAACTCTTATGTACCAACATTTTAACTTATATATTTTCTCTAAGTTCATAAGAGAAATTAACCCCTTTTGTTGAACTCATGTCCTATTGTAAATATTTTGAGTGAACCCCCTTTTAGAAGGTTCTTGAGGTACCTAGCTCATGAGTATTTAGCACACATACAGTTTACAAGAAAAAATGTGGATTTTTTCTAAAGAAGGAGCAAAAAAATGCTTCCAATTTGCTAAAACAGATGTTGGCAACTGCATCGATATTGATTCAACCAAGTTGAGAATCAACATTCCACCTATTTGTAGATGCATCCCATGCACTAGTGGGAACAACTCTCATGGAAGAAGTAAAAAAGGATGGTTTTAACCAATCTATATGATAGAAAAGTTCTTAAACTTGTAGAGGAGAATTACAAAGCGGAATGAGCTAATGAGACCAGATTAGATGTGACATGAGGTTTAGAATTCAATAGCACACAAATCAGACAAATATTGAAATGGAAATGCAAAGACAAGAGATAAGAATTGATATGTATTCATCTAAAAATATGTATAGTTGGCACCTCATAAAGCTACAAGAAATCTCAATGGTACTTAGAAGAATGCACAATGATTACAAAGGGTCAACTCTAGACTTCGGAATGATTAGCCCTCAAAATGGAGTAATGGGTCCTATTTATAGGTACCCTAGTTGGAATTTGATTGACTACACATTGCACAATTTTAGTGGTAGATCTATCCAATACTTGCCAGATCCTAGTGATTCTACTGGCACCCAACTAAGATATGTTTCCAATGTCTATATTCTTGCTCCCATTTCTTTAAATTTTGGTGTATTCTAAAATTCTAGATATGCTTATAGCAATAAGTGAAATCCATGGGGATAGGTATTTTGAATCCACCTGTATTCCTTCCAGCTTGCTCAAGTTTTGCAAATGTTCTCAGGCTCCTTTGAAACTTCAATTATGTAACATGTGGTTCTTGGTCTTTCCATACACAATCTCTAGTTTTGTGGGATATTATTTCTTCCTCTTTTTTGAAGCCTTATTTCGTGCTTCCTTCCAAATTTTTTGAATTGTCAAAGGTTGACTCATTCCTTGAGCATTGTTTTCAACCTTGTCCTTTTGAATGAGCGGAGAGATGGATTCCTTCTCCAGTTGCTCAAGCGATCAATCATCATTTCAACTTTGTATGATGTTAGAGAATTCCAATCCTTTTTTAATGCATCATAAAGATTCCTCTTAGTGAGGCTGGACCTGGCTAGCCAATGCCAAATTGATGTAGTATGAATCCAATCCTCTAGAGGTGGCTCTTTGGACTTCAGCTGAGCTTTGAGAAAAACTTCAACCATTCCTCTAAACTATAGTTCTAATTCTACCTTGTTGGTTAAATCCTGCTTTGAAATATTAGATGCTTTTACATACATTTGGAGAATCTCATGCGTGCACCTAATCAAAGTGAAAATTTGATATCTCTATTGGTTCATCATTTCCCTATTAAGCAAAATTGTTCCAATCCACCCATATAGCTATGCTTTGCTCATACCATTCCCTTAACTGATCCATAATTTTGAGATATATTTGTTGATTTGCTAGCTCAATATACTCTAAACACAAAGCCAGGTAGAATCTAGGTAGCTCATCATCCTTCATCAATAAAGTGTACATGAGAATCAAAAAATTAGGAACAAATATAAGGAAGTTCATTAAACAACATAATTTTCTTGCAGCATCATCTTCCATAAGATTCCAACCAGATGAGACAAACTTATCAAAGCCATCTCTTATTCGTTTAGACTCATCCTTGTTTGGGTCCCTTAATACTGGATGCATTACTCTTGAGCATGCTCTTCACTTTTAGATCTAAAATTCCTCTATCAATTTTTGTTTTTGTGATTGGTGATTTCATTTCTAGTCTGTTGTCTTTCATACATGTTTACCAAGGACAATTACCCAACAACATCTCTAGTTTCAACCCTAAACTCTAAATATTCTTAGTATATCCATGTACTTCTGAAAATAGTTGCTTGGTCTATTCTCTGATCTTTAATTTCAAATGCTTATTTATTTGGACCATTCTAGGATCCTTCTTTGAATTGAGATTCCATTGTTTGATTTCTTAGTCATCTTGACCTAAACAGTTGGTTCCACGTCCTTTCCTTTTTGCCAATAAATCTACCTCGTTGTCTATCTAAATTCCTACTACATATTCATTAAATGGATTCCCTAATTCAACCAACCCTGCTTCCATGTCCCTTTGTTCAATGCTTCATTTAGAATTCTCTGCATTGGCCTACCCATGAATCGCCTCTTATTTGGAATCATCCATTCTCTATACTTCTTCAATTGGTGTCCTACAATCCAGAGTTATTGAACTCTTGCTTGGGTTAGAATCAAGAAAGTTTTCTAGATATTGTTTTTGTTGCCTTTCAACTCAATTTCTATCCGTTAGCACTACGTTTAGATCATATTTTTCTATTGAAAATGTGTTCATAAATGTGAGCATTCGCTTGACTTTTTTAATCCCATGCTTCTTGTAGAGCTCCTCAGGCCTCATAGCTTTCTTCTAGCTTCTATAGTTGTTGATCTTCTATAGAATATGCATATTTGGCCCTTGAATGGTCAACATCTGACCCACATAGTCATGAATGGCCTTACTACTTCTGAGCCAAGACTATCCTAGCAACATAATAAATGCAACTTTCACATCTAGAGCTAGAAGAATGGTTTGTGCCTTTTTCTTTCAAAGTACGATTTATAGATTGTTTGCCAATCTAGTGGCCTAGAAAACTCACTCTTTAACCATTATTATTCACAAATAAAATTCATGTCATTTCTTGCATGTTGAGTTTCTACCTAACATGCTCTTCTAATATATTCACCCTTGCCATGCCATCCACCACGAACACCTGACAATGGCTCCCATTGCTTCCTCATCTTATATTTTACATAGGTGACTGGGACTTCATCATCTTTTATGGTAGAAAGGTGAATAGCCATTGCTTCAATATCTTTTCTCTCTTCATTCTGATAGTTTTATAGCTTCTGGTAGAGTTTGCATGATATCATCTAGCTCAAAGGGGCTAGCTTCTATATTTGTTTGTAGAACATGACATAAATCTCATCTTGTCCATTGTCAAGAACTCTATCTCAATTGGAAGACCTTTCATTTGACCGATTTTCTTTGCAATGCTATGCCTTTACTAGACTCATGCGCTTAGTGTCATATCAACCCATTAGTTAGGATTCAAATTGTCAATGACCATTTTCAGTTCCCTGGTCTATTTTGTTAGCCCTATCCAAGTCTTGTCTGACTTATTGTACTTCTTCCTCCAAGCTCTCCATCGCGGTTTTCACTGAGTCATTGACTTCCTTTACAGCTCCTTCTTTACTAGACACATCTTTTGTGGGCTTGCTTGCCTAAGCTACAAAAAATTGTGGTGTCAGTCTTTGGATAGTTCAAGCCTAATAGCATTTTGAGTGCTCCAATGTCTTCTTAGCTAGATCCTCTATGATCTTTGCTGTCAAAGTTCTTTGCTCTAGAGACTCATCAACTGTCTGTGTATCCCACTGAATCTCCCATCTTTAAGCCTCTTTAAGTCAAGATTCAATCCCTAAAAGGAGGGGGCAAGCCCTACATGAGGGGGGATGAGAGACAACACCCACACACTCACACAAGGCATGCTTGGTACAAAGAAAGAAAAAGGGACACTTGTCAAGTTCCTCCTCATGTTGCCCTCGTGGTTTGCCTGAAGCTTATTGGTTGGCCACCCAAGGGGTCCAATGATAATTTAGGAGATTTAATTTGCATTTATCAAGCACTCTCTTTCAAAGGGGAAAGTGGGTCACTTGTCTCAAGGCCACCCTTGTTGCTTGTAATGCCTCGTGCTTGTGATTGGCTAGGCCTGGAGGGGTCCAATGAGCTTCAAGCATGAGCTACAAGGGAGGGTCAACCAAATAAATATAGGGGTTTTCTTGAGGGGTATACTCTCCAGCACACACTCTCATTGTGTATTGTGGAAAGTGCAAGAGGTCCCTCTCCTTCTCCAAGCAAGTAGAGGTTGAGAGCGTACACCAACACTCTTGGCTATGGAGTGCAAATCCAACAAAGAGCCATGATTCAATGCTTAAGCTTGCCATAATTTCCATCTTCATTACTATGCTATTATGTATACTATCAAGAAGAGTGACGATAAGTGAGGATCTAATTCTTTCTCCTATGAAATGTTTCTTCTTCCTCTTCCCTACCCTCATTCCCTGCTAGCTCTCTCCACCTTTGACGGTGTCTGAGGTCTTGTGATTGAGGCTTGGGATAGATAAATCTTTCCACAAAGTTTATGTTATGCTTGTGATGCATGAAGCGTCACAAGGAACACAAAGATTGTATTGTAAACAAGTCTCTCTTAATGGGAGAAATCATAATGTAAATGCCTATTGGAGGGGGGGGCGGCTCCACATAAATTCTCTAAACAAGTCTCTCTTGTTGTATGTTCTCTAAATTCTCTCTCTTGCAAAAGTATTGTTCATGCTAGGTTTGGAGCAGTTTTGATTCAAGAAGGGCATGCCACAGCATATGAGAGACGAAGGCTCAATACGGATGAACGAGTCTTGGGAATTTATGAGAAAGAGCTTTTACCTTTTCTACATGCCCTAGACACATGAAAGCACTACCTATTGGGGACTCCATTCATCGTACGAACCGACCACCAAAGTCTCAACTATTTCATGACACAAACCAAGCTTTCCAAGAAACAAATGAGGTGGGAAAATTTTCTTTCGTAATGTAATTTTCATATTGTTCACGTTGCTGGTAAGCATAATCAAGTGGCCAGTCCACTTTTACAATGACCAAAAGTTAATGCGTTGTCTATAGATACTCACAATGATCTATATCCTCTATGACAGATGAGAAGCTCTAATACCAAGGTAATGGGATTGGCCTATTAACTTGAGGGTAGCTGAAATTAATGAGAGTACTTTTGAGAAATTACTTTGTGACCATGGAGGATGAACATAATTGAGATAACAACATAGACATACCAATTAGCTAACTAGGCATGAACAATACTTTTTCAAGAGATAGAATTTAGAGAACATGAAAACAATTGAGGACCGGATTTATGTGGAGCCGGTCCCCCCTCCAATAGACATTTGTATTATGATTTCTCCCATTCAGAGAGACTTGTTACAATACAATATTTGTGTTCCTTGTGATCTAGGTGATGCAATGAAGATGTAAAGATTCATCCATCACAATCATAACATAAACTTTGTGGAAAGAATTAACTATCCCAAGCCTCAGTCCTAAGACCTCAGAAACCTTCGAAGGTGGAGAGAGCTAGCAGGGAATGAGGGTAGGGAAGAGGAAGAAGAAACATTCCATAGGAGAAAGAATTAGTTCCTCACTTATCATCACTCTTCTTGCTAGCATACATAATAGCATATCAATGAAGATGGAGAAGATGGAAAGCTTAAGCATTGAAGCATGGTTCTTGGTTGGATTTGTACTCCATAGCCAAGAGTGTTGGAGTAGGCTCTCAACCTCTACTTGCTTGGAGAAGGAGAGGGACCTCTTGCACTTTTCACAATGCACAAAGAGAGTGTGTGTGAGTGTGTGTGCGATAGTATACCCCTCAAGAAACCCGGTAGCTTTCTTTGGTCGACCCCCCCTTGTAGCTCATGCTTGAAGCTCATTCGACCCCTCCGGCCTAGCCAATCACAAGCACGAGGCATTACAAGAAACAAGGGTAGTCTTGGGACAAGTGTCCCACTTTCCCCTTTGAAAGAGAAGAATTGATAAATGCAAATTAAATCTCCTAAATTACCATTGGACCCCTTGGGTGGCCAACCAATAGGCTTTAGGCACACCATGAGGGCAACATGAGGAGGAGCTTGTAAAGTGTCCCTTTTGATTTCTTTGTACGAAGCATGCCTTGTGTGAGTGTGTGAGTGTTCTCTCTCATACTCCCTCATGTAGGGCTCGCCCCTCCTTGTAGGGATTGAATCTTGACTTTTCACACCTCAAGCCCCTCAAGCTTGGGCCCAGTTCCCACCACAAGCTTGGCCCTTGTTCACTTCAAGCTTGGGTTGGGTTCTTACCTCAAGTGCAATCCTAGAATCTCAAGTATGAAAAGTACCTCAAGCATCTCAATCATCAAGAACCTAAAGCATCTTAAGCACCTCAATCTTCAAGCACCTCAAGAACCTTAGTCATCAAGCATGACAAGCACCTAAAGCACCTTAAGCTTGGGTTGGGTTCCCACCTCAAGCTTAGCTCTAGCTTACCTAAGGTCAAAGGACATTTACACTAACTATTGGAGATTTTCAATGAAGCTAACCCTAAGATCTTATGGTCCATTGGTCAGCCTTGCTCTTTGATAGACCATCTCTCATTTGGGCCCCTTTAGAATTGGCCCCGTGTTGAGATAGATCTATAAGCACATGCCTATAACTTAACCCTTGTTCCCATTTATTCTCCCACATTAAGCGATCAATTTATTATGAGAAAATCAGTTGGGTTGGTTAGATATTAGATTTTATGACATTACCTCTCCCAAGCACCAAGTGGATAAGTCATCCATCTTGGAAAGATGTCGTAGGGTAAAAAGGAATCCTCTACCCGCTAAGTAAGATTGACTAATGACCAAGGCTTTATCTCCTCTACCTCATAGTTGAGGACAACTATGATTTCAAGAGAGAGGTAATGTCATAAACTCTAATATGTAACCAACCCAAATGATTTTCTCATATTAAACTAATCATTTAATGTGGGAGAATTTATGGGTACGAGGGTTAAGATATAGACATGTGATTATAGATCTATCTCAACACGGGGCCAATGGTGAAGGGGCCCAAATAAAAGATGGTCTATCAAAGAGAAAAACTAACCAATGGAGCATAAGACCTTAGGGTTAGCTTCATTGAAAATCTCCAATAGTTAGTGTAAAAGTCCTTTGACCTTAGGTAAGCTACGGTTGAGCTTGAGATGGGAACCCGACCCAAGCTTAAGGTGCTTGAGGTGCTTGTCATGCTTGATGACTAAGGTGCTTGAGGTGCTTGATGATTAAGGTGCTTGAGATGCTTGAGGTTCTTGATGATTGACATTCTTGAGGTGCTTGTCATGCTAGGGATGCACTTGAGGTGAGAACCCAGAGGTGAGAACCCAGCCCCAGCCCAAGCTTGAAGTGCTTAAGGGCCAAGCTTGTGGTGAGAATTGGGCCTAATCTTGAGGGGCTTGAGGTGTGAAAAGTCAAGAATCAATCCCTACAAGGAGGGGGCAAGCCCAACATGAGGGGGAATGAGAGAGAACACTCGCACACTCACACAAGGCATGCTTGGTACAAAGAAAGAAAAAGGGACACTTGTCAAGTTCTTCCTCATGTTGCCCTCATGGTGTGCCTGGAGCTTATTGGTTGAACACCCAAGGGGTCCAATGATAATTTAGGTATTTAATTTGCATTTATCAAGCACTCTCTTTTAAAGGGGGAAGGAGGACACTTGTCTCAATGATACGTTGTGATTGTAATGCCTCGTGCTTGAGATTGGCTAGGCCTGGAGGGGTCCAATGAGCTTCAAGCATGAGCTACAAGGGAGGGTCGACGAAAGAAAGATAGGGGGTTGCTTGAGGGGTATACTCTCCCACACACAATTGCACACACTCTCATTGTGCATTGTGAAAAGTGCAAGAGCTCCTCTCCTTGTCCAAGCAAGTAGAGGTTGAGAGCCTACACCAACACTCTTGGCTATGGAGTGCAAATCCAACGAAGAGCCATGCTTCAATGCTTAAGCTTGCGATCATTTTTCCATCTTCATTACTATGCTATTATGTATTCTAGCAAGAAGAGTGATGATAAGTGAGGAACTAATTCTTTCTCCTATGAAATGTTTCTTCTTCCTCTTCCCTACCCTCATTCCCTGCTAGTTCTCTCCACCTTCCAAGGTGTCTGAGGTCTTGGGACTGAGGGTTGGGATAGTTAAAGCTTTCCACAAAGTTTATGTTATGCTTGTGATGAATGAAGCTTTACATATTCATTGCATCACCTAGGTCACCAGGAACACAAAGATTGTATTGAAACAAGTTTCTCTTAATAGGAGAAATCATAATACAAATGCCTATTGGAGGGGGGACCTGGAGGGGGGACCGACTCCACATAAATCTGGTCCTCAACTGTTGTCCATGTTCTCTAAATTATCTCTCTTGCAAAATTATTTTTCATGCCAAGTTAACTAATTGTTACGTCCATGTTGTTATCTTCAATTATGTTCACATGCTATGCTCACAAATTAATTTCTCAAAAGTACTCTGATTGATTTCTGCTACTCTCAAGTTAGTAGGCCAATTCCATTACGAAATGCAGTGATGAGATTAAATAACATTTTGAGTCTGTAGGTTGGGTATTGGTAATATTACTTCCATGCTGCATCCTTCAAGTTTTATGGAAAGTATTCTCCCCATTCATCTTCACCAATGTCCTTTACTTCAACGTATTTCTTGAACGCCTATATATGAACATTAGGATCATCTTTCTTTCCATCGTTGAATGTAGGAGAAGCAATCTTTAGTCCATTGAACTGCTCAATATGTATGGTTATGTTTTTGATTCATGATGATCCATGTGTCTGAATTTCTCTTTCTAGTTTGATTTCCACTCTCTTGTAAGATGTTTGTTGTAATGATCGGTATCCTCACCCCATCCACCATTTTACTAAATTTCTATTTCTATGATTGTATCCCTCTCATTTTTCCTTTCAATTATATTGTTTGTTGTGACTCGTGCAACTAAGAACGTCTCGAGAAGGTCTCTTTGAATTCCATATCCTTGACTAACTTGAATGCTAAGAACCCCCAAGTCCCATGGTCGCCCTCTGGTCAAGGATAGCATTTCTATCATTCTAGAGATCAGCATTTATATCATTCTAGAGATCAGGCTCACTATTAGAGCCTTGCTTTGTCTCCTTAGCCACTTTATTGATGTGATATTTCTGCTCCATGAACATTGTTGCTGGTATCCTTTCTCTTCTTCCCCTTCTAGCTGGAATTTTGAACTTCAACGAACTCAAAACTCCAACTAGTAGATAGGCTCCATGTGAAGCGCTTGAGCTTGACACCATCGTGAACACCAAACTGAAATGAGCTAGTCACTTTTAACAACTAAAGTATATTAGAGACTTAGAGTTAATTAGATCAAATTAGATGTGACACTAGGTTCAAACAACACACAAACCAAACAAAGAATTAAAATGAAAATGACGACAAGATATTGGAGTTTATATGTATTCCTATGCTTGAAAATCTACAATTAGAACTAGATACTCTACAAGAAAGCTCAATGATACTTAGAGAAAATGCTCAACAATTACAGAGTGTCGGCTCTAGAGTTCAGAATGACTAGCCCTCCAAATGGAGTAGTGGGTCCTATTTATAGGATTTGATTGACTATGAACTATACAACTACGGTGGCCCAATCTATATACACAATAAATGTCAGATCTTAGAGTCTATATTAGCACTTAACTAAGGCTAGACACATAGTGATTGAAAGATAATTCTTAGGGATGATTTCTAGATTGAAAATCCTTAGGCATTACTTTTTATCAAACAAAGTACTGATCCATGTTGTCACCAATATTTGATATATTTGGTCAACAAATCTCATCTTTCAAGAAGACTAGCTACATGAATATTGTTAATGCATAAAATTGAACATTCAATGATCCACAGATCATGTCAAGAGAATGTTATAGATAATTATTAGAGTAGGTTGGCTAGTGGAAAAACTCCAACTAAAACCATTGATGAATTAATTTGGCATTTCATTGACGTAATCATGATCGTGCGATTACGTTAATAACTCTAGTATTTACACAAGAAA
This sequence comes from Adiantum capillus-veneris, assembly GCF_014529385.1. NCBI lineage: Eukaryota > Viridiplantae > Streptophyta > Polypodiopsida > Polypodiales > Pteridaceae > Adiantum > Adiantum capillus-veneris. The sequence goes on from NC_140956.1 coordinate 52,707,904, forward strand.
ATAACGTGATCGTGTTATTTGTTAACGTGACTTTGATTATGACTAGCTACATGAATATTGTTAATGCATAAAATTGAACATTCAATGATCCACAGATCATGTCAAGAGAATGTTATAGATAATTATTAGAGTAGGTTGGCTAGTGGAAAAACTCCAACTAAAACCATTGATGAATTAATTTGGCATTTCATTGACGTAATCATGATCGTGCGATTACGTTAATAACTCTAGTATTTACACAAGAAAATAACGTGATCGTGTTATTTGTTAACGTGACTTTGATTATGACCTGCAAAAACCCATAGAGCCGGTTAGCTCACCGGACTTTTAATTTTTCCCTGTGGATCCCACCGGGCATTTTCATTCTCCCGGCGGGCCTGTTGAGAAAATGAAAAAGCTCGGTGGGAGTAATTATATTTAGTAAACAATGTGCTTATCGCAGTTCTTTAGCTAGGAAAATCCTTGGGGACCGAGTGCCGGGTATAGTCATTTCCTTGTGAATTGACCTAAGGTTACAGAGTCACATGTCCTTTTTTTCTGGCCGAATGTGATTCTTAACTTGGTAACCACTTCTAGAAAATTTAAATTCCTTTACCAAACATAAAGGTATGAAACCAAAACAATTGAAAACTTGGCGAGTCATGCTCATTGCGATGAAGCCATTGGTCCAAATGAGGGTTGTAACTGGTTTTAGAAGATGAGCATATGTAAATGAGGAGTCGATAGTCAAGGGTTGGTGGATGTCCTATACTAGTGTACAAGGCATATAAAGATGCTTGAAGTCTTGCATTTTTCAACATCGTAGATTTAAGTTGATATACACTATCACTCCACAATATAAGAGCTATAATCCTTAATTGGGTAAAAATAGCTTTTATATATTGAATTGGTTGCATAAAGGGGCTACGATACTTCATTAGGTACAAGGAGTCCTCAATTGTGTGACTATATTGAAGATATATCTGCGTTAGTTCATGCATTGGTTTATATAGAGAGTGCATTATGTATTATGATAGATTATTAGTGCATGAAATTACCAATCATATATTTTATTGCTTTCGTTTGTTTTTTGCAAACAATTGACATCGTTCAGTGTAGAAGTTGATTATTCTTTGTAGAATTTGAAGTTAGATGTGTCTTATTGTTTGCAAATCAAAGTGGATATATAAATAATCATCATAATAATAATTGCATTGAGAAATTCATAGCATTGTTGTATTTATTATGCCATGCATAGAGTGCATTGCAATTTGTATGTTTGCTCATAACATAGGTGATCGATATGTGGATTGACTAGCGTGCATTGAAAATCTCATATTGTGCAATTTTGGTTACTTTCATAATGAATGGTTTTTAATATATATTGGAAATAAGAAAAAAGTTTTAAAAACCAAACATCTGCTTCTTTTGTCTTCAGTTTTAATTTAAAAGTAGTGGCGCAAAATGTGGACACAAGTGGTACGAAAAAGCCAAATAATAAAAAAGCTCCTGGCAAAGAGTGGGATTGTGCTCACAACATATGGGGCCGATATATGGAGGGGCAAGGAAATTTTTTCTCACAACAAAATTAGGTGGTGCACCACATATTAGGGAATGGGTAACCTTAAAAAGGGTTGTAAGAAATGTGAACACTCTTAGGCACCTGCAATTACAAAGCGTTTGAGAGAAGAGCTTGCCAAAAAGGGTGGCAAGAGACACCAGATATATAGCTCTGTTGCTGCAAGTCAAGAGTTGTCAGAGCCAAATATTAACTCCGATGATTCTGTGGTGACTCTAACTAATCTTGGAGAATAGCTTGCACAGGGGGAGGAAATTTCAAGCAACGTTCCTTTTGAACGTCACAATGAAGGTGGACCCCATGTAGGTCACCTAAGAAAAATGTAACCTATCACGTGAGTTCAACAGAAGGGTATTTAAATTTCTTGAAACTTACAAAAATATATATGAATGGATACTATTTTTCAAATTTGAAAATAGCTTACAGATTTTAAAAGAAAAGGGTACATTTTATTGCTTAAAAAATTCACAGATAAGGGGTTTTACAAACATGTCTTGAGCGCACGTGATATGGTAGTTTTACACATAGTGAACCCCCTGAGAGGTGGACTTTGTCAAATGCATCAAAAATCATTACATTAAAGCTTTCAAGTGCATTTTCTACAAGAAGCATAAATTGCACACACCAAAGCAATTTTTTTCACTAAAGGTGCTTTGGTCATGGTAGACAGCAATCATTAGAAGCTGATTGGAAGAAAATCGGTGAGTTTGGTCCAAGATTTTTAGCTCCTTCTTATCACACAATATGAAATGTTTTCTTGGATAAATCTTACATAAAAGTCAGAGAGCGTGTTGACAAAATAATACTAGGGATTATTTTTTGCTTTTAGGATGCACAATTGTGAGTGGTGCCTGGTCAAATGTTCAAAGAAGATCGGTGATCAATGTAATGCTGGTTTGTTCAAGGAGAGAAACATTTATAAAGGCAATTGATAGTTTTGGTGCAATTAAAAGTGGCAAATATATTTTTGAGGTTTTGATTAATGTAATTAAAGAAATTGGTGCTAAACATGTAGTTCAAGTAGTCATGGAAAACGCAAAGAATTATAAAAATTCCAGTAAATTACTAAAGAAGTACTTTCCATACATTTTTGACAATGGTTGTAATACGCACAGCTTAAACTTAGTGCTGAAGGATTGGTACACTAGCAAAGAAAGCACATGGTTCACCAAAATAATTGACATAGCACGTCAGGTTGTGAAATTTATCTTGAAATGACAAAGAGTGCTCGATTTGTATAGAATGCATATGTCAGTGATGTTGAAACTTCCTGCTGAAACTCGGTTCTACACACACTTTTATACGTTAGAATCAATTCTCCGCAATAAGTGCATTGTGATTGACACATTCAATTGCATGGCCTTTGATGAATGGTAGCTTGTGCAGAAAGAAAAAGTGAAAGATAAAATTACATGTCTACGTGGCGATGTAAACAAGGCTGCTTGGTGGAGGAGTGTAATGGACGCATACCATGTAATGATACCCGTTATGTTCGCGATTCGTAACTTTGATCAAAGGGCACCAAATTTGGGCAAAGTGTAGATGACATGGTGATCATTTCAACAGAGTCTTGAAAATCCCGAAGAGCTAAAAAAGTTTGTAGTAGACAAGGAGTGGTGACTACCATTATCTGGCAAACAACAAAGAATTTTGGCCAAGTATTTTTATACAAGGTGAAAGAGCGCTCATAGTCCACTCCATAGTGTTGCTTACATGCTCGATCCGGAGTATTGGAATTTAGATCGATGTACAATATAGAGGTGGTCAGCAATTTCTATCACGTGGTCAACACGTTCTACTCCAACGTTCAAGACCAAATTGATTGCATCAAAGAAATGAGTGCATTTAGATAGAAATAAGGTCCTTTTGCAAATGATTTTGTACAAGTAATGGCAAAAGAGCAACCAGCATGGAAGTGGTGGATAATAAATGGTGGAGAGCATTACTCGACCTTACATCCCCTTGCAATGAAATTACTGGCACAATGTGCAGCAAACTCAAGTTCAGAGAGAAACTAGGGTATATACAAGTATATTCACAACACTATTTCCAATAGACTATTAGTAGACAGAGAGGAAAAATTAGTGTATATGTTTTTCAACAAAAAGATATTGAATCCCATAGAAGTGCTTGCTACGAGGAGGAAATGCCAACCTGGTTATATGATTGTCAAAACAAAGACAAAAGAAGAGTTCAATGTTGGTGTATCTCAATGCACTATGGAAGAAATAGAAGAGAATCTCATAATAAATGTGGAGGTTGAATTGCAAGGAGATCCACAACACTCAGACTTAGAACAAGATAACAACTTAACAGATTCAATATAGCTTAAGAGTAGAATGAAGATTGTGTCAAAAACCATTGTAAAAGACCTTGTATTCAATGTGTTTTGATAATATACAATGATTCATATATGCAATTATATATAGTTTGCCGATCTCAATTGTTGATCTGAAGCAGCATCTTGGTCACCAAACAGATTTCTAATAGTGCTAGGGGTATCTTGGTGGGCTTGCTTGAATTTATATTCATTTTCCATGTCAAACATAATATATATTCCTTGTGGAACATCTTATGAACAGATTGTGCATCGGCTACCAATTTGCATTAAACGAATAAGACAGACAAAGTGATCATAATGACCACATGTCAATGTATAATATCCACTCCATCCATCAAAATTCTTGTAGCAAACTAGAGTACATTGGGAAGATGAGGATGCATATAAAGTAGACAAGGGGACCAAATATGGATGCAAGACAAGGTGGTTGATGTGTGTCCCTTGTACAAGCGGAGGATTCACTTGCTGTGTCAGATTTTGAACTTCCTGGCTTAAGAGATGAATGATTTTCTCCATTTGGACCTGTGAGGGTTGGGGTGTCTAGGTGGCTATAGAAAGCCGTATTATTTCTACATCTTTCTCTATCAGTTGTGTCGTGTAAATATCCTTCTCTCTTTAATTGTAGGTCAGCGCCTTTCAATATCATTGGCAACTCATCTCGGGTGAAAGTGACACAACTCTCCCTGATACCATGAGTGGCAACAATTGTCTCCTTTGACAAAAAGTCTATTGGTTGCTCTTGCACACAGTGAACATATAGTATTTTTGCAAAATATAATGCACAATCTGCATTGTGCAATGGATGGCCATAAACTTTCAAGTAGATCCCCTCAGCGTTTTCTTTGATCGCATCATGGAGGCACTTCGATACCTTCCAACTTCCTTTCTTGATCTCTACGTCCTAACATGGCCATATTTTTTTGATCATGTCCTTGGTCACTTCTTTATTGATCTCTTTCCATTGCATGTGGTTTAGATTTGCCAATTTTGAGAGTCATTGAGCAGTGCACGTCGCTTGCTATGCCGACGTACAAAATCTATCAGCATGTCAAATAGATAACCCAATGCATAAACATCGCTCGATTTTGTGTATGCATCCGTGCATCATGAATCATATATTTCTAGAGAAATCCACGGTTGCTTATCCATCTTTGTATCCCCTGATCTCTGTGACTCCAAAACTGTAGAGTTCAGCTGTGCACTTGGATGGAGATAATTAATTGACGCGTGCTTAGATGGCGTTTTGAGCACCATTTCCCAATCACTGATGCCGACACGGGGTTTATTTGTGCGAGTAAAGCCCAACATTATGTTGAATGAGTGCAGCTCACTATGCACTATCCCGGTCGAGTGGGCAACCCCAACACCATTGATTAAGGAGTGACAAATGGCTAGCATCTGCTCTATCACTGCTTTGATCTATGTCATGTCTATCTCTTGTACAGAAAAATTTTCTACAGGCAATGATCTCTAGCCATGGTATAGCCTGTGTATGTAGCGTCTTAACAACCCGTGGGTGAATGGTAAGCGGCACATCATGTCCCCCACGGTACCCCCATCGTAGTATGGGAATATTGTGATCCAAGGAGCTTTGGTGGTAAAGCCAATGCACCTTACAATGGAGGGGTGAAGAGTTTGCATTCCTTGCTCTCTTTGAAAGTTGACAAATTTCGCCTCACTCCCTCCCTTATAGCATTCTCCCACATATGTAATGTGGTCTGGAAAGAAATAGATGCCTTTGATGGTGTACAATGTTCACACACCAAAGAAACCTGCTCCAACCCTCGTACTTTCTACCAAGGCCTTGTGAGGGATCTAGACAAGATGAGCGCACTTGGCATTGAAAGTTGTGCACATGATTGTGCCGGTGCTGTTGGCATCTGATCGACCTCCCAAAGCTTCTTGCACATCTTAGGCCATCGTCAATATCTTGGGTAAGGCTGCTTGGTCATGCGCTTTCACATGCTTCATCTTTACCTTGTGTTCCTCTCACAATTTATCCCAATGCTCTAATTTTGATGTGTCAAAGGCAGGAGAGATATCTTCCTTTAAGTCTCTGCAACATACTTTCATATTGCTCAACACTGCCCTAAATGGTCAAATTCTCAAATCCCTACTGGAATGAGAAATTTGTATTGGCCTTCACCTTGCAGCCTGCACTCTATGTTCTCCCATATAGTGCTAGTGAGGTCTTTGATGAAGACATCGCTTTCACTAATCCATTGTATGCGACCATCTGCACATGATGATATTGCCAAAATACATTCTTTTCGAATGGCACACATAATACTTTTATTTTGATCTTGCATCATTTTAGCACTTGACAATAAAAAACAACATATCAAATACAAATTCGTGGTTACACACTTCACTAATACTCTCACATTATTTTAGGGAAACCCTCAACCATGACTTAAAGACTGTAAGAAATGTACATGGAATATTGATAAACATTGAAAAAAATCTTCACTTTAAACTTCAATCTGTTATGTGTAAAATGCAAAGCAAACAAGTGGTTTATAAGAACTTCATCCAGATCAAACAATACATGTTAACAATCTGGAATATTTTAGCATATAGTGAATTTTTAATTTATATTTCTCACCGTGAGCTCACACTAGTTCAAACAAACCACACCGATTTAAAGACTTCAAAAAATTGTGCAAGATTATAGTTATTCAGGTTGATAATCATTTTGAGTTTAAATGGCCTCTTGGAAGATACATGGATCATGCTGTATATATTGCCAATTTTATTATAGCTCATCTAAAACATTGGAAGTATACAAATTGGGCTATGAAATTGCAAATAATGTTTGCTCTTTAAAAAGATGTAAATAAATATTTAACACGTTGTCAAGAAGTACGCAGTGCGACTAGGAAATGACCCTCTAACTGTGAGGATTCGTAGAAAATTCAAGCAATGCATAGATGATTTGAAGCCAAAAACACACTAAAAAAGAACAAAACTCCAGCCATGAAATCTCCACTTTGGAAATGAACCAAGATCAACTCAAAAATTTTGTGTGTGTGAAGATTAGGTGCAACCTCGCTCCAAACTGCACAGATGCAGTGCTCATTCAACCTATTAAAAACCCTAAATTTACGCTTCAATTCTTTGTTGTGACCATTCCATGGAAGCTTTAGTACTTCTTGGAGAAGACCAAGTAGTTACTTGAGGAGGGGAAACCCTAATCGGAGGCATCACAGCCTCAACCATGTAGTGGAAGCAGCATGGAAGTGCACTAGCACCCTGTAAAGGAATGGCTATATCTCCTTGCTCATATGCCCAAATAAGCTCATTCTTGGATCTAAAATTTCCCACACAACTTAGCCAACTATGGCACCATAGATGATGTGGAATTTTGAGCTATGTTTATGCTATTTTTGATCATTTTAAGGCCATTTTTTTGCCCAAAAATGCCCCCTTTTTGTCCGTAGAAAGCCCAAACGAGCTGGAAAAAATCCATAAATTTGTGGAAAAATCCCATTGGGCTCAAATTTCACTTTAAAACTCAGTTTTCCACTTGGTAAGCACTTTGGAAACTTTTTTTACGTCCGCGCACGAAACTTGCTATTTTTGGCCAAGATTGCCGGCACTAAACTTTCTAGGCAAAACAAGCATGCACTTCGAAACACTTGATATTTCTACATTCCTAAATGAAAATATAATTATTTAATGTGCTAAAACATGCAATGGTGCCACATCCCATGAACATGCCACGGCACGACATCCATCCTGTCTAAACCTTCACATCCTCCGGCATGTGTCATAGATAAGTTTTGCAGGTTCAGTCTTCATTTAAGTCCATATACATGTCGATTTCATCATTGCTTTCAACGAAATTTAACGCTTCATCCTCTTGTTCTTCATCCACATACATATCATTTTCATCAGACCCTTCATTTGGACTTTTCTCTGAATCAAAGGGATCTGTATCACCTCTTCTTTTGAATAACTTGATTCTTTTCTCTGCGATGGGAATCTTCATTTTTGTCCCATCTAATTCATGCAAGGTGTAAGTTGCATTCCCATGTACAATTTGAACCACATAAGTACCAAACCATCTCTTTGAAAGTTTTCTTATTGTTGAATGTTGGTTTTCAAAACTACTGTCATACACCAACACCCAATCACCTTCCTCAATAGCTTTAGGTATAAACCTATGCCTCTTATCAAATTTGTTATTCTTTAACCTTGCATATTTCAATCATGCTACTGAAATCTCAATATCTTGGGGCCTTCTTTCTAGCTATTGTATGCGCAAAGAAAGAAGGTCTTCCCTCCTCATTCCATCTTCCCAAGGTAATACATTTCATGTGGAAATTACATCCTCAATTGGCATTATAGGTTTCTGACCATACATCAACTCAAAAGGCATATAACCAATAACTAAGCTATGAGTTGTATGATCAGCCCTTAAAACATAAGGCAATAACCTAGGCCACTCTCCCATTTTACCTTTGGAGGCCTTGGCCAAGCTTTAATGATAGAGGATGCCCACGCTCTGATCTACTCAGGATTATATGTAGTAGTGAGAGCAAGTTTAATGCCCAACCTAGAGAAAAACTCCCTTGATTTGTTAGCATCCAAGTCACCCATGTCTGCTATTATTTTCCCAACATGCCTGTGGGACGCATGTCTAACCTCACCATCCTATCTTATTGCAGTATTAGCGAGAACCACGATTAATTTGTCAAACCATGGGACGAAGCTGACTCCACTAGTGCGTAGAGGCTACAAGAGGTTGTCAATATCTTGGAAAAAAACTAACAACTCGCATCTAACTCAGGCTACACTCAAGTGACTGAAATCACCAAAAACCAATCGCTTATCGGCAAGCAAATCACATCCGTTACAGCATCAAATGACATCCAAATGTAACGAACCTTCTAGAAAAAGTTTACAAGACTAAGCACACATGCCTATGGTCTCAAATCCAACTTTAGGTCAAGTTCCAGAATCGTGATTATTAACAGCGGTGGATTTTTGACCTAGTCGTTTTCGACCCAGAATGCATCTAAATGCTTAGCAATGATGCCCCAATACCCTGCCTATGCTTAGTTTTTGATTTGGACATGTAAATTCCTAGTTATGATGAAATTCGGTGACGCCAAAAGCTACAAAATATTGTGAATGGCTTACGTCAATGCGTAGAGCTCTTACTTGTGGTTGCAATGCAACAAACGCATTCGCAATGTGACAATCGGAGAGGGAGTAGGAAGAACGAGAAGGAGAGAAGTGAGCGCCGTTAGCTCACGCTGTGTATTTCTTATCCAAAAACTTATAAAAAACTTACAAAAATTGGCTTTTATACCTTTAGCCAAGGTTTTTGGGTGGTCAAAAGTAATAATCTGGAGTTTAGGGTTGGGAATTGAATGGCTCATACAATCTAGAAGCTTGTAGCCGTGGCTCATTAATTACAAGGTTTATCAAGAAAACAGGAGTTATAATATTCTCGATTTATCAAAGTAATAATTGTTTTTACAAGGAGAACTCCAAAAAATGGTGTCCACGTTAGCTTGCTGCTAACATTCTCCCCCTTCTCGCTTGTGTCGTCCCTTGACACAACTTTATGGGCTGAAGTAATCTTCGATTTGACAGCGGGCAAGGCGGTCCTTCAGTGCTTCCAGTGCTTTTTCATATCTGATTTTTCGTTCTTTGTCTGGCACTTGCAAAGATTGGATGGTGACTTTGTTTTTGAGTTCTAGTGCCGAGTAGCCTACAAATCTGGCTGTGAGGTTGCTTATTACCGGTGCAAATATCTTCGTTCTCCAGGTGAAAAATCCAGTGTAGAAGGCCTCCTCAAAATCTAGCATATTGTGCGAGGGCAGAAACATGCATCGGGCGTAAAAGCCATAAAGAACTTCCTCTGAGGGATGCCCACTTAGATCATAGAAAAGGCCTTTGTTTCCTTCAAAAAATGAGAGCCATGGGGCTCCTGTCTGCTCAGGATCATTGAGGACTTGTATGAAAGTAAGTAGCATCCTGCAGATTTTGTAAATCATTGCAGAGGAGAGATCTGGCAGACTTTTGAAGAATGTCATGGCGCCCGTTAGGGTTTTCAGCATGTATTCTTCTGTTGCTTGACCTCTCTCGGGAGCTGGCAACCTGGGAAAGTTTAGCCATGTTGGCCTCTTCTTCTACACTGCTTTGTGTGCTTGCCATGTCCTTACTCGAGGCACATCACAAAATGTTGGATCTTTCTGTATGGCCGCAGGTGCTCTCATGAATAGAATCAAGTATCTTGGATTCTTGTTCAACCAGCTTAGCCGCCACATCGGGTGGTCTTGATCTGCGTCATCTTCTTGCATATCTCGGTATAATCTTTCCTTTACCTGTAAGAGTTCAACCTTGATGAGAGGGTATGGCAGGGATTGTTGGTGCCATTGAGCATTGATTTGATTGGGAGTGAGCTGCGTGACATTGACAGAGTGTAAAACTCTCAACTCCCAATCCATAGCTGCCTTCCACTGCTCATCTACCTCCAAGGCGATCTTCTCCTTTAGTGCATCTTCTTCAGCCTTTGACTGTTGGACCATCGGCACTCTGTCTTCCTCTGTGACTTGGATTTGAAAATCTTCTCCCCCACTCGGCTCTGCAGTAGACTGCGTCTCAAAGTCAGCAAATGAGACCGAGGGGATTTCCACTAGGGGCGGCTCTGAAGTGCCTGCCTCTTCCTATATTTCTGGCTTTCCATCTCTGAGGAGTTGGTTTACTCTTTTCAATTCTGCAATCTCTTTAAGGAGCTCCTCCTCTCTTTGGACCCGCATGAGTGCCAGGTCTCTGCGTTGTGACTTCTCTAGCTTCAACTCTAGCTCTAAATCTCTGTTTTTCTTTTCAAGTGCCTTATACACCTCATACGTTCCCTTGATCGAGCCCACGGCTCGATTTTCTCTTAATTGCCGCTGTCAGGAGTTTTTTGGCGTAAGGGATTGCGCATATATACATACACATGCATGGTGCATCAAATAAGGAATTGCCCATTTTCCAGAGCCAGGTGGTTACGTGGGGCCCACTTGTGTACAGGTAGGACAGGGTGTACATAGTGCAGCGATTTTCACTATTATCAATACTAGTATGTTTTTTCAACAATAATGAGGAGTTTATAGCGCGTAAAACTTCTCGAGGAAGCTATCCGCGGGCCGACGACATGAGGTTAGCAGGTGCGTCAGATGGCATCTAGTGGCGTCAGGAGGGCGAACGAGGTCAATATTTGCACGTGGAGAAGTACGGGCACAACATGGGTGTTTTCTGGTGAGAGTTATGCAGAAAGGTCATCATGAGGACCTTTTTTTGGGGCCACTTCACGTGGTGGCGAGGTGCATTATTGGAAAAAAGCTGAGTGCCAGGTGTGCGAATGATGCAAAAAGGTGACAACTATGCACTGCGAGGTCAGTTTTTGGCCTGTTCGGGGTCCGTTTGAGGTCATCTAAAAGGCCAAGGGTGCCCAAGTAATAAAGCTAAGTGTGGGAACTGAAAAAACTGAGAGAAGACCAGAAAAAACGTGGAGAAGAGAGGAAGAACAGCCGCAGGTGTGTTTTTTGGGTTTTTGGAGCCTGTTTTGGCCGTAAACTGCTCATCCGAGGTCGGATTTGAGCACTTTGACATTGTAGACTGGGGTTTTGGGCCGTTCCGGACGCGATGGCGCTGTCCATTTTGCCAAATTCCTCACTCTTTTTCTGCTGTTTTTCTGTGTAATCTTCTCCGGTGAGTGAAGCTTCTTCTCCAATTTGTGATTGTATCTGGTATCTTTTACCCATATTGTGTGAGTTGTTTGCCCCATTGGTGTTGGCCCAAGCTCATTTGTATCTAAACATCAGAAGTTCTCCTCTTTTGAGCTGAGTTTGTGTGTGTGTGTGTGTGTGTGTGTGTGTGTGTGTGTGTGTGTGTCTCTGTGTGGAGTGGGCAAGTGGATAGTCTCTTTCCTCTCACTCCAGAAGTGTGTTCCCTGTCTCGGCCAGGTGTGTTGTCTAAGCCGAGTGGTGCCCCATAGTGTGTGTGCGTATCTTCCCAAGAGTGTGTGTCGGGTCGTTATAGAGGCGCTGTGTGTGTTTTCATCCCGCTCACATTCTTTTGGCGCCCCCACGGAGGATCTTCTTCGAGTACCTTCTGCTTCGAGCTTCGAGCTTCGAGCTTCGGGATTACAGATTACAGGTTACAGGTTACAGGTTACAGGAACAGGGACAGGGACAGGTACAGGTGATTCACACAGGTACAGGTAGCTGGAGTACAGTGATGTCACTTGCAGTTGTTGTGGGAATGCATCACTTGGCGCCTATTTGAGCGCATTGTCTGTTGGATTGTACGTTACTTGTGGAAACTGCCATTGTACGCCTTTGTGGAGCCATATATGGTTTTATTTGGCAGTCCCAGCCATTTCTGAGACTTGGTCTGGAAGATAGTCATTTCTGAGACTTGACTATACGCGATTTGCATTACCTTTCGTGTGAGGGTCGATAGCGTGAGGTTTTTATTGAGCTGGGGGATTCTCAAATGTGGAGATCCTTTCGGTGATACAGGTAGCTGGAGCACCCTTTTCGTGACCTCGCCATAGGCTATGTACTAGTGAGTCCTACTTGATGCTCGGGTTCTATTGTTGACAGTTTATGCATACATAGACAGTCTATATTTTGGGTTCCTACTGCTCTACTTCTGGGGAAACTCTGTCGAAATTTTCCCAAGTTATGATGGCTGGTTTTTTGGTATTTTGAGCCATTTATGCTGTTATGCTGCTGAAATTTTGGCAAAATCAGAGGTTGAGTCAGGTGTGCCTTCTTGGGAGCTTCATGGTTGGCTTTAATGGATGATCAAAATGGCCCTCAGTTCACTCCTTTTCATTTAACGCAAAGAATTCAGATTAATGTTCATGTGTCCAGGAAGATCTTTTTCCAGCAGCGCATAGTCTTTATGTTTGGGCCAAGAAGATTGAGAGAGATCCTGGAATGTCCTTTGCCTGTTGTAATTCCGATGATCAACTATGAAAACTCATTTGATGTGCATGTGTTTGTCCTTATCTAAAGTTGAGATCCATTGAGGTTTCTGGGGATTGGGTAGTAAAAAGTTTTGGGTTCTTGCACGTGTGTTTGAAGGGGTTCTCAAAGCATAGTAGCTTGGGTAGCCATGGCTTTCTCTTATCCGGAATTTCATGGAAGAAGTGGTGAAGATGCGGAAGACTTTCTGGAGCAAGTCGAGGTGGCATGCATAAGCAACAATATGTGTAATGAGGAGAAGATTTTGAGGCTATTTGGATTGCTTTTGAAAGATGAGGCCCGTGTTTGGTTCATGGATTTGGAAGCTAAAGAAGCAATGGCTTCTTCTTATGGTTTGAGTCTTGACAAGTTTATAGAAGCTTTTTTAGAGCGTTTCCAGGTTTTTGAAGATGCAAATGCAGTATGGAATGAGCTCAATGCTCTTAAGCAAGGTTCTTGTCAAGGTGTTGATGCCTATGTACAAGGTTTTACAGATTTATGGACTCGTTGGTGTGTTGCTCTTAAGGATGAGACCCCCTCTTGTTCATTGAAGAAAAGTTTTTTTGTTGATGGTTTGTCACCTTGGTTGCGGTTCGAGGTTGAGTTGAAGAGGCCCGAGTCTTTTGAAGATGCGGTATGCATTGCAAAGCATAAGGAATGGAAGTTTAAGCGTCTTCAGGAACATGGTATCAGTACAGGTATGCATGTGCAATATGGATTTGACATGGAAGATGAAGTTAAGCCTAAGCAGTTGAAAAGTAGCCTATCCTATGATGTTTCTCGTTTCTTCCCAAGGTCTATTGTGAAGCGTAAAGAGGTCTTGCAGGTTGACAGGTTTCTGGAAGAGCCTAAAGAGGTGAGTAATGCTTTGGATACAGGATTGAAAAGTCTTGAAGAGGATGCATTGGCTACTTGTGTACCTTGTGATTCTGGGTGTGAGTGTGAGGTTGAGGTTATTGATGATGAGCACGTATCTTTGGATACTAGTTCCTTGGAAATTAGGAAAGAGGGCAAGGTTGAGAGCCATTTTGTGGATTTGTTGGATGTGGAGCCTGTTTTGAAGCCATATTTTGATGTATGTGCAGTGATTGAACCGATTTGTGAGCATGATAGTGGTTTAGAGCAGGGATCTGTATTCTTGGAGACTGATGAACCCATGCTAGAAGCTATGGATAGCCATGATTATGATGTGGATAAAGTTATGTGTGATGATGAGTATGCTTATGATGATGAGAAGGGGTTTGGCATATATGAGCCCAATCTCAGCTATGTGGATGCCTATGCTAGGGATATGTGTGCTGCGGGGATACTTTTGTGCTTTGGATATCAACAAGTTTACCTTCACACAATGCTTTTAGCTACTTGGGTGCATGATTTGCAGGTTGTTGCTATGGCTGGTGAAGCCAAGATGCCAGGTGATGAGTCACTTGAGTTGTCTATATCGGTTGGGTTGAATGTGGCATGCAATATTTATGCTTTTGGAACTCCAGGCAGGGCGGATGTGTTAGTTGAATATGCCTATGGTGCATTTCGGTTGATTGTTGACAAATGTAGGTGTGGTGTTATGATGCTTCTTGTGAATCGGGCGATATGCCTTTGGCCTTTTGATCCAGGTGGAATGAGCATCTACTAGTGTTGTTGCTGCTGAGCATGAATGCTCTAGCAGGCTAGGGGGTGGGCAAATTATGTCAGGAGTTTTTTGGCGTAAGGGATTGCGCATATGTACATACACATGCATGGTGCATCAAATAAGGAATTGCCCATTTTCCAGAGCCAGGTGGTTACGTGGGGCCCACTTGTGTACAGGTAGGACAGGGTGTACATAGTGCAGCGATTTTCACTATTATCAATACTAGTATGTTTTTTCAACAATAATGAGGAGTTTATAGCACGTAAAACTTCTCGAGGAAGCTATCCGCGGGCCGACGACATGAGGTCAGCAGGTGCGTCAGATGGCATCTAGTGGCGTCAGGAGGGCGAACGAGGTCAATATTTGCACGTGGAGAAGTACGGGCACAACATGGGTGTTTTCTGGTGAGAGTTATGCAGAAAGGTCATCATGAGGACCTTTTTTTGGGGCCACTTCACGTGGTGGCGAGGTGCATTATTGGAAAAAAGCTGAGTGCCAGGTGTGCGAATGATGCAAAAAGGTGACAACTATGCACTGCGAGGTCAGTTTTTGGCTTGTTCGGGGTCCGTTTGAGGTCATCTAAAAGGCCAAGGGTGCCCAAGTAATAAAGCTAAGTGTGGGAACTGAAAAAACTGAGAGAAGACCAGAAAAAACGTGGAGAAGAGAGGAAGAACAGCCGCAGGTGTGTTTTTTGGGTTTTTGGAGCCTGTTTTGGCCGTAAACTGCTCATCCGAGGTCGGATTTGAGCACTTTGACATTGTAGACTGGGGTTTTGGGCCGTTCCGGACGCGATGGCGCTGTCCATTTTGCCAAATTCCTCACTCTTTTTTTGCTGTTTTTCTGTGTAATCTTCTCCGGTGAGTGAAGCTTCTTCTCCAATTTGTGATTGTATCTGGTATCTTTTACCCATATTGTGTGAGCTGTTTGCCCCATTGGTGTTGGCCCAAGCTCATTTGTATCTAAACATCAGAAGTTCTCCTCTTTTGAGCTGAGTTTGTGTGTGTGTGTGTGTGTGTGTGTGTGTGTGTGTGTGTGTCTCTGTGTGGAGTGGGCAAGTGGATAGTCTCTTTCCTCTCACTCCAGAAGTGTGTTCCCTGTCTCGGCCAGGTGTGTTGTCTAAGCCGAGTGGTGCCCCATAGTGTGTGTGCGTATCTTCCCAAGAGTGTGTGTCGGGTCGTTATAGAGGCGCTGTGTGTGTTTTCATCCCGCTCACACCGCAAGAAAGTGGACTGATCATTAATTATTTGTTCAAAATACTGCAGAGATGCGTTCGCTACATCTTATTGTACTTGAATCTTTTGAGCTGACAGAGAGGTGGTAAGAAGTTCATTGGTCACTTCGGTCAACTGCTCATCTTTCACCTTGCAGGTAGGAGGTCACCCAACCCCTCCATTTCCTTCTGTTGGTTGTGCTTGGCTATCTGATGTCGTTCTGATTCAGTCTTTAGCTCTTGTACCTGATTTTGGATATCAATAATTGTAGCCATTCTGTCTTCTAGCTCTCCTTGAAGAGCATCAATGACCATTTCTAATTCTTTGGCTTTAGTACTACTGTTAAAGGCTGTTGAGCGGAGTTTCTCCATCATGATCTGCATCTACCTTGCATACTCGTTCACTTGTAGAATGAATTCATCATCGGACTGCTATTCTTCTTGTCTTGCAAGTTGAGATAGGCCGGCAACCTCTTGTGTTGTTATTGCTGGTGTTTCTATAGAGATGGTTGCTTCCTGGCCATCCTGAGGTTTTGAAACCTCAGCAGTTTCTAGCTGAGTGGAGACAACCAGTATGGTCTCAACCCTTACAGTTTCTTCAGTTTTAGGCCTTCCTGCCTTCTCAATGTCGGTTTCTTCCTCATGTGTAGTGGTTTGCTCCTTTTCTTTATCTTTTTCTTTATCAGTTTCATCTGCCGACTTGTGAGTTTCCTCGGCTGTCTATTTTGCTGCTGGTTCAGCTTTCTTTTCTTCATGTTGCTCGGTGTGGTTATCTTGTTGTGTAGCTTCCATTTGGTGGGTGAAATCAGACTCTTTTTCCTTGTCAATCTCGGCCTCTTCGGTGGTCTCTTGGCCTGGCAGTGATGATGGTGGAGTGGGCATGGGCTGATCTTGTTGTTCCAGCGGTGGTGAGGTGGATCGAGGAGATGCCTGGCCGTGCTCTTGAGTTGTTGCTTCGTCAGCTTTCTTGGCTGCTTCTTCCGCCTCTTTGAGCTTCAAGGCCTCTGCCTCTTGGTAAATTATTTCTAAATGATCCTTGGGATCCTCGGACTCTTTCCTTGAATTATGTTTTGTTCGAAGTCCCTTCAAGCCGATGGGTACCCACTTTTTTGGGTCTTTTCCCTGCGCTTGCCTAGTGCGCTGATATGCCTTTTTTTCTCTTTCAAATTTCGCTTGCTTTTGAGCTGGCTCCTCTTGGTGCGCAGCCACAGCTTTTCGCTTCATTTCTTCCCTCCTAGCTCTTTTTTCTTCATTCTCAGAGCTTTCACTGCTATGCTGCTCGGATGAAATGTCATCGGATTCATCACCTGATTTAATGATCGCTTACCAGATCTTGTAGATCTTGGAGAGGGTGGAGTTGCCAAGATCCATGTGTTCTGATTCGGGGCAGGCGATAGGTTGTCGGCCATGCCAATGGAATGATAGGATATTCTGGTCAAGACTTCAGGTGCGCTCAAGTAGGTTATCTTTCCCTCCTTCTTGGTGTCTTTCAATGTTGTTAACACATATTGCACGTGGTCCACAGGTTGTCTGGTGGTTGACTTCAGAACTTGTGTAAAAGTGGTGGCCACGGCGTGATTTGGTGTAGTGTACCTTGGTGGCCTTTTCGCCAGGAAATGGAAATGTTGATGGTACAAAAGGGTTGGCTCTTCCACCTGCTTGTGGATGAGATCGGCAAATGTAGCCGCCGTTGTTTCCTTTGTAAACGTGCCCACTGTTTTCCTATCTCTTGCCCGCATGGTCATCCCTTCAGTGGGCAATTTGAGTGCCTCTGCCTCTACCTTGTTTCCTTGGTTGTCTGAGAGTTGGGCAGTTCCATCTTCCTTGATGGTGGACAGAAGCTCGTAAGCTTTCTGGAAGTCTAATGTGCAGGGATCTTGCTCATAGAAGTGTCGGAGTCCCAACCTGCGGTTAGCCTCTTTGGTTTTTGGCTTTGCTGCAACATCATGAACCTCTTTGGGCAAGAGCTGCAACTCCACCGGATTCCCTTCTTCACTCATAAATCTACCTGTGAAGACTGTAATGTGGTGTTCTTCTAACTATTCTTTAGAAAGATAAGATGCCTTTGCTGCCTTTACTAACTCGGGGTCCAGTTGATACCGGGGCAGTTCTTGCAGTTTCTCCTTTTGGTTTAACTTCTTCTTGGCCTTCTCCGCGGCTTGCATTGCTCCTGTTCAGTGAATAGAGTGCAAAGTTAGCAGAGCTGTCAGATTTTTCTCCAGAATGTCCTTTTAGACGGAACTGCTGATAATCTGGTCCAAATTGCTTCAAATCAATTTTTGAACAAGCATAGATGCATAAAATCATGCAAGGAACAAAACCGTATGGTCAACATAAAAATTTGCAACCAAAGTAAATAATTGCGATTATTTACAACTGGGAAAAGTTTCAACTTTTTTGCAATTTTGGCTTTATAGGCTTGAACTATGTGCCAATTACATGCTCTAAGGGAAATTTGGGCTCATTTAAATGTACAGGGTGAAAATGGTACCAGATTTTGGCTTTAGGTCTCTGAAACAATAGATATAAAGGAATTTGAGATTTTGAAATCCAAATAGACTCAAAATTGGCTAGTGGGCTTATCACATCATGTACTTTGGATGTATGATGACAAATTTTTAAAATTGCCCCATTTTGGCCAAAAAGTAAATAATCGCAATTATTAACTTTTCTTCCCAAAATGACATTTTTTGGCATAGACTGGTTCGAGGCATGGTATAGACCTTGGGTATGAATAATGAGGTGATTTGGATCAAGAAAAGTTCTTCATAACCCAAATTTTGGCTTTCACATACTTCTTTGCGTTTTTTGGCAATTTTGCAAGTAAACGGTGGTCATTTTAGCTCATACTTGATTTTTGGCATGTAATAGGTGTGTACGCATGATAGGTGAGGTGAATGGACAATTTCCATGCAAAAATGTTACAAAAGTAAATAATCGTGATTATTTACAATAGTGACAAAAACTTTGCATTTCACATAAATTTTGACCTAAACATGTTTCATACACCTAATACAAGTCCTAAATTGAATTTGGTCAAGTTTGGTCATGCCGGCATCACTTTGTGCTCTTTTGACTCTGAAATCACCGTTTTTTGTGACTATTCTATCTGTTGGGTTGGTCGGTCAACTTTGAGGCTTTGGACTTGTCCGTAACATCATCCTGAAGCTACCTGTCCAATTCTGGCTCATTTGGAGTCAGTTTGGCCTCGTATGTGGAATTTGAGGCTTTGTAACCTTCGAGCCATTTTTCGCTTTACGAGGGCTTTACTTGATGTATTTCTCTAAACCAATCATATACATTGTGTGTGAACCTCATTAGCAAGACATCTGTGGAGTTAGGTCAGAATTCTAGCCGTTCCCAAAAAACCCTAATTCTCTACTGAGACCCCCTTGACCCCTGCCGAATGATCTGATGGTACGGAATGGTTCTATTATGTTAGGGCATGCTATGGTTCAAATCCCATCCGATTTGGTCAAGTTGACAGGCCACTATTAGGTCGTAGGTCTTCGTGCACTGCTCGGCTTCTAGGCTTTTCTCTAGGGCTTTAGACTAGCTACCGGCCATACAAAATGGATCATTGATTAGTAAGGAACTTACCCCTCATGTCCCGTGTGAGATAGCGCTGAAAAAGGTCAACTATAGGCTCCGAAAATGATGCGCGAAAGAAGCCGAACTGCTCTCGCTGCAAAGCTCCAAGTGGAAATGAGGTGGTGTTATCCTACTCTGGCTATCTATACCCGGACTTCCCGAACCAAATTTCCCCAGATTCCCCTGTTAGTTCTATTAGGCCGTGAAATCTATGTTAGGCTCAAAAATGTCCCAAATCGGATTCGTGTAGCTCATTCTGCAAAATTTTGTAGAAGTAGGCATGACTGCCTAATTTAGGCTTCCCGCTTCCATCTTTTGATTTTGTTGAAAATTTTTGTGCTTGTCTGCCTTGTCTTTCTGATCACCATCGTGTCTTCCATTTCTCTATCCGAGCTTTTCTGCTAATTATTATAATTGTTGACCTTTTTATTAGAATAAAAGAAAATAGAAAAATGCTCTAGAAAAGCAAAGTGAAAATCCAATAATTAAGAAAATCCCTTGAGAAACACAACTTTATTGTTTTTTTGTCGGATTTCTCCATTTTTAAGCCTTCCTATAGTAAAAATAAGGAAAAATACCCAAAAAATGACTATTTTTTATGATTTTCTGATAGTATATACACTATTTACACTCATCAGGAAGATATTATTAGTGACTTTTCCACAGTTGATGAATTATAAGGGCATTATTAGGTTATTTTGCAAAAATCACATTTTACCATGAAACTTTTTCCTCCCTCTTCAAACATTGCCCTTAATTACTTAGTATTTAGTAGTATCCTTCCACCCCTCCTAGATGGCGTTCTCCGGGACGACTCTGTGCATGGGTTGAACAATTGTGTCTATGCATAGCCGTGATTGGCTCTACCATGATATGAAGATCAATGCAATTCAACTCAATATGTTGTGCAAGAGTTGGGTCTTGAGTAAATAACTCAAGGGTTTCCGATATCGAGGTTTGCTATTGGTGTCTTCCAAAGACCAAATCTTGTAGCCTTTGTGATCTCTGTTTGATAGTACCATCAAGGTGTTTAAGCACACTGAGCCCTTTAGACGGTTGTCGAGCTTTTTCTCGCCATTGGTAGCTTGGTTTGCTTGGTGCATGGTTCTTGAGAGTCTGTTGAAACTTAACTCGCCACTGTTCGATTGGTTTCATGTTGTGTGGAGAAGATAAGTGCTCCTTTTTCTTCCAAACCTTTTTCATATTAGGTTCCTTGTTCATAGATGCTCGATTCTGTCCTTGAATCCTTGGAACCGTCTTCTGTTTCACTGGTGAAATTTTAGGCACCCAGATCTGATTTGGTTTATCCACAAGTTGCACCTTTGGTACCCGAATTTGCCTGACTACTTGCATGCTACGTGTAGCATTTTTTTGTCGAGGGGATGGAGAAGATTTACTTTGTGGATTGGTACTCTGATTGCATCTTTGACATTCCTCTTTGCTAGGTGCAATAGGAACAATGAGTTTCCCTCCCTTAAGTGATAGCTTTAGCTGATTTGTATCCCAATCCGGTACTGCTTTGTATGTATGCATCCAAGGAATGCCAAGAATCATCGTCTCATTCATTTGTTCATCTGGCAAGCATACAAACTGATGGGAACATGAGCATCCATGTACTACCATGTTCAAGTTGACTACTCCCAATGTTGGATTTGGGTTCTTGTTGCATCCTTTGATTATCATTATTCCTGTGGTAAATGCTTGACTTGTTGCTTTCTTGTATGTGGAATAAATGACTCCATTCACTCTAGGTCATGTGTCTACCAAAGCATTGGTGCTATGATTGTTGAGCTGTACTTTGATGCGGAGATCCATTCCATCTAACCAGTCGTTATCTGTTGAAACTGCATCTTTAGGTAATTCCCATTGTCGATAATCTAGTCTTAAAGGGTTGATGGAAATCGGTATCTATTGATTCTTGAGAGCAGCTTTATGCTTGAGCACCCAAAGTCTAGCTTCCTCTTGGGCTTCATCAATAACCTGCTATCTCTTCATCTTCCTTTGTTTGGCTACATGCATTCTCTCTAGCAATTCATTGGTTAGTGGAAAATTGTATTTCTTTAAACGACATCCACTAATCCAATTAGCCATTAGTTCACCATCTATGGTTGACAATTTTACTGCCTCACTTGGAGATACATCTTCAATGATAAATGGTCCATTTCCCTTTTTCTTAAACTTGGAAATGTGTTGCTTAAGGGAATAGACTAGAACTAAGTCCCCTTTCCTAAAACTTTTGGTGATTAAGTGGGAATCAAAAAAATGTTTTTGTTTCCTCTTTTGTGCATATATATGAGCTACAGCAGTTAGCCTTTGCTCGTCTAGATTTTCCAAATCTTCTAGTCTTTTTGACAACTCATGTCCAGTCCACTGAAGAGTTTGTGCTACCCTTAAGGTCGGCAACGGAAATTCTATTGGCAGTATGGCATCAAGATCATAAACAAGGTTAAAGGGTGTAGCATTTAAATCCATTTTGAATGCAACTCGTTAAGCACATAGAGCAGCATGGAGATTCATTTCCCAGTCTGTCCTTCCTGAACTAACCACTTTGTTCAGTACCGAGCTAAGAATTTTATTCGTATGCTCAGCTTGTCTGTTTGCTTGTGGGTGATAGGGAGCTGATTTGTTATGGATAACCATAAGCTCATTAAGTAAATACTCTATTATCTCGTTGAGGAAATGAGTTCCCTGATCACTGACAATCTCTATTGGTAGTCCATACCTTACGAATACATACTCATATAAGAATGCAGCAGTGGTTCTGGCATCATTCCTTTGAGTCGCTTTAGCCTCGGACCATTTGGTCAAATAGTCCGTAGCTACAATGATATATTGAGCTTGGTTTCTATAAGCAGGTGGCTATATCGGTCCCACAAAATCTATAACCCATTTTGCGAAGGCTCTGGCCCCCATCATTGGTCTTAAGGGCATGTTGTCTACTTGTTTTGGCATTTTTTCTTGTTGACAAGCATCACACCTTTGAACATATTCTTTGGCATCTGCAAAAAGTGTTAGCCACCATATTCCTGCCATCCAGATTTCTCTTGTGGCGGTCTCATTAGAAAAGTGACCTCCAGCTAATCCAGCATGTGCTTGTTCTGTAATCAGAATATACTCGTTTCATTTGCACAAAGATGCAAATGTTGATCCTTACCTCTCCGATACAATTGGTTTCCAATGAGAGCATAGTCTCTTGCGTCCGTTTCAATTGCTCTTTGACGGCGTTTACTCATATCCTCAGGAAATGTTCGGTTCGGTAAGTAAGTAATCAAATAGTTCTAAGTGTTCTTTAGAAAGATAAGATGCCTTTGCTGCCTTTACTGACTCGGAGTCTGGTTGATAGGGGGCAGTTCTTGCAGTTTCTCCTTTTGGTTTAATTTCTTCTTGGCCTTCTTTGCGGCTTGCATTGCTCCTGTTCAGTGAATAGAGTGCAAAGTTAGCGGAGTTGTCAAATTTTTCTCCAGAATGTCCTTTTAGACTAAAATGGTGATAATCTCGTCCAAATTGCTTCAAATCAATTTTTGAACAAGAATAGATGCATAAAATGATGCAAGGAACAAAACTGTATGGTCAACACAAAAATTTTCAACCAAAGTAAATAATCACGATTATTTACAGTTGGGAAAATTTTCAACTTTTTTGCAGTTTTGGCTTTATAGGCTTGAAGTATGTGCCAATTACATGCTCTGAGGGAAATTTGGGCTCGATCGTTTGGATGTACATGGTGAAAATGGTACCAGATTTTGGCTTTAGGTCTCTGAAACAATAGATATAAAGGAAATTTGAGATTTTGAAATCCAAATAGACTCAAAATTGGCTAGTGGGCTTATCACATCATGTACTTTGGTTGTAAAATGACAAATTTTCAAAATTGCCCCATTTTGGCCAAAAAGTAAATAATTGCGATTATTAACTTTTTTTCCCAAAATGTCATTTTTTGGCATAGACTGGTTCTAGGCATGGTATAGACCTTGGGTATGAATTATGAGGTGATTTGGATCAAGAAAAGTTATTCATAGCCCAAATTTTGGCTTTCACAGACTTCTTTGCGTTTTTTGGCAATTTTGCAAGTAAAGGGTGGTCATTTTAGCTCATACTTGATTTTGGCATGTAATATGTGGGTACACATGATAGGTGAGGTGAATTGACAATTTCCATGCAAAAATGTTGCAAAAGTAAATAATCGCGATTATTTACAACAGTGACAAAAACTTTGCATTTCACATAAATTTTGACCTAAACATGTTTCATACACCTAATACAAGTCCTAAATTGAATTTGGTCAAGTTTGGTCATGCTGGCATCACTTTGTGCTCTGTTGACTCTGAAATCACCGTTTTTTGTGACTATTCTATATGTTGGGTTGGTCGGTCAACTTTGAGGCTTTGGACTTGTCCGTAACATCATCGTGAAGCTACCTGTCCAATTCTGGCTCATTTGGAGTCAGTTTGGCCTCGTATGTCAAATTGACACTTTCTAACCTTCGAGCCATTTTTTGCTTTTGGAGGGCTTTACTTGATGGATTTGTCCAAACCAATCATATACATTGTATATAAACCTCATTAGCAAGACATCTGTGGAGTCAGGTCGGAATTCTTGCCGTTCCCAAAAAACATAATTCTCTACTTAGGACCCCCTTGACCCAAACCGAATGATCATCTGATGGTACGGAATGGTTCTATTATGCTAGGGCATGCTATGGTTCAAATCCCATCCGATTTGGTCAAGCTGACAGGCCGCTATGGTCACTTTAATTTTAGGTCGTAGGTTTTCGTGCACTGCTCGGCTTCTAGGGTTTTTTCTAGGGCTTTAGACTAGCTACCGGT
The DNA here is from genome assembly GCF_014529385.1 of Adiantum capillus-veneris. Lineage (NCBI taxonomy): Eukaryota > Viridiplantae > Streptophyta > Polypodiopsida > Polypodiales > Pteridaceae > Adiantum > Adiantum capillus-veneris. Next base: position 52,732,032 of record NC_140956.1, read on the forward strand.
CGTACAAAATGGATCATTGATTAGTAAGGAACTTAGACCCTCATGTCCCGTGTGAGACAGCGCTGAAAAAGGTCAACTGTAGGCTCCGGAAATGACGCGCGAAAGAAGCCGAACTGCTCTCTCTGCAAAGCTCCAAGTGGAAATGAGGTGGTTTTAGCCTACTCTGGCTATGTATACCCGGACTTCCCAAACCAAATTTCCCAAGATTCCCCCGTTAGTCCTATTAGGCTGTGAAATCTATTTAGGCTCAAAAATTTCCCAAATCGGATTCCTGTAGCTCATTCTGCAAAATTTTGCAGAAGTAGGCCTAGCCGCCTAATTTAGGCTTCCCGCTTTCATTTCTGATTTTGTTGAAAATTTTTGTGTTTGTCTGCCTTGTCTTTCTGATCACCATCGTGTCTTCCGTTTTTCCACTGAGCTTTCCTGCTAATTATTATTAATTTTTGAACTTTTTATTAGAAAAATCAAAGAAAATAGAAAAATGATCTAAAAAAGCAAAGTGAAAATCCAATAATTTAGAAAATCCCGTGAGAAGCACAGCTTTATTGTTTTTTTGTCGGTTTTCTCCATTTTTAAGCCTTCCTATAGTAAAAATAATGAAAAATACCCAAAAAAAAGGACTATTTTTTATGATTTTCTGATAGTATATACACTATTTACACTCATCGGGAAGATATTATCAGTGAATTTTTCCCAGTTGATGAATTATAAGGGCATTTTTAGGTAATTTTGCAAAAATCACACGTTAACATGAAATTTTTTCCTCCCTCTTCAAACATTGCCCTTAATTACTTAGTAGTTAGTAGTATCCTTCCACCTCTCCTAGATGGCGTTCTCCGGGTTGATTGTGTGCATGGGTTGAACAACTGTGTCTATTCATAGCCGTGATTGGCTCTACCATGATATGAAGATCAATGCAACTCAACTCACTATGCTATGCAAGAGTTCGGTCTTGAGTAAATAACTCAAGGGTTTCCGATGTCGAGGTTTGCTGATGGTGTCCTCCAAAGAGAAAATCTTGTAGTCTTTGTGCTCTCTTTTTGGTAGTACCATCAGGGTGTTTAAGCACACTTAGCCCTTTAGACGGTTGTCCAGCTTTTTCTCACCATTGGTAGCTTGGTCTGCTTGGTGCATGGTTCTTGAGAGTCTGTTGAGACTTAACTCGCCATTGCTTGATTAGTTTCACGTTGTGTGGAGAAGTTAAGTGCTCCTTTTTCTTCCAAACCTTTTTCATATTAGGTTCCTTGTTCATAGATGCTCGATTTTGTGCTTGAATCCTTGGAACCGTCTTCTGTTTCTCTGAGGAAATTTTAGGCACCTAGATCTGATTTGTTTTATCCACAAGTTGCACCTTTGGTACCCAAATTTTCCTGACTACTTGCATGCTACGTGTAGCATTTGTTTATCAAGGGGATGCAGAAGATTTACTTTGTGGATTGGTACTCTGATTGCATCTTATACATTCCTCTTTGCTAGGTGCCATAGGAACAATGAGTTGCCCTCCCTTAAGTGATAGCTTTAGCTAATTTGTATCCCAATCTGGTATTGCTTTGTATGTACGCATCCAAGGAATGCCAAGAATCATCGTCTCATTCATGTGTTCATCTCGTAAGCATACAAACTGATGCGGACATGAGCATCCATGTACTACCACGTTCAAGTTGACTACTCCCAATGTTGAAGTTGGGTTCTTGTTGCATCCTTTGATTGTCGTTATTCCTGCGGTCAATGCTTGACTTGTTGCTTTCTTGTATGTGGAATAACTGACTGCATTCACTCTAGCTCCTGTGTCTACCAAAGTATTGGTGCTATGATTGTTGAGCTGTACTTTGATGCAGAGATCCATTTCATCTTACCAATCGTCATCTATTAAAACTGCATTTTTAGGTAATTCCCATTGTCGATCATCTAGTCTTAAAGTGTTGTTGGGAATCGGTATCTGTTGATTCTTGAGAGTAGCTTTACGCTTGAGCACCCAAAGTCTAGCTTCCTCTTGGGCTTCATCAATAACCTGCTATCGGTTCATCTTCCTTTGTTTGGCTGCATGCATTCTCTTTAGCAATTCATTGGTTAGTGGCAAATTGTATTTCTTTAAACGACATCTACTAATCCAATTAGCCATTGGTTCACCATCTATGGTTGACATTTTTAGTGCTCCACTTGGAGATACATCTTCAATGATAAATGGTCCATTTCCCTTTTTCTTAAACTTGCGAATGTGTTGCTTAAGGGAATAGACTAGAACTGAGTCCCCTTTCCTGAATTTTTTGGTGATTAAGTGGAAATCAAAAACTGTTTTTGTTTCCTCTTTTGTGCATAGATATAAGCTACAGCAGCTAGCCTTTCACCGGAGTATAGCACAGGATCGCTTTTCCTTGTAATAGAGTCAACATGTCGACAAGGTAAACCCAATGGGCTCCCATCAGGAGGTCCGGTCATAAGATCAGATACCGTCCAGGGCAGAACATGATATGAAAACCCACCAGCTTGCTTTACTGGGTAGGGTAAAATAGGCAGCGGAGGTAGATAGAGACATATCTATTCAATGAATCGCCGACCTGACCTTTTGAGTTGGGGGCCCGGTGCTAACTCGTATCATGAATGACGAAGCGCAAAAAGACCATTTATACGCACTTAGTGCCTTAAATGAATAACTGCGAGCAGTAACGCCACAAAGGTTATGCAAGGGTCGCTGGGCTTCCCCCGCTAGGGTTCCCCTGGCTGAGCCAGCTGCCCTTTCTTCTTGTTTCATGCATACTGGAAACCAAGGAAACTGAGTTGCGCTTTGTTTCTAGCTTCTCTCTAAACGCTCCGAGCGGTTCCTGAAATGCAGGAACCAGAATCTGTCGGGGCCTAGACTTCCCATTCGTCATTTGAGCCGTATGCAAGGAAACTTGCACGTGCGGTTCAAAGAGGGGGGAAAGCTCTTCCATTCCGGGCTTACCTATCTGAATAACCAAGATCGGATATAGCTGGTTTTTCGCGAAATCTATTGAAGTAGAGCGTATAACATTTATGGCTTGAGGTAGAGCACTCAATGGGCTAGGGTAGCCCAAAGCTTGACCGACCCCAAGGAAACTCCGAATACAGGCCATGGGTTTGTACAGACAGACTTCGGGTGCTAAGATCCAAAGTCGAAAGGGAAACAGCCCAGATCGTACGCTAAGGTCCTTAAGCAATCACTTAGTGGAAAAGGAAGTGATCAAGCGATGACAACCAGGGGGTGGGCTTGGAAGCAACCATCTTTCAAAGAAAGCGTAATAGCTCACTGGTCTAGCTTCATGGCACTGAAAATGTCTCGGGGATCAAGTGACTCACCAAAGCGACGAGACCTTGAAAGAAGCTTTTTCAAGTGTCAGTAGCGGAACGTTCTGTCAATCAAGGAAAGTTGTTGGTGACAACACCTGGAGGTACCAGAAGTGAGAATGTTGACATGAGTAACGAAAAATCATGTGAAAAACATGATCGCCTGCTAGTCCACTCAAGAGTTTGTGCTACCCTTAAGGTCGGCAATAGAAATTCTATAGGCAGTATGGCATCAAGACCATAAGCAAGGTTAAAGGGTGTAGCATTTAAAGCCGTTTTTTGAATGAAACTCGATAAGCCCATAGAGTAGCATGGAGATTCATTTCCCAGTTTTTCCTTCCTGAACTAACCACTTTGGTCAGTACCGAGCTAAGAATTTTATTCGTATGCTCAGCTTGTCCGTTTGTTTGTGGGTGATAGCGAGCTGATTTGTTATGGATAACCATAAACTCATTAAGCAAATACTCTATTACCTCGCTGAAGAAATGAGTTTCCCAATCACTGACAATCTCTATTGGCAGTCCATACCTTACGAATACATACTCATATAAGAATACAACAGTGGTTCTGGCATCATTCCTTTGAGTCGCTTTAGCCTCGGCCCATTTGGTCAAATAGTACGTAGCTTCAAATAGTCTGTAGCTACAATGATATATTGAGCTTGGGTTCTATAAGCAGGTGGCTGTATCTGTCCCACAAAATCTATACTCCATTTCGCAAAGGCTCTGGCCCCCATCATTGGTCTTTAGGGCATGTTGTCTAATCCTGTTCGCATTTTTGCTCGTTGACAAGCATCACACTTTCGAACATATTCTTTGGCATCTGCAAAAAGTGGTTGCCACCATATGCCTGCCATCCAGATTTCTCTTGTGGTGGTCTCACTAGAAAAGTGACCTCCAGCTAAACCTCCAGCTAATCCAGCATGTGCTTGTTCTATAATCGAAATATACTCGTTTCATTTGCACAAAGACGCAAATGTTGATCCTTACCTCTCCGATACAATTGGTTTCCAATGAGATCATAGTCTCTTGCTTCCGTTTCAATTGCTCTTTGACGGCGTTTACTCATATCCTCAGGAAATGTTCAGTTCGATAAGTAAGTAACCAAATATTTACTCCACGTAGGAACATGTGACATTTGAAACAATGTCACATGAGGAATGGGTGGTTGTTTCTTACATTGAGGGAAATCTTTTACAAAAGATCGAACATCTCTTCTCATAGTCGGCCAGAATACTCCAAGTTGTAAGATTCGTTGCATAGTTTGGTCTTCCGCAAAGTGAAGTCCTACTATGGTAACATGTGCTGGACTTAGGTATTGATCCCTTTCTTCAGGGTTAATGCATAAAAGCAATACCCCTTATCGATTTCTTTTATATAGCCTCCCAGCTAGTAATTGATACATAGCTGATTGCTCAATTAAGTCAACTGTGATAGGAAGTGGTGAATCCACTTGAGCTATTGTCATCAATGACACAATTTTTTTCGACCATCTAGGTATCATTTCCACGGAGAGCAAATAGGCATCTGGTAGATCATCATTTGTCCCTTTAGGTGATTCCCCTGAAACAATCCTATATAAATGATATGCTCGTTGATGTGTAGTGCCTTTTTTAACAACCACGGTGAAATCAAATTCGAGAAGAATGATGAACATCTCACTATTCTTCCTGTGCTGTATGGCTTGTTGACCAAATATAACAAAGCTTGGTGGTCCACAAAGAACACGAACTTGTTGGCCAATAGGTAATGTCTATACTTTTTAACAGCATAGATCATTCCTAATCCTTCTCTTTCAATGGTGGTGTAATTCTTTTCTGCCATATTTAATTGTCTACTAGCATAAGAAATAGGAAAGTCAATGTTCCCATCTCCTGGTTGGTCTAGTATACAACCAATAGCAAAATTTGAAGCATCTACGTGTACATGGAATACCTTATCCCAATTGGGTGCTTTCAATATTGGAGCTGAGGTGAGAGCTTGCTTAAGCTTTAAAAATGATTCTTCATATGCCTCGGTCCAATCAAAGTGCGTAATCAAGCTATACATGTGTTTTGCAATTATAGCATACATGTAGATGAACCGTAGGTAATATCCACAATGTCCCATGAAGGCTTGTACCCCTTTGACTATTGCTGGTCTAGGAAAATCAGCAATAACATGAATCTTTTCAATATCAGTAGCTACTCCAATTTTAGACACTATGTGTCCAAGGATTTTCCCTTGTCTTCCCATGAATGTGCGCTTTTCCGCATTTAAGAAAATCCTGTAAAGTCTACATTTCTCGAATACCTTTTTGAGGTGTTCAAAATGATCAACTCAGATTGACGAATGTACACATAAATCATCCATGTATACTTCCAAGAATTTTCGAAGATACTCTTTGAAAGCATGGCTCATCAATCTCTAAAATGTGGCTGAGCATTAGTCAACCCAAACGGCATAACCCGATAGGCAAATATACCCCATTCTGTTGCAGAAGCAGTTTTGTGCTAATCTTTTGGGTCAACCAAAAGTTGATTGTATCTCAAAAAACCATCTAGGAAGCTGTAAGCTTCTTTTCCTGCCACTCGTTCTAAAACATGCTCAGTTATTGAAAGAGGAAAGTTGTCTCTAATGGTATATGCATTCACTTTTTTGAGATTAACGCACACTCTTAATTTTTCATTCTTCTTAGGTACTACCACAATTGGGGACACCCAATCAGTGTGTTCAATTTCGTAAATGAATTCAGCTTCCTTTAGTTTTTCAATCTCTTCTTTGATCTTCCTGGCAAATGTTTCGTTATAAGTGTATGGTCTCTGTCTACTTGGTTTAGCATCATCTCTCATGGGTATAGTATGTTGATAGATTTCTGGATCAACACCCTTGAGCAAGAAAAGATATCCCGGTACTCCTTTAACAAGCTTAGCAAAATATTTTCTTCTTCTTCTGTTAGGTCATTCACAATGTAAGCCGCCCTAGGCTCTTCTCCTGGTTGGAATAAGTCTACCCTTTTAACGTTTTCAGGGCCTTCGTAAGACTCACCTTGTTTTCATAGTTCCCTAACCGGTTGTTCGATTATGATTTTCCGATCTTGGAGAGTGTATATTTTTTGTAATGGGATGGAACATGCATTACATCCTTACCATCCTCTTCCGTGGTTTCCGTTTCGGTGGTGTATATCTCCTTTAGAGATTTTTTCAACTCTTGATATTTCTTTTTCCGCTCGACTCTGGTCATGAGTGGTTTTTTATCTTGATGTTCTTCTTGAGTACCCTTCCTTGTTTTTCTCGATGTCTGAGACATTTTTTGAGTTTCCTTTCGAAGGATATCTGCCAGTTATTTTGTCCTTGACACAATCTTTAGCATCTATCTGCATCAGGAATTGTGTTTTACTGGAGACTGATGGCATAGGTCGTGCTTTCACAATTTTAGTGTCCCTCTTTCTTCTATACCATTTTTGTCTTCTTGATTTCTGGTTTGGAAAGTCAAAAAACTTTTCTTCCCTTCCCTTCCTTTGTTTCCTCATCCTTATTTTTTATGTTAAGGACTGACATCATTTGGATGGGGATTATATCGTAGCCATCCTCATTGCAAAATTGAGTAGTCATAGACGTATTCACACATACATCCATTGTCGCTAAGATTTGAGTCCACTCGAATGGTTCGAATAAATGCTCTGGAAAGGGTTCAGGTATGTAGGCTTCGTCTATACAATCCCTTTCTAGGATACATTCCTCTCGTCTTAAGCTTTTATTTTCTGAAGCTCCGCACATCCAAATTTTAGTGTCTTTGTTTCGCCAAGATGGAAGTTTAGTTTCAGCCGAAGAGACTGAATCAAACTCTTGGATGGGTGTTATCTAGACGTCTCTATAGGTGTGGTCCTTTAGATTGACCCTTGTTATAGATCCCACTTGCTTTAAGTACAGATAGTCGTTTCCCCAATCTTGGATAAGTTGTACCTATTGCATGAAAGGTCTTCCCAATATGATTTCATAGTTGATTTTTTTCCCAAAGTCTACTATATCACGATTTTCAACTTGTACATATTGAGTTCCGTTTCGATCCACGTACATTTTTCCTTGTTTGTTGGCCCTAACTTCTTCTTAGAACTCAATACCATGATCATCAATGCGAATAGCATACTATTCGTTAGGATCCAAGTAAACTTGGGCTCCATGACAATTAGTCTTGTAAAAAGAGATTAGATGCTTATAGCGCATTGTCGTTTTGGTTTTCAAGAGAGTCGAGTAAGAAGACATTTCGGATGTTGAATCTGAAAAAGTGTCCGAGACTTATTCAGGAATTGTGTGCAAGGAATTGCCTTGATTTACGCTTTCTTCAGTGGATACTCTACTGGTGTTTTCTCCAGATAGGCCTTGATTTCCTATTACACGACCAGATCTAAGGTTCATATAGACTTATGAATCCCTGGATAGAGTACTCATCTTAGATTGACTTGTAGTCAATTTCCACTTGACTCAATTGCAACTTTCTGTCAAGCCACTGATTCCTCGTCTGCAACCTGATTCCTATATAAAATTTGTCAAATTAGCTATTTTTCTATAAGGACAGTAGAGCTCTTGAGAACTCCAGTGATTGGTCGCTGTATTTCACTTCAATTAGTGTTATGGAAGTCGAAATTTTGACTTTCAGATTCAGCTTAGCAAAATCAAAGGTTTAATCTGCAATCTGTAAACTGAGTGTATATGTATCAATTTTGATCCAATTGAACCCAAAATTTCCCAATGGCCTTATTTTATGCTGGTCTAGCACTGTATAAGCCCCAAAGTCAAATTTAAAGTCTCTGGATAGCAGAAGTAAATAATCACGATTATTTACTTTTGTCACTTTTTTGCACTTTCTGGATTGGTTTGGCAAGTATACAACTTGTTAAAGCCCTTGGGCAAGTTTCAACAAGTTTGGACAAAACTTGATCAAGTTTACCCACTGTTCTGTGTCCGTAGACTCTGATTTCGAGAAGTTGGCTTAGGTTTCACTTTTGTGGTCTAAATTTCATCAAAATTGATTTGTGGGGTCCAATTGATGTGCTTGACCTTGTGGTATACTCAAATTTGCAAAATCAGCAAGTTTTGAAGAAAATGTAAATAATCGTGATTATTTACTTTTGACACTTTTTTGTAAATTTTTGTCCCAACTTTGACATAGATCTATTAAGCACCTTATATTAAGGTCACTAGCCAATTTTCATCAAGTTTAGATCATTTTTGGTCAAGTAGTCATCAATTATCTGTCTGCAGACTAGCTTTGAAATTTTTGCCACAGTTTTTACCCCAGTGATCCAAATCTTACCAAATTTGGTTTGTGGACTTATTACAACATGGTAAAGCTAGTGATATGCCAACCTGGTTAAAAAAAATCAAAAAACAGGGCAAAAGCAAATAATCGCGATTATTTACTTTTGTCGAAATTTTGCAACTTTTTGGTCAATTGAGCATATACACATGTTTATCACATCAATATAAGCCTATGAATCAATTTTCAACAAGTTTGGATAAATTTTTCCTCAATTCACACTCAAGATTCAAAAAGTCAGTACAAACTTTAGTTTTCACCCAGTTTTTTGCCAGTTTAGTGATCCAAATCTCTTGGGCCTTTACAAAAGTTTTTTGTACACATGCAATGAGTCAATGGCATGAGCCTTGGCCAAATTCCAGCAAAAAGTTAAATTTCGTGATTATTAACTTGAGGATTGAAATGAGCACTTTTTTGAAGTTTTCTCAAGGACAGTCCTTTTATGATGTGTTTTAAGCCTATGAATCAATTCAAAACTTAGTTTGGCCTAAAAAGTCAAGAAAAAGTAAATAATCTGAGTTTTGGTCAACTTCTTAAAAGTTTTACCTCAAAGTGTCGTTGAGCTTACCCACTGGTTCAGACAACTCTTAGTTGGATTGAGTGAATTCGAGTCTATTCCTGGTATTTCTAGCCGTAGACCTTAAATTCTACAATCTTACATAACAACTCACACTTGATTCTTTCAGAGAGAGCAATGCTATGAAATCCACCTCGGATCCTACTTACCCTACTCTTAGTTTCTCATGCAATGGGGTTGTGGAAAGTGTCCACAAACACTCGTTTTCTTGTGTTTTTTATGTTTTTCAGAGTCTTGATCTTGAGACTTGTTTCGTCTACCAATCATTCTCCAAATCCTAATCTAAATCTACAATCCTACAACCCTAAAGGTACTCAGCAAGTACGATTACTTCCAAGCTACCTCTACACAGCAAAAGACAACAATCTTAAGCTATGGGGTTTCTAAAGAGAGTTTTCAACTCTAAGCGAACCTAGAGGAAGTTAAAGGACAATTACACAAGACGCTTGTGTTTTTCCCTAGTTTAGGTCTCTTCGATCCCCAGAAGAGGCACCAAATGTGGGACGCATGTCTAACCTCACCATCCTATCTTATTGCAGTATTAGCGAGAACCACGATTAATTTGTCAAACCATGGGACGAAGCTGACTCGACTAGTGCATAGAGGCTACAAGAGGTTGTCAATCTCTTGGAAAAAAACTAACAACTCACATCTAACTCAGGCTACACTCAAGTGACTGAAATCACCAAAAGCCAATCGCTCATCGGCAAGCAAATCACATCCGTTACAGCATCAAATGACATCCAAATGTAACGAAACTTCTAGAAAAATTTTACAAGACTAACCACACACGCCTATGGTCTCAAATCCCACTTTAGGTCAAGTTCCAGAATCGTGATTATTAACAGCGGTGGATTTTTGACCTAGCCTTTTTTGACTTAGAATGCATCTAGATTCTTAGCAATGATGCCCCAATACCCCGCTTATGCTTAGTTTTTTATTTGAACATGTAAATTCCTAGTTATGATGAAATTAGGCCACGGGTCGGTGATGCCAAAAGCTACGAAATATTGTGAATGGCTTACATCAATGCGTAGATCTCTTACCTACGGTTGCAATGCAACAAACACATTCACAATTTGACAACCGGAGTGGGAGTAGGAAGCGCGAGAAGGAGAGAAGTGAGCGCCGTTAGCTCATGTTGTGTATTTCTTATCCAAAAACTATAAAAAACTTACAAAAATAGGCTTTTATACCTTAGCCAAGGTTTTTGGGTGGTCAAAAGTAATAATCTAGAGTTCTACCAAAGCTGGAAATTGAATGTCTGATACAATTTGGAAGCTTGTAGCCCCGGCTCATTAATTACAAGGTTTATCAAGAAAACAGGAGTTACAATATTCCCAATTTATCAAAATAATAATTGTTTTTACAAGGAGAACTCCGAAAAATGGTGTCCACATTAGCTTGTTGCTAACACAGCCATACCGTCTAATTACATCATCCAAGAGGAACTTACATATCCCTTTTGTGCTTTTTGTTCTCAAAGCACGACCTTCAACTTGGTTGGTTAATACTATATATCTCATTTTCCATAAGCCCAATGGCATTGTAACAAGATCTACTACCCACTTATAGTGCATGGCCAATGGGTAAGTACGGTGCAACCCATCACTGTGACGTACATTTGAATACATTTGATATGTTTCACAGGAATCCACAAAGTGAGCTACATCCTCATACATACCTTTCCACCAATACCTCTCTTTTATTTTAGTAAAGGTGTCCCATACACCTCTATATCCAACATAAAGACTCTCATTAAAATATTTCATAAGCTCATTTTGAGCATCCATATTATTCACGACTCTCATCCGCATTTAATTTCTTGGTTTTGGATGATTCCATAAGTATCCATTTTTCAAAAAGTATCCATAGACCTTCTCGGTATTCTTTTGAACTCTTGATCAGTCCACCCTTCTTGCCTTGTCAAAGTGCTGAGATAGCGTCCAATGAGCAACCAATCACCTTGATATAGGTCCTCTATAAATGACTCAAGTGCATTCGAGAGGCAAACATGATCACCCTTGCCATGAGAGATAGTGTAGAGCTATGTGCCTACATCATCGCCCTCGACAACCATGTCTTCTTCATATTCATACCTTGCTCTTGAAAGCATATCCGCAATTGGATTATCTTTCCTTGCAATATGCTTAAATTCTCGATTCAAGGACTTTATATAGGAAATCCATCTCAACATAGCAATGTCGGGAGTTGAGCAGCTTGTGATCATTCCAAAAAGGGGTAGACAATCAGTCTCCGCTATTATATTTTCTCCTATCAAACACTCTTTGTCACATTTCAAAGCTGTGACTACTCCCCATAACTCTCTTTTAACCTATGGATAGTTGCGTTGATGAGAACTTACAACCTTTGCTCCAAATATCACCACATATTGCTTGCCATCATCATCATCTTGCCCAATCGCCCATCCAATTCATGTGGGGCTAGTATCCACTATCACAATCATATATCTTCCACATTCATAGTTTTCTTTCCTCAATGTTGGAGACATAAGTAGCAACTTCTTTGATTTTCTCATGGCATGTGTATGCATTTCTTCCCATTGAAACTTTTGGTTCTTTCTCAAAAGTTGATACAAAGGTTCTGCTACATGTGCATAATGCGAAATCCAGATAACATAAAACACGCATGCACCCAAGAATCTTCTAACCTCAGTGACATTTATACATTTCTATTTCATTCTCTAAATTACTTCAATCTTTGTAGGACAAGGCATTCTACCATATGGCACACACATATGTCCTACAATAAGAACTTCATTCACACCAATGACTGACTTTTGGCCAGACAAGGTAAGGTTCACTTCTTCAACCTTGACAAGATCTTATTGCAATCATTGATATGGTTTGCCACATTCTTGAGGCACCCCCTCAAGTCCGGAGCCACATCTATATCACTTACATCACATCCTTTGATCGGCACATCATCAAGGAAAGGCATTGAAGTTTGCGGTATAAAGTCACGTAGGACTTTGTTCATACCATTCGTCATATGTGCAACTGAATTAGTTTCCCCCTGAGGTAAGGTGCACATCCTTACTAAATCCAAGGGTGTCGTCATGGTGTCAGGTCTCTGCTTTCCATTGCTAGTTGAAACTGATCATACACTGAGTACAAATCTCCCATAGAATATATTTCCCTTCCTGCAAATGCCTCTGCAAACTCATTGACAATTGGCCCTATACCCACATTTCTGATTGTCACCATATTTATAGGTTTCATATCTTGAATAAAGCGTAAAGAACCATTTCTCTTCAAAACTGTGAACCACCTGTTTGAATATGGAGAACAAGAAGACTCCAAAATACCCATCTTGATCTTTTCATTAAGCAGCTCAATGAGTTTTGGTAAATGACTCTTTGGAACAGGAATAGGCCTCAAGTTCCAAGGTACATGAGGGATAGTGAAGATCACCATAGGAGCAACAATGGATGTATCAACACAACCTATCTCATAGGGCTCAAATGCAAAAGCTTTTCCGTGTTCGGCAAGCATGTCTTCAAAGCATATCTTTTCAACTTTTGTCAAACTGTCCTGGCAACCAACCTTTAACTCCTTCAAAGAATCCTGTGTGAACTTGTTTCCAATCTTGGTTGGGTCATGGAGGCTAGGTTGCAAAGCAGCTTGCTCCATCTTATTTGTGCAATCTTTTGGTAGAGGTAATGCCACTGGTTCACTTATACTTAGTCTCCACTTGTACGTCAACACATTGAGAATTTTTGAAATCCTCAATGACCTTGTAAATTTCTATTGAACATACTTTCACGACCTCACTTCCTAAACGCAATTTGCAATCCACTAAAGACTCCAAGTTTTGCATAGTATCCACAAACGAACACTCATCAAACACACCTACAATGCATTCACCATCTTCTAGCAAACCATTCATCTTCAAACCTCTTTGTACACTATTTACATGTTGTCATTCACCCCGCTTTAAGTCCTCACACTTTGTAAAAGCAATAGATCCATAGGTTGTTAATCCTACAAAACTTGTAGAAAATGTAGGTTGTTAATCCTACAAAACTTGTAGAAAATGTTTCCTTTGCATATACATCATGCAAGAACTTTTCTCTTCTTGTACCACTACAATCTTGCTCTACAATGGTACATGGCCAAAACCCCTCATATCTTTGTAGTCCTTGAATTGTTTGTTTGTCTTTGGCAAGGGCTGCTCTCTGAGACTTTCACAATTCCTTTCATGGTCCACATAAATAGTAAGGAACTGTACTGCACACTTCCCATCCCTACTTCTAATCCTTGCATAAGCTGACCCATCATCCATCACCTTGGTTTCCATGCGAGTAGCAGTGATGTATGGCTGCCCAAGTATAAGAGGGTATGTAGACATCTCCTGCGCAAAGAAATTCTGGTCATCTTTCACATCCCCTATAGTCACCTTTACATTTGGACAAGCTCCATACAACTCCCCTGATGAGTTGTTTGCTACACAAATCATCCATCCATGATTTATATCAATTGGCCATTTTCATTTTTGATAAGCACTCTTTGACATGAGGTTAATTTCTGACCCATGATCTATCAATGCAATGTATGGATCTTCTAAGTCACCCACTTTTACCAAGGTCTCAATAGTTTCTCTTGCCTAGTGACTCTTCAAGTAGTAGCTCTTGTGAGTGGTCTCCACATCATCTTCAGCATCCAAGAAGTGAACGTGTTTTACTCCTCCCCTAGACTTATCGCATCCAACAACAAATTCTTCACCTTGATTGCCATAGACCTGTATACGCTGTGCATTTAAAGTCTCTTCTTCACCGTGTACATGGATAGATTCAGTAAGATACTGCCACTTCCTCTTTATGATATCAATTATTTCTTCGTGGAATTCCCGCTTTGTTGTACCAAGGACCTCATGCAAGGTAAATTCCACCTTACTGTTTAGAATCCTCTCTTTCAAAAACTTTTTGAGATCCATTGTTGCCTCTATATCAGATTGGAGTTTTTAGGACGGACCCTTTGCTTTGGATTTTGTTGCATCCTTCTTCTTTTCTTCAAAGGCTTCCTACATAGGCACTTTGGGGAGAGGCATCTGTTGCGGGGAAGGTGATCTAGGAGGCACTGTGTCATTTCTACCTCCATCCTCGTGGCCCGTTTTGAAGGCCCTTCATCCCCATTCTTGCGCCTACGTTTTTCTTCAACAATGGCCTCATTTTCTTGACATTTAGCACATGGCCATAGCTTGCCAATACCGTTAGATTCCTCTTCTCCAACTTTGACTAATCCTTTTTTATTAATAGGATCCATCTTCAACCCATAGGCAGCTACCTCAACCATTGAGATGGCATGGCTAGTAGCCATGTCCTCAACTAGCTTCTTCATCCCGCATTTTCCAAAGTTTGTCCCATGTCCTCAACTAGCTTCTTCATCCCGCATTTTCCAAAGTTTGTCCCCAAGAGCTTACCTGTTTCGCTTAAGTGAATTTTTCCATCTTGAAAGAAAACAAGCTCCTTTGTCAAAGCGTCTTTAAAACTTTCACAATATATCCCTCCTTCCATGGTCAGTACTATCACACCATATGCATCTATTTAGAAAGCCTTTCTCTGTTTTGAGGTCTTCGCCCTGTAGATTTTCCTGATGGTTGCCCCTTTTCTTCTAGCCTTGTAAGCTTTAACTTGAGCTCTTGCATTCCCTTGACAATATCATCTAGAGTGGACTTGTTACACTTTGGGACCACAATAATAGGCTTTATGGGACTCTCAGGAACACTTGGGACTTGAGTAGGGTTGACTATCATCTTGTCTCTTCATTGTTGTCGCTTAGTTAGCAATGAAATGGCATCTTCAACTTTATTCCAATTAGTCTTTAAGCCTTGTTCCGCATCCTTATCCTCAAGTAGTAGCTCTAACTTCTCTTGAATCTCTTTACTTGATGCTTGCAAAAAGAGCTCTATCTTCTCCAAATTTAGGGTAGCCTTTTCAATCCTTGAAAGTTGATCATAACGACGTTTGAATTTCCTTAGCAGTTCGGTAGGCGAGAGCCCCTCTTTTGGCCGAACTACCCACTCTAAAAACGTCCTCTTTGTTACCCTTTCGGAGTCCTCCATGAAATAATCTTCTTTCAAGGATAATTTGAATGCTTCCCCAGTTTCCCCATGCTCATTTGTAATTCCCCTTACATGCTCTTTGATCTCGGGAACCACAACAAGTTCAAAACTTTGCACCATCTCTACTTCGGGCACTCGATGAAGCTCCATCTCCTTTACATATCCACAAAGATACTTTGTTACATCTTTACCTTTAAATTGGTCCATTTTCTTCACCACAAATTCAAACACTTTTTTTGAGGAAACCTCCCTCCTTTCTGCAGCTTACTGCTGCTGCATACACACTGCAAAAGCTTGAAACATTTGCATTGTGACTGGATCAAACCGAACCCCCTGTTGCTCTTGTTACTCCATAGCTTTAAACCTTTGTTTTGAGACCTTCAATGAATCTTTTGAACCTTCACCCTAGCTTACTTCACATCGAGTTCACCAAAAATGTGTCAAGAAGTGCGCAGTGCGTCTAGAAAAGAATCAGGCCTCTAACTGTGAGGATTCGTAGCAAATTCAAGCAAGGCGTAGATTATTTGAAGCACAGGACTACACTAGCACCCTGTGAAAGGAATGGTTCTATCTCCTTGCTCAAATGCCCAAATGAGCTCATTCATGGCTCTAAAATTTTTCACACAACTTAGATGACGATGGCACCAACAGTGATGTAGAATTTTGAGCTATTTTTAGGCTATTTTTATCATTTTAAGGCCATTTTTCCCAAAAATGTCCCTTTTTGTCCATAAAAAGCCCAAATGAGCTGGAAAAATCCCTAAATTTGTGGAAAAATCCGATTGGGCTCAAATTTCATGTTGAAACTCATTTTTCCACTTGGTTATCACTTTGGACACGTCTTTTACGTGCGCGCACGAAACCTGCTATTTTTGGTCGAGATTGCCCGCTTCAACTTTCTAGGCAAAACGAGCATGCCCCTTTGAAACACTTGACATTTGTATATTCCTAAAGAAAATTAGACATTCTTTAATGTGTTAAAACATGCAATGGTGCTACGTCCCTAGCCTCGTCTTCCTGCAAGGTATGTACATGCCTGCAGAAACAATGTAATTTTTAAAAATTTCCTCTTGGCAAATTCAAGGAAAGAAATTTTGTATGATTGGTAGAATGCATTTTCCCGAACATTGCCTTGGCGTTCATGAATACAAGCCACAAAGTGCGGACTTCCTCGTTGTCTGGATTCTGTTGACAGTGACCTTCTTGCATGGCCATCGTAGAAGTTGACAGTTTGCTATTAGTGTCTTCTTCTTGACTACCTTGTGTTTGCCACGATGGTACATCAGATTCTACTGAGATAAGAGCACCCGAGATCTGCAGTCCAGGCTGTCGATGAGTTGGACACCCACAAAGATGGCGGGTACGGAGTGTGCGCAAGACTAACTGTTACCATATACATGTGGTAGTGATGTGTGTGAACACACTAGGACCGTCGGGGCATTTTTTCCCTCTTTAGGAGGTTTTTTCCCCCGTGCATTGTATATACGCCCATCACTCTAGGGCTATCCATCTTACCATTGCATACTAAGAAACACACTCTCTATTGTGTTCCTTGAGCTTCCTTCGTCTTCTCCAAGCTGTGTGCGTTTCTCTGCAACCCTAATTCAAACAATTGGTATCAGAGCAGGTCACGTCCTCCCAAGCTTAGTCGCCAGCTGCTCCAGCACACACTGAGGCGGTCCGGGGTGGACAACAAGAAGAGTGGCCTCTAGACACCCTTCAAGACTCCCGTGCTGCTCAATGGGGCTGGGGCACAACACAACACAAACCAAAACAACAAACCCACAGCCAAATCCCAACTACACAAGGGGCACCACCTAGTTTAAGAGCGAACTAGGACGCAAAAGAGGAGAATCGTTAGAGCAACCCACAAACAAGCAAGGAATTTACACTAACCCTAACACCAATGGAACACTCTTACACACTAAAACACGATAGAGAGAGAGAGAGAGAGAGAGAGAGAGAGAGAGAGAGATAGTGCTCGGGCTGCTTTGAAACGTATCGGCAACAATCAAGCAAACACAACTATATATTTAAGAAAGAGATAGAAAGGGGGAGGGGGTGCTTGTTGCATTAATACCTTCTTACAAATCTGTCATGAAAAATCAAAGTGAGATTAGTATTTGTTCAACATAGCTTGCGTAAATTTCACCACAACACATCACAAGAAAAGCCACCCCCAATCACTGTCTTAAAGCCAGGGGAGTCCTCTCCACCCTGTCGCCCTCTTATAGTATGTGGGATTTATGGCTAGATTAATGACAACACCAGAGACAAGCTATCAAAAACTTAACAAAAAACACCAAGACACTTACGCATCATTGTTGTCCATTACTTCACGTTGGAAGGGAGACAAAGTATCCAAGCTTAGTCCAAATCCACCCTCCTTGATTCAGCAAAGGTTGGGCTTACACTAGTAGGAGAAATGATAGATTTCCTACTCTCAATTGAATTATCACTCTCTCTCTTACAATGGCATAGAGTTCCCTTGCTAATCCCCTATTACAACACATGCACATGCATAAGACAATGAGCTTCCACTCAAGAGCTCCTTCTAGAGAGGTTGAGCTTGGCTTCTCAAGCTATAGCATAGTGCTCTTGCTTATGGCTCCCCCTTTTTTTGTGCTAGCTACACCCTCCTTTTATAGAAATTTTGAAGGCTAGGGTTACTCCTCTAACCATGGTTTGGTTAGATTTTCAGCGATTTATCTAATTTCTTTTGCTTGGAATTATCAAGAAGTTGGTGGGGAAAGAGAGAGGAGAGAAATGGAGGTGACAGGACTTTTCATAGTGGGTTAGTGTTAGTAGAGTTAGTATTAATTTACAAATGGAATTGGATATTTACAATGGGAGTATCCATGTAGGATACAAATAAGGAAGAAAAACTCTTAAGAGGTAAGAAAAGGTGGATTTCTTACAAGGTTGATGCTCCAAGTGTCTTGAGTAGGGCCAATTTTGACGCTTGTTGGCGGTCCACTAGCTTTGACGGTACATTTTTTCTCCACTCTTGACCTTCCTTGAGAGACAAGGTAATTGAAGCTGAGTAATCAACCACCATGATGCTGTCTTTTAAGAGAAGAGGCTGAATTTTGTGGTTTTTTTGATAGATATGGGTAAATTGGAGGAGGAAAAATGAGACTAGGTGGTCAATTTTGGAATGGAATTGTGTGTGGGAGGTATGAGTTCACCATGGTTTCTCTTATTCTTCAAGGTTGAGGAGAAGGTGAGTAGGGTGCAGAGAGGAGGGGTGAGAGAGGTGGGGATGATGAGTGGAGAAGTGTGTGTGAAAGAGGAAAATGATAAAGTGGAAGAGAGAGTGTGGCTGCATAACATGGGAAAATTGGGGTCCACTAATAAAATCATAGCTCACAGCTCGTAGCTCAAAAAAATATGAAAAAATTTGAGACAAAAGTTCAGCCCACGAGCTACAACTTTTGTTTGTATCACCTTTTCAAATTCGGAGAGCAAGTGAACTTTAAAAATTCAGCAAAACCGACCGTTTTTTTCCACTGCACAAGGTCTTTGTGGGGTCCTTCTTTGGATGATTCTTTTGAATACCTCCAAGAGTGAGCCCTCCATAGTGCATGTATGCATGCCGCCTACCCTTGACCTTATTTGGTAGATCTATAATTGAAGATATTGTTGAGATCATGATATAAGCGAATAGTACAACTAAGAAAATCAAATATTGAGGGGTCTAAAAAATATGTACATGTCAAATATAAATAATATAAGTGGAAAAAATATAAAGGGGTCAAAAGAAATCTCTCTCATTATGAGGCTACCATAAAAAGATAAATATTTTTGGTGTTCTAATTTTTTAGAAAAAAAAACAAAATAGATGTAGGAAGGGAAAAATCACAATAGTGAAAAAATATACACATAAATAAAAATAGTTTTTTTGGATTTTTGTTGGGGTGGAGTTACACCAAATATAAGAGAAGCTTACATGAAAATATTTCTATATGGAATAAAGAATATGAAAAATGGTAAGAAAAATTGTGGTAATGGTGAGGCAATGTACAGAGCATAAGTAACACACACCTAGGTAGAAATATTTAAATAAATACCAAAATAATTATGAAAAAATCTTGTATTTAGGCCCTATATACAAAGAAATATTTACATACGCATGGGCCATAATATACTTATATTTTTTATTTTATTTTTATTTTTTTGGCTCAACTAGCCCAATGACTAGCTAATTGAGGGTTTTTTAAGAAGATATGGGAAAAGTCCCGTGACTCACGCACGCCTATGTACAGTGAAATGGTAGGGATAGCCATAGTGTTTGGGTGAATTTGGTAGGGTGAGGTAGCTTACTATGGCAATTATGGAAAGCCGAAAAACGGCTATCAACACCTACTCACTTTCTCCGATTTTAGTGAGATTTGTCAAGCGTTCGCAGGTCAACAAATATTTTTGGGCAAGCTCGAAGAGCTTGGTCTGCTCAGAATTTTGATTTGGGCTCATTTCGGCCTCCGTTTCCACTACAAGCAGTACTACACGGGCTATTTCGTCATTTACTGCAAAATTTCTGTCAATGCCATTTTCTGCATAACAGGTGCCTTATAGTCTTCTACGGTTTGTGCTATATAGCACAGGTTGTTCCCGCTCTGTTTCTCCTATTTTCGGGCAGTTTTCACATCAGGTGCAGCATTTACCATGGTTGACAACAACAGCACAGATGTGTTCAAGATGTTTGGTGTTGATGGGGACAACTACCCTATGTGGGCTTATATGATGCAACATGTTCTTGTGTCAAAGGGTGTCTGGAACATTGTGTAGGGCATTGATGTACGTCCTGGTTTTGAGGATGTAGGCGATGTTGAGGATGTTGTAGGTCTTGTTGCAAGGATTGTAGCTATTAGAGTTGTTTTGCCTACGATAGAACAAGCTCGTTGGGATGTTAATAATGTGTAGGCTCATGCATTGATTGCATTTTCTATGAAGCGCACCATTGTTCCTCACATCCGTTCAGCAACATCTGCAAAACAGGCTTGGGATATTCTAATGGGTCTTTATGCAAGCCGCAATGAGGCTAAAATTGCTTTGCTGCGTAAAGAGCTGGAGTCGAAGATTATGCATGAGGAAGATAATATGGACACTTTCCTTGCTAGTGTCAAGGATATCAGTGAGCAACTTATTTCTGCAGGTGAAGTTATTTCAGACAATTCCCTTGTGCAGACTGTTCTTGATGCCTTACCAGATTCTTACTAGACTTTTGCTAGTACTTGGAGACTTATGACCCAAGGAAATCCAGAAGTTGTCAAGTTTGATGCATTATGCACATTGCTGTTGCAAGAGTCACTTTCTATAAAAAACAGGACTAGACAGCGTGCAGTTGAACAGGCTTTTATTGCTTCTCAAAGAAAGGGTGGTAACAGCAATGCAGCCACTTCTTATGGTTCTTCTGCGAGTGGCAAAAATTCTGTTCCAAATGCTTCTGCTGGGAGAAATTCGTTTGGAAATTTTGGTGATAAGGGCAAAAAGAAGATGCATTGCCATTATTGTAAAGCCAATGATCACTTGATCAAGTTGTGTCCTAAGTTGAAGGCCAAAGAGGCTAAGAAGAAAGAGGGTGGTTCCAATGCAAATGCTGGTTCCACTACAAATGCAGCCATTGTTGAGTCTTCTGTGAAAGGAGACTGTGTTGCTGATGTTGATGCAGAATGGGCTTTTAGCACAGAGTGCACTTACAATCCTACTGTCCATGATGGATGCTTGTCAGTTGCTACAAATTCACATGTGTGGTATTTCGACAGTGGTGCTACAAAGCACATCACATCACATCGTGAATTGTTTACCTCTCTCGAGTCTGTCCCTCATGGGAATTCATGAGTCACTTGTGCCAACAACTCCTCTTATCCAGTTCAGGGAGTTGAAAAGATTGTGCTCACTGCTGCTAATGGCAGTTCCTTCACATTTTTTGATGCACTTTATGTACCAGGGATCAAGAAGAATCTCTTGTCTGTATCCACACTTGCTACACTTGGACTTGTAGTCAAATTTGTGGATGACAGATGTACAGTTCATGATCTCAGTTTTGGTGATGAAATTGTTGCATCTGGGCTTTTGTGTCGTGGGCTGTACAAGCTCACTTTGTATGACAAGTGTGGACAAAATTTTGCAAATGTTGTTGCACATTCAAGGGCTATTTCAGATGCAAAACTTTGGCATGCACGTTTTGGTCATCTGAATTTTGCCAGTTTGCTTCGTTTGCAAAAATCTGATATGGTTGCTTCTTTGCCGCCTCTTGAAGCACCTATCAAACATGTTTGTGAAGGTTGTATTTTGGGTAAGATGAAGCATTCTAAATTTCCAAAGGATGGTTCTGTTCGGCCACATGTAGGTTCCAGCTTGTGCATAGTGATTCAGTCTGTGGGCCCATGCAAACTCTGTCCTTGGGCAATTACGTGTACTTCGTGACTTTCATTGATGATTACTCCAGGCATGCATGGGTATTTTCGCTTAAAGCGAAGTTCGAAGTTTTTATGTGCTTCAAACAATTTCTGGCTATGGCTGAAAATGTCTCGAAATGTACTATGGGCACCCTCCGTTCCGATCGAGGGGGGGAGTATATGTCTCATGAATTTAATGCATTTTTGGCTAGTCATGGGATAAAACACCAATGTACAGTGCCTTATACACCTCAGCAAAATGGTGTTGCTGAGAGGAAAAATAGGTCACTGACGGAAATGGCACGATGTATGGTCAAAAGTCAAGCTTTGCCGCATTCTTTTTGGTTTGAGGCCATCATGTGTGCCACTTATGTACTTAGCAGGTGTCCTACGAAAGCTTTGCAGTCTATTACTCCATATGAAGCATGACATGATAGAAAGCCTTCTATTGAGCACATGCGTGTTTTTGACTGTTTGGCATAGGCTTTGGTGCCACAAGTGCAACACAGAAAATTGGATGATAAGGCTGTCAAATGTATTTTTGTTGGTTATAGTGCTGAAAGCAAAGGTTAAAGGTTGTATCATCCGCAAACAAAACGTATTTTGGTTTCTCAGGATGTAGTGTTTGTGGAAGATTCTTTTCAGCCCTTGCTGTCATGTATTAGAGACAGTAATGTAAGCTCACAGGACATTTATGACACTTTGTTGCCTCTTTTCAGTGGTGAAAATACGAATGTAAGTTCCAATGAGGCAAATGTACAGCCTATGGGGGTTTCTGAAAATGTTTTAGATCCGCCTATCACTAATGCAGATGTACATGATGTACTTGATGAGGAAAGGGCTGAAAATGAGCAGAGGCTAGAGGTATGCCAAAATGGCTGGTGCACACTTTGTGTGACGGTAAATTGGATGCACCTTTGTCTAGTCGTACTCGTTCAGGATCTCGCCATGCATCTTATGCGTCAGATTGTTATGCTTTGGCTGTGTCTAGCTAACATGCTGTTGAGAAGCCTCTGTCTTTTGATGAAGCATAGAATTCAAAAAATTGGATGGCTGCCATGCAATCAGAATATGATGCACTTATAGAAAATGACACATGGACTTTATGTGATTTTCCTCCTGGAAAAAAGGCCATTGGTACGAAGTGGGTTTACAAGTTGAAACACAAGCCGGATGGTGAGATTGATCGCCATAAGGCTCGACTTGTTGCAAAGGGTTATGCACAGCAAAAAGACGTTGATTATGAAGAGACTTTTTCTCCCACTTGTCGTATGACTACTACGCATTTTCTATGTGCATTGGCAGCTCATTTTGGTTGGGATGTACATCAATCAGACATTTTTACTGCTTTCTTGAATGGTGACATATTTGAGGAAGTTTATGTAACGCAGCCTCGCGGTTTTGTCATAAAAGGACAAGAGGACAAAGTGTGCAGATGTAAAAAGTCTTTGTATGGGTTGAAGCAATCTCCTCGTGCTTGGTATGAGAAAGTTGACACTCATTTGGTGAAACGAGGCTTTTGTAACAGTCCAACAGAAAGCACATTGTATGTAAAGCGTGAGGATGATGTACTTCTCATTGTGGTTCTTTATGTTGATGATTTGCTGATCACTGGACCAAATGAGAGACATATTGCTGAATTTAAGGCTGATTTGAATGCTACTTTCAAGATGAAAGATTTGGGGCTGTTGCATCATTACTTGGGTATACAGTTTAAGCAGTGTGATGGTGGTATTGCCTTGTGTCAGAAAAGTTACATAGAGACATTGCTATGTAAGTTTGGACTTGAGGATTGCAAACCTATTGCCACTCCCATGGAAACAGGTTTGAAGTTGAGTCTACATGATGCTGGCAATCCTACTGATGTCACTCTTTATCAAACTGTTGTTGGCTGCCTCATTTATGTATACAACACGAGGCCGGATATTCAGTTTGCAGTCTCACAGGTCAGCAGATTTATGCATAGTCCAGGGCCTAAGCATTGGCAGGCTGTCAAGAGGATTTTCCGCTACCTTAGTGGCACTTTACATCTTGGCTTGTTTTATCCCAAGGGGGGATCCTTGACGCCAGACTTACATGCTTTTTTGGACTCAAATTGGGCTGGTTTTTTTGACACGCGAGTGTCCACAAGTGGTTTTTGTTTCATGCTTGGTAGTTCATGTATATCATGGTTGAGGAAGAAGCAACCTACTGTGGCCACTTCGAGTTGTGAGGCTGAGTACAGGGCAGTCTTCACAGCTACAGTTGAGTGTGTATGGCTCAGACGCCTTATGGCTGATTTGGGTGTTGGACAGAACACTGCCAACACTATCTACACTGACAATCAGAGCACATTGGTAGTTGCGAGGAACCCAGCTTTTCATGCTTGCACAAAGCACATTGAGGTGCATTACCACTATGTCAGGGAGAGGTTCTCAGCAGGAGAGATCAGCTTGGCTTATGTGCCAACACGGGACAACCTTGTAGATCTTTCCACAAAGGCATTGTCTCGTGAGAAGCTTGAAGCTTTCCGC
This sequence comes from Adiantum capillus-veneris, assembly GCF_014529385.1. Taxonomy (NCBI): domain Eukaryota; kingdom Viridiplantae; phylum Streptophyta; class Polypodiopsida; order Polypodiales; family Pteridaceae; genus Adiantum; species Adiantum capillus-veneris. The sequence continues at coordinate 52,756,210 of NC_140956.1, forward strand.
AAAGCTTTGGGCTTACTCCCCTTTGTGGACTGATCATGTCCTCAGGGCATGGCACTTCCCTTTACTCATGTGCCAGCTCTCGTTCACCGCATCACTCCAGGGGGGATTTGTTACCATATACATGTGGTAGTGATGTGTGTGAACACACTAGGACCGCCGAGGCATTTTTTCCCTCTTCAGGAGGTTTTTTCCCGCGTGCATTTTATATACACCCATCACTCTAGGGCTATCCATCTTTCCATTGCATACTAAGAAACACACTCTCTATTGTGTGCCTTGATCTTCCTTCGTCTTCTCCAAGCTGTGTGCGTTTCTCTACAACCCTAATTTCGACACTATCGGTTAGTGCCATGCAACAACAGCTTGGCCAGCAATGCAAGTTCCAAGCCAGTGTTATCGTTGTCTTGTTCCAGCTCTACATCCTTGCTCGGATTCATGCCCAGCCACCTTCACTATCGTTTTGTCGGCTTCAATTATACCATACAGTGGCTCCCTATTCCCAATGAAAACTGCTTGTAGCCATCCACGTCGGCGTGGATGGCCACAGGGAGTTTTCAGGAGTGGTTTCTCTTCTTGTTGACAATGTATTTGGCAGTGGAAAACAACAGTACACAGCAGGTTTTCGGAGATAACAACGTAAATATCTTTGCCCAGGAGGAAAGAATGCATAGAGCTGTTGGTGGTTGCCAATTGCATCCAACATGCCATGTGCTTTAGCAGGGCCTGTGCTTCCTTGTGGATGATTTTCTACATTGGAACCCTATCACCATTCCTCGTGCGAAGACCAGCACCGCGTCCACCTTATTCTCCACTATGCACAATTCTAGCTTTCTCACCATGTCCAAAAAGACTACTTCTTTGCAGAATATGCACAACAGTGCTTTTGTTAGCTCGCCTTCCTTTCTAAGAACCCTATTTGTGAGCTCCCTAGCACTTGATTCACCGTTGCATGCATACTCACGAGGATCCCTATCACTTTATTCATCGTTGCACGCATACTGGCAAGGCTCTACTACTCAAAAGAAAAAGCAAAATTGTTGCTGTTAAAACTATCTATAGGTGCGGATGGCCACAAGTAGTTTTGAGTGGAGATAGGCCTTACCAAAAACCATTTTCTTTTTTTTTGGCTTTTTGAACCATTTGACCAGGCCTTGCATTCTTATTGGCTCATCTCTGTTGACATTCAATGGAATCTTCAAGAGATTCTTTCAATCCTCAAAGAGCTCTAGCAAGGATGGCCACAACGATTTGTCAAGAGTGGTTCCCCAAACTATTTGTAGCCATCCTTGCTAGCGCAGATGGCTACAAGAAGTTTTCAGTAGAGATGGGCCACAACTTTTCTTCCAAAAACCATTTTTTTGGTTTTTTTTTTTTTACCATTTGACCATGCCTTGCATACTTACTGGCTCATTATTCATCAATGGAATCTTTGTGAGGTTCTCTTCTCAGGGATCTTCTCCCTTATCTTCAAGTGCTGATCATTTGTTAAAAGAGCAAGGAGCGAGAGTTGAATGCAAACTATTTCAAGATGTATTATGTTGTCCTATACCACTCGGGAAAACCCAACGTTGCCTTCAATTTTCCCAATTCAATATAAATAAAAAAACAATTCAAAGACCGACTCGCTACTCTTGCAATACTTCCAACATCTCTGACTCTCACTCCTACTGCCTTGAGGATAAGACGGCCATTTGTGTGCATGAAGAGAGAGAGAGAGAGAGAGAGAGAGAGAGAGGTGCCGATTGCCATGCAACTCCCACTTGCACATGAGAATCTTTGTTGATTCCATAAAAATTAAAGAATTTCTATAAATCGTGGTCATATACTTTAAGAGTATCAAATTTTAATGTGGAAGCAAGCATTCTATTAATTTTATATCATTATAACTTGTTCTATACTCATGTTGAATGAGGGATTAGAGAGAGAAGAAGTTTTTAACATTTTATAAACAATCCCAAGAGACTTCAAAGATCTATGTGGTGTGGAGTTTTGCAGCTCAAGACTTGGTATTGAGAGAGAGAGAGAGAGAGAGAGAGAGAGAGAGAGAGAGAGAGAGAGAGAGAGAGAGAGAGAGAGAGAGAGAGAGAGAGAGAGCGAGAGAGAGAGAGAGATTCATTCGCCCCTCTCGCAATACCTATAGCCATCTGTGTTGACGTGGATGGATATACACAATGCCATTTCAAGAGAAATGATCCCTTGCACATACAACATAGAACCCTTAGAAAATGGGCTTCTGTAAAATCACATTGTTTTTCTTTAGAGAGAGAGAGAGAGAGAGAGAGAGAGAGAGATGTGTACGCCATTTTCCTTGGCCTCATGATCCCAAGTATGTCAGAAAGTAGAGATCAAATAAGCCATTTCTTTACAACTAATTTTAATGAAAGTTTTATCAAGACAGCAAGGGTAAGAAAATACAAGGTATATAAAGAACTAGACTAGCTGGATGAAACTCTTACACCCCTAGAAGCCTATTTTAAAAATGTTCCCTACCTCGTTTACATGAGGTTGTAGCGAAGACAAAAATTAGGGATGAAAATAGGTTAAATTTCACCTAGTGGACTATGCCACTTGATTATGATGCACAAGATCAACATTGAAAACATGATGTAGTAAATGGTGATTAATGCAAATATAGATAAACATGTTTTTAATATGTTTCTTTGACCAAACTAAGATTATACATCTATCATCTTCTCTATACGGTGCTTTTAATGTGAATATTTTTAGTAAAATTTTCTCTATTTTGAGGGACCTGTTTGTAATTGAAGAAAGCGGTAATCTTTCTATGACATGACTTTATCAAAGATTTGAATGAAATGCGTACATATATGAAGCATGATCACATTCTCCCCTCCACCCATTAACAATGTCCATCTCCACAATCTGTGCTCTCTCAATCCACACTCTCCCTCTCTCTTGTTCTTTCTCTTTCTCTCCCTTTTATACATAATGACTCATCTCTCAAGCATATAATGACGAGCACTCTTATAGAATCACTCAATTGCATTATGCATCTCTTTCTCTCACTATACCCTTTTGAGATTTGTGTGTGCATGTGTGTGTGTATGTGCGCACGCGTGCGTGTTTACCTTTCCTTGCATGGATTTATCTTTGGGGGAAAGTTGCTCGGTTTTTTCCTTGCTCGAAAATATTTGCTCGCCATTTGGTAAGACTCTTATTACACATAGTTATGCTATATAGCGCTCATACTGCAAGAAATACTATGACATAATAGCATAGATAGGGACATTGACCTTTTATTACACACACTAATGCTATATGGCACACATAGTGCTCTCAATATGTAACATAGCTCTTTCACATACCACACATCATATCATAGACAAGAACATTGTGCTATTCTTACACACACTTTTACTGTATAGCACACATGTTGCTATCTTACTACAATAGAGTCCTTTTACATGGCACATTTATAGCATAGACAGGGACATTAGGCTACACTTGTGCAATATAGAAGACATAATAGCCTAGGTAGAGACAATGGACTATCTTGACACATTACTTGGCTACATATCACATATAGTAGCATGTACACAACTCCATAACACCCAATGGGTAGCTATTCATAAGAGTGAGATGTTTCACTTAAGAGTTATTCATTGAGACATGTTTACCTGAGATTCATCAAGTAAGTGTATGGGATGCTCTTGATAATGTTTTCTGCCCAATCGTTTTCAACAAATATCTTTCTTGTTTGGAGACACCCTACTGTGCTCTATCCAAAATGTAATAATTGTCTACTTCAATTCTTCCGATAAGGACCCAGCATTTTCAGACTTCCTTTTGCATAAGTCTAACCTCAACGTACTTGACATAGGATTGTTGTCAAGTCTACCCAAAGCTGAATATAAATGCCTTGGATGAACATTTGATAGCTTTGCCACTTTATGTAGAGTAACACCTCTACCTTGTCTCCCATTATCATGCGGTAATCCATTCACCAGCATGTTGAATGTTCTTCATTTTAAAAACATCTCGTTAGCTGATTTTGGAATCTTTAATTCCTGTAATGAGACCTTGAGTGCAAAAATAAGGCCATTTGCAGGAAGATACAAATCTTCACAGAATGGCAAGATTCTATCATCATTGAAAACACCTTGAAGAATTGCATTCTTATCTTCTTTCCCTTAACTATGCAACTGTCTCACAATGTGCTGAACAATATTTTGAATAGTATGTTGCTTCTTGTCTTCCTTTGTGTGTACATTGATGTCCTCCCTATGACAATCTTCGGCTCCAATGTTGACGCTTGGCTGTACTTGCTTTCTTGCACGACATCGCTTTCTGTACTCACGTTTAGCATGTGCTTCATACTTCCTCACTGCAATAATTTCATCCTCATTTAGACAAGCCTTTCTCTTGGAGTGCACCTGCGTATGAACTATATCTATTCCATGTGCCTCACCATAAAATCCTTCGTCCACCATCCTGGAACAATCTGCAGTAGTTTGAAATGAATGAAGTCGTACAAAACTTCCTTATTGTAATAGTGAACTGAAATCCATTTGTGATGCATTGTTGAGTTCAAGAAGCTCCATTGCTGCTTGTGAGGAGGTATGAGCTGGAACCAAAGTGAGAGTAAAAGAGTCTCCATCATCCATATTCTGAACAGGAGAGTAGAAGAGAGAGAGAGATGGAGATAAGCATTGGAGGCCATCTGAGAGAGAGAGAGAGAGAGAGAGAGAGAGGGAGAGGTCCACGCGTGCTAACCGCTCCATGTCTTTCAATCGAGTAGTGGAGTTGTGAAGTCATTTATCTTACGTATATTCTTTTACCAATATTCTTTTAAGAGAGAGAGAGAGAGAGGGAGGGAGAGGTCATGCGTGCTAACCGCTCCATGTCTTTCAGTCCGAGTAGTGAAGTCGTGAATTCATTTATCTTACCTATATTCTTTTACCAATATTCTTTTAAAAATAATTGACTTAAAAGCCCAGCTATAGTTCCATCCATAGCATCATACTTGGTGTCCATGGACACCAAGTATTTAAACACCATTCTATGCTTTCACCCAATTGCAATTGGAGCGGTTCTACTGCAATAGGGAGAAGTTACATGCCAATGTACTTTGAGAGAAGGGTGATTAGCCCAGGAGAGGCTACCTACACCGAGGCAGAGAAATGGGTGATGGATTTGGTCTTCGCTTGCAGTTCAAGGTGCATTTGATTGTGTGCAAGTTTTTTGTGTTAACAGCTAATGATCTATTGCCAGAGGTAGTACTACATTTGAAGCTAGGAAGAAGGATTATGAAGTGGGTGTTTGAGCTACAAGAGTTCGAGTTTGAGTTCAAGGTAGATCACACGAGTCGGTCTCACTTGGCAGACATTCTTGTCAGCAAAGCCGTTGATTTGCCGGCCTATCCAAGGGTGGTGCGAGATGAAGCTAAGGAGGATCCTGATTTGGAGGATGCTTTAAAAATGTGGTTTGACGGAGCATATCGAAGGGTAGTACAGAAGTCAGGAGGAGGTGTGGTGATACATGAACCACACGTTAAAGCTATATTCTCGAAGGCGTATGATCTAGAGGATGTCCACACCAATAATGAGACGGAGTATCTCACTCTACATTTGGGTCTAAAGCAGTGTATAGAGTTTGTCATTTTGTGAAGGGAGATGCATTGTTAGTCATCAAGAAACTGTTAGGCCAATGGCAGGTAAAGCATGATTCATTGAAGCATTGGTTCTTTTCCATCAAGAAGATGTTGAAGTCTTTTGAAGAGGTCTAATTCAAGCATGTGAGAAGAGAGCAAAACCAAGATGTGGATCAGTTAGCAAGTAGCAAAGTACAGGTGTATGTTGCAGGTTATATGTGTCCCTAGCCACTTACGTAGGTAGGGAGACTCTAAAGGAGATTGAAGGTTTTTTGAGTACATGGCAATGTTCAGAGGGATTGTCCAAGCTGCAAAAGAGAAGAGTGCTGCAAAAGTCCCTCAAATTCACACTGGTAGGTGAAGATCTCATGAATTATGGGCATGACAGAGTGCTTAGAAGGGTGTTGTACAAAGAAGAGATAGGAATGGTGCTAGAACATGCCACAAAGAAAGCGAACACCAGGACAAAGACCAGGTTCTGTTTTGAGTTCTTAGAGCAGGTTTTTGGTGGCCTTCCATTGTGAAGGACGTGCATTACTGGTGCAAGACGTGCCATGAGTGTCAGACTATAGGTGAAAGAAAATTGGTAGCGGAGTCACAAGGTGCCATCATCGCAAAAGGTGCTTTTGAAAAGTGGGGTCTGGATGCCATAGGTCCTCTCCGAAAGTCTACGAACGGTAAGAAGGTGGTGGTATCCATTGACTACCTAACAAGATGGGTTGAGGCCAAAGCAGTGAAGGAAGTAAATGCTAATGTGGTGACTCAGTTTGTGTTTGATAACATCTGTTGCTGTTTTGGTGTTCCTTGGGTGTTAGTTTTTGATAGGGGTCAGGGGTTTAGAAGCAATCTCTTGAGTGCATTTGTGGAAAAGCTAAAGATTCAGCATCAATTTTCCTCACCCTATCACCCCCAATGCAATGGTCTAGTTGAGAGTGCTAATGGGAAAATCTTCAAGATGTTAACAAAGTACGTGTATAAGCAGGAAGCTGATTGGGAGACAAATCTAGAGAAGTGTTTGTGGGCGTATAGAGCGTCCTATAAAGTAGCTACAAATTTCACTCCACTCGAGATAGTCTATGGTAAAGAGGTTGTGTTGACGGTGCATGCACAGTTAGGCGCTTTGAAGGGTATGTGGTGTGTCAATGGCACTCAACAAGGAGTTCCGCAGGACCGAATAGCCAATTTAGAGGCTTTGCATATGGACAGAGAGGCAGTGGCAGACTACTATGTGAAGTAGCGAGAGAACCGGGTTGCCAAGTTTAATCAAAACCTGCCAGACAAGAAGATAGAAGAAGGAGACCTGGTCATGAAGTACGAAGCTACCTGGATTTCACATTCCAGAAGAAATTCAAGAAGAAGTGGACAGGTCCATATAAAGTGCAAAAGACCTTTCCGAATGGATCCTATCAACTGGTAAGAGCAAATGGCAAGCTTCTTAGGAACAGGGTGAACGGTGTGCGGCTCAAACTGATATACTTTGAAAGAAATCTAGTGCCTGAGGTGCAAGAAATCATAGTCAAGGGGGGTGGGCAACCCCACCGAAAGCATACGGTGTGTAAGAGAAAGGAGATGAAGCTTTTGTACATAGCTTGTACATACAGTTATGGTCTTGTGAGTGCTTTTAATCATCATTTTGGTGTGCCAGTTGTAAAGTTTTGTACATATGCTTTTGGTCAAACATAAATGCTCGACGAGGGGGCTGGGCAATGATGGTGTAGCCAAAGTTGGTCGAAGCTAGGAAATGGTCTATGCCAGGCAGAGGTAGTAGGCAAGTGCAGTGCAGAAGGCTAGGGCAGGTGCCAAGATCCTAGGCAGTCGAAGGATAGCGGAAGTGTATGCTCCGTGCGGTTTTTTAGGCTAAAAGAGCTGCGAGATGGTCCAGATGGGATGGCACATGGAGGTGTCCAAAATGCCAAGTTAGTGCTCTGAAATGTAGTGTTCAGTATGCTCTAGAAGCCAGTCCAGACGGCTCGTCAAAAGGAGCCCCGGTGTGCAAGATACTGAAGTTTAAAGGTAGAGTGTGTAGCAGATCCCCGACGAACAGGGCAACTAGGCACAAGTGGCCCAAGTAGGTGTCAGTAGATACATGTTTATTGCTCGAGTTGTGGAGCATGCCGGTCTTCTCGGATTGCAAATCGGAGCTTGGAATAGCAAGTTATGGTCAGTTGAAATTTTTCTAGGGGCCGGGTCTGAGCCCACTTGACCGCATCAGAGAATACGCCATCTGGCATCCTTTTGGCCTCCCCAAGGTTTTTGAAGATAGTATGCATCATGGGGAGCTAGCACAAATTGACAGCTCGTCAATTGGGTTCATAGTCAGGAAGTTACGACAAGTTTAAATCGGCGAAGGTGCTAGGAAGGACAGTGCAGGTAATTTTCCTGGTTTTTTGGCGGCCTCGCATAGCGAGCTCCAAAGGGTCCGAAAGGGGTGAGATTTTTATGGTCCAAGACCAGCATGCCGAAGTTTTAGCATGGCTTGGCAGCCCGAGGTTTTGACCATCGAGCGGTAAAAGCGAGCATGGGGAAGGTGTGCCCAAAAAAAAGCAGTATATGAAGGTGTTTTTTGAAGATTTTCAATACTTGGAGCCTCAATGACCCAAGGGCCACCACGTGGCATGAAGTTTGTCCCACGTGCAAGGAAATGGCATGGGGCCTCAAGAGACTTATGCAGGGCCATGAGGCCTTTTGAAGGTATACCAAGGGAGGTCCTCCCCCTGAATGGCGATGGCGAGCCCTTATGGGTGCTGCAAGCTAGCGTTGTTGGGTGGCGCACGGCCTTGCAGAGCGGAGAAGGAGGAGGTTTTAGCCAAAATGGGTGGCACGGTGGCATGTGCCCACGTGAGATGTTGAAGGTGGGAGGCTCGGTGCCGGTACAATGATGATGTGGAAGCCCGATGGGGGCATGTTCCGTCGACCTTAGGCCCCCAACGTTTTTGAAGGGACCCCCCCCCCCCCCCCCCCCCCCCCCCCCCCCCCAAATAGCGACCTCGCTCTTGCTAGCAAAAAGGGAGGGTCCCGTGGACAGTGAGCATAGAGAGAGAGAGAGAGAGAGAGAGAGAGAGAGAGAGAGAGAGAGAGAGAGAGAGAGAGAGAGAGAGAGAGAGAGAGAGAGAGAGAGCTACTAGAGACAAGGGCAAGGGGATGGGCCCACTCCAAGTCAAGGCCGGGCAAAGGCCGAGATCAAAGAGAAAGGAGGAGAGAGAGCCCGAGGGCGGCTAGAAGGACTAAATGCAAGGAGACCAAAGGGCCCATTTCAAGGTTGTCTGAGCAAGGGCCAGCAGAGGTGAAACCAAGGCAAGGGCAAAATGGAAGCCGGGACTAAGAAGAAGGAGGGGAGAGAGAAATAGGGAGGGAAGAGGCTGGTGAAGAGTAGGTCAAAAAGAGCCGGACAAAAAGTGGCCAAGGGTCAAAGCTAGGACAAAAGAGCAGTGCAAAGGGTAGGCCCAAAGGGATAAAAATAATGAGGGAAAAAAAATCGTGGGGGCAATAGCGACCTCGCTATTGCACCTTCCCCAAATGCAAAGAGAGAGAAGGAGAAGGTAGATGAAGCAAAGCATTGCCCCCTTCCCAAAAATACTAAATTAGGGTACCAGATGGACCAATGAGAGGGCAATTTTCCAAATTGAAGACCCCCCTTGAATTTCCTTCTTTAAAAAAGGCACCATTATAAAAGGGGGGCTACATAACTCATTCAAACCTTTCACTTTCGCAACCCTTGAGCTCTTTCACTTTGTCTACACCCCGGACTAGATATGGATGCCTCCACAGCCTCTCCATCTGCACCCACATCCACCCCTTTGTCCCTCTTCACACTCTTCCTTGAGACACCAACTACAAGGGGAAGTTCGATCTCCACACCTTCTTCACTTGTCTCCCCAAACTTGACGCCAGAGTTCCCCTCCACATGGATGCATTTATCAAAATTTTAGCATTCATGGAGGAGCACATCATAAAATATGCCGTATCTATCTCCCCACATCCAAGGATCTGAGCTCCTTGCAATCTCTTCTGCTACATACAGAAAGGTGATAGCCCATTCTCTATGCGGTTGACAAGAAATTACCACCAACACAAGCCATTTCTTGGATGAGCAGGTCCCAGGGGTGCCAGCTCTCAAGAAGCACAAATTGGGGGTGGAGTACCTTTCTCAACTAGTAACATTCATCTTCTTTGTGAGTGAGGAGCCTGATTTAGAGGAGCTCCACCTACCACACCTTCAGGTTGCGTCCTTCATCAAGAATGCCAACAAGGAGCAAGAGGGTGTCCCCATAAACCCTACTTCGGCTTGAGTACCTTGGGCTCAAGAAGATGGTTAAAAATTCCAACATTATGGCTAGCACTAGTGATACTCTAGAGGATGCACCATTGACGGATGAGGATATCCCAGTAGTAGAAATCAGCCGCTTCACCTCAGTGGTAGTGGATGAGGAAGAGTATGTTTTTATGCATAACTTGGAGAAAGCATTTGTTCTACGCTTGGATGAATGGATGAGCGTGCTATGCACCATCACACAATTTCCCTTAGAAAGTGTGGTAGATTTCCTTGAAAGCAAGCTCTTTCCACTTGATGACTCTGTTACTAACACTATTGTAATTGTGTGTGTAGAGGTCCTGACATCATAGCAATTGTACATGGAGGAGAAAGATTTTGAGGCCAAGGTTGTGGCGGCTAGGATGCCTACTCCACTGCATAATACCCCCTCTCATGGGACACAGCCCGTGGATGCGATGAAATAGAGTGTTGACTTGGGTGCAAAGGGAAGTAGGGAGGAGGAGGACAAGGAGCAAGAGGTAGACTCTACCCTACTTTCCATGTTTTTTTTACTAACCTTAAGTATCTTTTTTACCTTTGACTAGTTTATGATAGGATGTCTTGGAGGTTGACGAGTTTGGATCAAGGAGGGGTGGCAAGTGGATGGCCTTTGGACCCCTGTCTAGCCCACCTATGCGCCATTGTGGCCACCCTGTTTTTGGATCTAAAATTTATAAGGGACCATTTTAAAAGAGCCCAATTTAAAAGAGCCCGTTCACTCTAATTTTTATAAAAAACTATTATTTTTTAAAAGGGTGCCCCAAACTTTTTTAAAATATATAAAGAAGAGTTGGACCCTGGATTCACATGTAGTCACTTGCATAGAATCCATCTTGACCCTTGCTGCACTTTGCATTGACACCATGTAGCATGCTTTGCAGGGCCTTGTGACATTCACCACTTGTTGTTGTGCTCTTGAAGACTCAATTTACACACTTCCCTAGCAATATTGGGTTATCACACACACTCCATTGTTAGTTTACGACAAAATGTTGTGCAAAAAAACCAGTTGAACATCTCCTCCAAATAATTAGATCGTACATACCACCACCATGTCAAGTATTTTTAAAGTACACCCCCCTTGCTCGATAATGGGACGTCTCCATGCCTTGAGTGCTAAAAATCTCAAGCGAACCATACTTGTGCATAAAAAATGCACCATGCACAAACGAGATATGTTGTTTACATGAGAAAACGATACACATTATCAAATGAAAACAATCTCTTGTAATAAGTTCACTATGTGACAGGGCTTACCATGTAATCTCTAATGTTATTTTCACCCCAAGAAAGGGTGAATACCTTGGTGAAATCCGCCAAGACTTCTTGAAATGATTGACGATGTTCTTTTGTTGTGCTAGTAGGGTCCATAAGTTTGACCATTTTATCAAAAGTTTCCCAAACTTGCTTGCGCTTGTTTGCAAGCTTTCCATTTGAATCATTATCTATAGTAGCTTTGCATAATTCCTTCCAGAGTTCCCAAAGGTTACCTGCCTTGTGGTTGGAGTTGATTTGAGCATCATATCGACCTAGGTTTCCTTCGTTTACTTTCTTCAAAAAGTGTTTGGCTTTTTATCCACTCATTGACACTTGTTAGGCAATTTCATGGACCTCCTCTATGTTCTTTGTAACAACAATTAACACATTTCCACCGTGATAGCCAATGGAGTTCAAGAATGCCTCCACCCTTTCGATCGCTTCCTGTGAAAGCATAATCACGTTAGCAAGAGGATGGGGTCTAGGAGGGTGATTTAATTTTCCATAAGCTTATGGAGGTGATTAACATTTTGACAAATAGGTATACGCCATGTGTGCAAGAATGGTGGGTGTGTAAGAGATGTGTAAGAGTGGTCAAAGGATGTACTTTTTTCCCAAAATGAAGATGGACAATTTCATGTTTTTTGGCCTTCCATAACTCCCACACATGATCTCCGATTTGAGTAAAGATCATTAATTTGCAATCTACACATCGATCTCTCTCCATAAATATGCTACATGATATGGTTTTACCTGCTAGATTTTAACTTCCATTTTGGGGAGAATTTTTGAATTCAAATAAACTAGCCGTTTTGACTCTTTGAATTCAAAAGCTATTCTTTTGATTACTTTATTAATACTTAAGGCTTGACTTCTTATTGAATATGAAGCTTCATTAGCCTATCAAAAATGTTCATGAATACGTGTAACGTACAAAAATGTACATTTGATAGAGAAAAGGGAAATATTGGATTCCAAGCCTGGTCCTTTTGTGCACGATATGGGGCATTGAGTATGTGGCATCTCAAAACAAATACTTTCCATTCTCTGCATTCATCTCCGATATTAAGATTCTCCAATCCTTCATCTCCATCTCCTTGCCATGGAAGAATTGAACCTCCCTTTGCAGAGTTCTTGTGTGCTTTTTGTCTGTTATGTTTGTACCCTCTAGTGCAAAATGGACAAGGCAAGAGAGAAGAATCCCCTTTTTTGAAGCGAAGAAAACACTTTATGGTCTTCAAGTCCCCACTTAGGCGCCACTCCACATCAAAGCTACCAAAACCCTCAAACTCCAACTTCTCATCTGCAAGTTGGGAGTGTCTTACTTCTGTGATCCATGGAATCCTCTCAAAAATCCATGAAAGTACTCCATTAGGCTCTTTGGGCATCTCAATAGCACCCAACCACCAAATGTCTTTCTTTGATTGCACACTAAAAGACGGGTGGGAGCTAATATTCAACCTTTCACTATTTGACACTCATTGAGTTTCAACACAAAAGCAGCCTTTGTGCCAAGCACTACAAAATAAGTAGTGGCAAGACCTTAGACTTCAAAGTCTATGATAAGAAGAACACAACCAAAAGAAATAAGTATAGTGTGTCACCTTCTTCAGGTAACTCGTAGAATCTAAACATGGCTTGCTGAAGCCTTCTAAGGTCCACAAAAATATTGTTCCATATTGTGTAAGAAAAGCCCTTCTCCAAAGGTCTTATGGAGTGTTTCCTTTTTTTTTCCTTGGCTTTCGTGTATACAAAGCTTTCATTGTGTCCTCAATGTGTAGGTATACCCCAATGCGGGAGAACACATCTTTGTTTGTGGCCTTCTTTGCAAGTTTGACCTTGTGGGAAACAAGAAATAGGTTTTCCACAATGCCACGCTCTTTGAGGGCATCCTTTACAAGTTGAAAAATAACATGGTAGGTTTTGGTGCTGATCTCAGCCTCATCACAAGCTTGTTGCATGTCATCTTCACTAACAAAATTTATCAATTTGTGCATAAGAACTTTGGTGACTGCATATCTAATGTACTTTCCTTCAAGTGATTGTAAGATAAAAATCAAATCATGGATATTGACACAAGTAGTGAGAAGGTTGACTTGACCATCTTGGCTTGGTCCACTGCATGCCTCCTGGATGAAGTTTCTAGCAACTAATTTAAAGATAAATGTTAGTAAATAGTGTGAAGTAAAAATGTATCTTGCAAGTGAGGAACAAATCACCTTGTGGCTGTCACTCGTCATTTACGTGCTCCACACGAATGTGCAAGGGTTTCAATGGATGAAAACATGTACTTGTGCTCCCTTGCACCAAGGGGTATTTCTTTTAAATGTGTGATGGTGTTGGTAAGCTTCATAATGTGGGCATTCTTTTCTTGCATTTGTTCCTGGAGAGTTTCAACCTCCCTCTCCAAAGAGGCAATACTTTCTTGTAATTACATTGGCTTAAGATGAAGAACTTGACATTCGTGCATCCACAAATGCAAAAAAACACCTACACCCATACGCAATCGCTTGCATTAGCCTAACAAGCATGCTTCTCCCCTCCCAATATATTGAAGAAATATCAAAGATGATTAAAAGATGGATGAAAGCGGCTTATAGGATTGTAAGGGTACAAATGGCTATCCATCCAAATGTCAACATTTGTCTCACCAAAGGCACAGTGTTCATGTGATGACCTTTGATCCCCCTCACATGTGACCTTCGGTGCAAATGTCGTGGGAAAGCAAATATGTATGCTTTTCATGTGCAGAGTACATGTGGTGGAAGCACACAATTTGTGATGTCCGTAAGCACCATTGAAACTGCTGCGTGAGAAAGCAAAGGATGAAGAGAAAGGGAAGGGGGGGGGGGGGAGGGAGGGAGAGAGAGAGAAGGGAGGAGGAGGAAAGAAAAAAGGTTTTTTTCCTGCAAGGTTTTTGAAAAAGTTTACTTTCAGTGCTTGTAGGTTTATAAAAAGGTCAAAAATGATTTTTTTTTATATGTATATGTTGGGAGGAGTTTTAAGTCAAAAATAAGTAAAAATAACTTTTTTGAAAAAAAGGCAAATTTTGGCCCTTAATGACCCACGTTTTTTGCTGATGTGGCCACACTCCTTGACTCCCTTGACTTTCAAAAAGCTAGAGAGAGAAAGTGACCTCTTATGTCCACATCCTACATGTGTCTTAAAAAAAGGCTAGAAAAGCCTACTCAAAACTAGCTCCTTGAATGTCCTTGTCCTCTTAACACTACACAACATTAGCTTTAATCCCTAAAAATTAAAATTCCTTACAAGGCCCATGCAAAGTCCATGTTTCTCCTAGTAAAAACTCTTTACTTGTGCGACATTTTTATGTGACACACAAAGAGAAAATATTCTAAACAATATGTTTGATCTTTGGTTCAAAGGGTTTGACCTAATTTGTAGCAGTTTAACACATACGACCAAAATATTGTTCCTATCGTTTATGTGACATGAAACAAAAAGAAATTTTATGCACCTATGCGATCAGAAACACACCATATGCATATAACAACATGTAAAAAATAATGAAACAATCATGGAAAATTCTTGTACACATCTTGCAAGCCCATACATGCTTATATATACAAAAAAGAAACCATTAAGAGGGTAATTTGTCAGAAACAAAGTAGAGAGAGAAAGAGATGATGTATATGGAGTTTAGAGCTTCTTATCGTGATTCAGAAGTGATTAATCATGTTCAAAAGGCCTCTTGCTTTGCCACAAGGGAGTGGTGATGATATCTTTGTGGAGGTTTTTCTCACAAAGCTTATATTGAGCACATACACCATGAAAAGACAAGACAAAACAATAGGAAAGTAGAGAGAGAGAGTGTCCTTCTTCTTCTTTTCATGAATAAGACATAATTTCTTATGGATATGGTGATGGAGATCTTGCATCACTCTGTATAATATGTACATATAGTCTCACAATAGTATACGCAATTGCTGACACTAAAAGCTGAGCACTAGTGACGCTTTTATAGGTTCTCCGCTAGCTAGTGAGAGATACCCCTCCCCAAGGGTCTATGCACAAAATACAAAGTTTACACTTTTATAAAATTTTCAATATACATCAAAGTTGCAAAATCATTTACATAGGGGAGGAGTACTCTGTACCCGACCTAGCATGGAGTTTAGGCCAAGAGCAAACTACATTTAAAGGCACCTAGCCACTAGTGCTACCTCTGAATGGGTGATATGAATGAAAGAGTACTCAAGAAAAATAACATTGTGGAGGGTGAATATAAGTGTACACCACATTACGGGAATAGAGAGAGAGAGAGAGAGAGAGAGAGAGAGAGAGAGAGAATAGTGGAAGGTGATATAGAGTGCGTGGAGACACATAAAAATGACACAAGAGAATCTTTAAATGCCTCATCTAAATGAAATAGGCAACCATATACTAATGAGATAACAAAATCTTGGTATATTTCAACGTAAATAATATAACAAAATAACTATCAAAGCGCCAGACTCTGTGTAGGGATCGATCAGTCCACCCATCTACTTCCACAGTACTACGGACAGAGAGAATTTCACTTCGTTGGGAGCGAGCTAAAACACCTCCAACCTACCTGAGCCAGACATAGGCTGAGGCCGCTTTGCCTCCCTCCATGAACCCAAGATCTGAAAGGATCCCAAATACCATCAAGTGGTAGGGTATCAATACCAACCATACTAGTTTAGGTGCCATGCCTCTTTGATGCCCAGCGTTGGTTGTTTAGGCAAAGCCAAGGCAAGATGCCCAACGTGTTAGCCATGTAGTTTGTTCAATGCCCGATGCACTAACCATGTAGAAATTAACAAAAAAAGAAGACCTAAGCAACACCCCCAATCCAATAAATCCCAGGTCAACGGCCCTTTTGTCTAAGGCTAAGCGAGGTAGGTTCTCCTAATCTTGTAGCGATGCTGCCATGAGAAATGTAACCACCCTCATGGAGCACCTTCATACACACTCGGCAAGTTCATACATGAACTCATATACAAAAAAGCAACCACCCAAAGGGTGGCTACTTAGAAAAACAACATAGAGAGAGAGAGAGAGATGATGGCTATGGACTTTCGAGCTTCTGACCATGCTTTACGATTGATCAGGGGCTATCGAAAGGCTTCTTGTTTTGCCTCGAGAGAGCGGTGATGAGAGCTATGTAGAAATTTTCACAACGAAAGCCGTTGGAGAGCACATACACCATGCAAAGAGAGAGAAGATAGTAAGCAAGTAGAGAGGGAGCGTTCTTTTTCTTCTTCTTCCTGCAGATGAGAAAGAATATTTTATGGAGATGGTGATGAAGAGCTTGCAACACTTCATATAACAAGTACGTATTTCCATGCGGTAGTAGATACAACTGACAACACTAAAAACTGAGCATTGTCTGCCAATTTATAGGTGTTGAGTCAAGCCGAAGTGTGTCCCAAGCTACAAGTACCACTACCTTCCCAGCTAGGAATAGCTGCATGATTTTGGGCACTTTGCTAAAAACATAGCACAACTTTTGACAGTCAACTCTCCCAATTTTCCTTCAATTTTTTTAGTAAAATTGACTAATTGGACAATATCTGGACAAGCAATGAAATTGTGACTAGACTATACCGGATCGTGATGCCCTAACATAATTATGACTTTCCCGTACTACCTCGACGTATTTAAAATGTCGCTTTTTATAAAAATAATTCTCGTAAAAATTATGTTTAATCCTGTTTTTTCTCCGGGTGATCGTTTTTAAATCTGTCGGAACTAAAAATAATATTTTTACAATTAGGTTATCTTAAAAAGCCCGTTGCTTTTCAAAAACGCATAAAGGTACAAAAAGCTAAAAATAGCATAAAAAGCAAAAAAAATCTAAAATTTAGCCATGTGTCCCTGTTGTCCACTAGAATAAGAAGGCAGATTCGCTTTTCACTAAAAAGCATTAGAAATAATGAAAAGCTAAAGCTAGCATGAAAAGCGTTCAAAAAGAATATTTTTATAAAATTTAACCATAGCTTCCTCGGGCGTCTTAGATTAAGGATTCGGTCTTGCTTTTTGCATAAAAGCACCAAAAAAACATAAAAATGCATGAAAAAGCTTTTTTAAAAAAATTTTAAAAAATTACCGAAGATGTACGTCTGACATACTAGAACATAGAAACAACCTTGCTTTTCACTTTAGAACCTTAGAACATGATAACATAAGCATTCTTAACAAAAAAAATTACAAAATATGCATTGAAATCTATTTTTCTTATTTTTAAAAGAGACCCAAATTTTGGGGATCTTACATCTTCCCACACTTGAAAAATCAGAGTAACGTAGTTTCATTACATCATCGCTTTCCCAAGTAGCATCTTCCTCAGGATATATTGACAATTTGACAAGGTGTTCAATAATGGTTCGATTACAAAGAGGCTTACTTCTATTGTGAAGAATCGCTTCAGGATATACTTTAAAAGCTCCATCAAAAGAGGTAGATAATAGAGAATCATCAAGTATGTGATTTTGAACAGGTACATACCTCTTGAGTAGCTGACGTGAAAAACATCATGTACCTTTATGTGGTGATATAACAAGAGTATGCAAGCTTGATCATTGATCCTCTCTATGATTATAAAAGGTCCACAATATTTGGCACTTAGCTTCTTACATTTACCCATTGATAAGGAGCTATGTTTGGATTTTACTCTCTTACTCTCAAAAATAATATATTTTCTTCTTCAAAGATTTGAGTAGATCTTTTGGGGTCAGCGTAACTTTTTTGTATGTCTTGAGCGGTCTTAATGTCTTGTCATATAAGGTCGGTTGTAGTTGCATTTCATCCATTTTTTTGAATGCTTAATCCCTTATGATAGGGTCTATCCATTTTAATGGAGTAAGACACTCTTGTCCATACAACTCTTGAAAAGGAGATATCCCAATTGAGCATTGGACTAAATAAGTATACTCAAATTCAACCAAATACAAAAATTTGGTCCACTTAACATGTTCATGCATCCAATAAGCTCTTAGCATGTCTTCAATTATTTGATTGGTTCTTTCTATCTTCCCATCAACTTGAGGGTGATAAGAAATACTAAAGGCCAACTGGGTACTGGTAACAGAGAATATGGATTTTCAAAAAATTTAGGTGAGCTTTACATCGCGATCAAAATTATACGACAAGTTAAACCATGATACATGAAGACACCTTTCATGAAGACTCAAGCTATATCCTTAGCCATAAACATTATCTTGACTGGAAAAAAATGGATCATTTTTGTAAGCATATCAATAACCACAAAATAGTGTCACATCCCAGAGATGTAGGAAGTCCTATAATAAAAACCATGGATATGCATTCCCATTTTATTTGTCGTGCATCAATATGTTGAAGCTTATCGGAGTATCAAACTTGTTCAACTTTAATACATTTACATGTTAAACATCTTGTAACATAATTCAGCACATCACGCTTTAATCCTGGCCAAAAGAAAGTCTTTCTTACAATAGTATAAGTCTTAATGTACCCTAGATCTCCTGTAATAGATATATTGTAAGCTTCATGTAGTATTGGAATTTAAATCCCACCATGATCTGGGATACAAAGATGGCTATTGAACTAAATATTGTTGTCTTAAACATGGAAGCCTTTGATTTTCCTTTCTTGCTTCTCTGTGCAATTAGTCAAGTTTATTAAGAAATCTTTGTGTAATATGGGCCCTGAGGCATGCCTTCCCAAACAAGGTCAATCAAAGAGGTCGTGATAGCCGCTAAATTACTTTTTCTACTTAGAGCATAGGCCATGAGATTTTTCTTTCCAGGCTTGTATTCAACTCCAAAATCATATTTGCATGATTACTCCATCCATCTCCATTGCCTCATATTAAGATCAAGTTGGATGTAAATCCATTTGAGGCTCTTATGATCATGTATGTAATTCAAATCTCCTTCCAATAAGAGAAAGTTTCCATTCTTTAAGAGCATGGACAATGGTGAATAATTCCAATTCATGTATATGATATTTCAACTCATTCATACATAACTTGCGATACTCATAAGCTATCGGCATTCCTTCTTGAGATAGAACACCACTGATTGCTTGTCCACTTGCATCAATGATCTTAGTGAATGTCTTTGAGAAATTTGGAAGCTATAATTTTGGAGAATCCACCAAATCTTCTTTGTGTTTCTCAAACTAGGTTGAGAATGTTCATTCCAAGTAAACACTTTAGTCTTCTTAAGTGTATTAGTCAATGGAGACGCAACTTTAGCATATCCTTCAATAAAATTACAATTTCATCCTGTTAAACCAAGAAAACCACATAATTTCTTTATAGACTTCGGTGAATTCCAAGCTACAATAGCTTTGATCTTACCTGGATTAGTAGAAACACCATCCTTCGAGACAAAAAATCCCAAATATTTCACTTTATTGTGAAGAAAATGCATTTACTATGCTTAGCATAAAGTTGATTTTGACATAGGAGTTTGAGTACTCATCACACATGTTGTTCATGTTATTCTATGTTCCTTGAGTAAACCAAGATATGATCAAAGAAGACAGGAAAAATATCATCAATATTCTCTCTAAAGAGGCCGGTCATAAGATGATTAAATGTTACAGGAGCATTTGTAAGTCCAAAAGGCATGACTATAAATTTATAATGTCCAAAACAAATGTTCAATCCTGTCTTTGGTATATCCTCCTCCTTGATTCGGATTTGGTAATACCATGACTTAAGATGAGTTTTTGTGAGTAAAGAAGCTCCATATAATTGATCAAGTAACTCATCGATCAATCCTTGGTATGTCATACTTATTCTTGACTGGTATTTGATTCAGCCCACAATAATTGATACAAATATGTAGAGTACCATCCCTCTTTTGATAATAGAGAACATGAGTACTCCATGGAGAAACAATGGGTCAAATAAAACCTTATTCAAGAAGTTGAGTAAGTTCCTCTTTAAGTTCTACAGACTCGTTTGGATACTAACATTTTATATGGTCTACAAGAAACTGGTTGAGCTCTTTGAATAAGCTTTATTTCATGATCAACTTCACGCTTAGGTGGCAAGTGTCATAGCTATTTGGAAATTACACATTCATGGAATTCTGTTAGCTCAAGTTTATTTGGCTTCTTCTCTATAGGTTTAAGATTTACTGCATAAATCATCTTATTATTCTTGTAACTCTTCATAAGTTTAGTAAAGTTTACTAGCTAGTTAAAGTTTAAGTTTTTTTCTCAATAACCATAACACTAGAGTTTTGGTTATTTACGAAAGTCAATGAAGCATATTTACAATGTATGTGAGCATCATTGGCCTTAAGCCAATCCATCCCTAGGATTCCATCATAGACTCTTATGAGTAAGACTCTGAAGTGAGTTGAAGTATTGTGACCATCCAAAACAAAACTCAAGTGACCCACTGAAGTAGAAGATTTAACCTTCCTACCATTAGCTAATTCCATTTTAAGGTCTGAGACAGTGTGAATGAGGTTTATAATGCATCTAGGAGAGATGAAAAAATGTGTACTCTCATAATCAATCGATAAGGTAAAATGGCTACCTTGATACTCTGCTCGGGTTTGAATCACTAAAAAGTGTTCATTCACTCCCACATGCTCAATTGTAGTGTAAGCATATACATTTGCTTGATTCTCTTCACCTCTAGCACCTTGAGCTCTGTTAGCTTGAGCTTTTTCCTGAGGTCTTTGATTTCCTCGTCCTCCTCCTTCTCCTCCTTGAGCTCTGTTAGCTTGAGCTCTTCCCTGAGGTCTTTGATTTCCTCCTCCTCCTCCTAGACGAGGTTGACGGGTGAAGTTATTCCCATTGTTTTTGTTGGCAAGTGGTTCATGTTGAAAAAAAGGTGAACTCCATAGCTCAAAGTCCCTTGGTTTTGAGGTTGTCTCTGATTTTGGTTGAAGTTTTTCTCATTAAATTTTTGTTAATCTGTAGGCAAAAATTTCACTGACGTGATTACGATCAGGTGATTACGTTAATAACTATAGTAATTACACAAGAAAAAGATGTGATCACATCAAATGTTAACATGACTTTGATGATGACCTGCAAAGACCCATAGATCCGGTTAGCCTACCAAGTAAAAGCATACTCCCTTAGGGCTTGCCGTGATGTTTTATTTTCCCGACGGGCCCCGCCAAGAAAATAAAAAAACCCGGCGGGCTTAATTATATAAAGGAAACCGTGTGCTTACTGTGGTGCTTTGACAAGGAAAATCCTTGGGGAGTGTATCCAAGTGCGGGTATAGTCATCTCCTTTTGAATTGAACTAAGGTTATAGAGTCACAGGTGCTTTTTTTGGGCCGAACGTGATTCTCAATTCAGTAACCACTTCTAAAAATATTTAAATCCTTCACCGAACATAAAGGTACAAAACCAAAACAATTGATCATTTGCAGATTCATGCTCATTGTGACGAAGCCATTGGTCCATATGAGGACTGCAATTGATTTTAGAAGATGAGCATATGCAAATGACGAGTCGATAGTCAAGGGTCAGATGTCCTGGACTAGTGTACTAGGCATATAAAGATCGTGGAAGTTTTGCATTTTTCACCATCATTGATTGAGTTGATATACATTTTCACTGCACAATATAAGAGCTATAATTCTTGATTGGGTGAAAATAGCTTTTATATATCTAATTGGATGCATAAGGGGCTACAATCCTTGACTGGGTACAAGTAGTCCTCAATTGTCTCATTGTACTGAAAATTTCTTTGTGTTATTTCATGCATTGGTTTATATAGACAGTGCATTATGTAATATGAAAGATTGTTAGTGCATGACATAACCACTCATAGATATTATTGCTTTCGTGTGTTTTTGCAAATAATTGACATCGTTTCAGTGTAGAAGTTGATAATCCTTTGTAGCATTTGAAATTAGATGTATCTTATTGTTTGCAAATCAAAGAGGATGTATAAATAATCATCAAATAATAATGCATTAAGAGATTGATAGCATTGTTGTATTTATAATGTCGTGCAAAGAGTTCATTGCAATGTGTATGTTTTCTTACAACATAAGTGATCGATATGTGGATTGACTAGAGTGCATTGCAAATCTCATATTTTGCAAATTTTATTACTTTATTAATGATTGATTTTTTAATATATATTGAAAAGAAAATTATTTTTTAAAAAGATGAGCATTCAATTCTTATGTCTTCAGTTTTAAATTAAAAGAAATAAAGCAAAATGTTTGCATAAGTGGTACGAAGAAGCCAAAGAATAAAAAAGCTCCTGGCAAAGAGTAGGATCATGCTCACAATATATGCGGTCGATATATGGAGTGGCAATGTAAATTTTGCTTCACAAAAAAATCAGGCGGTGTACCACATTTAGGGACCATGTTTTGGATAGCATTAAAAAGACTTGTAAGAAATGTGAACATCCTCAGCACCTGCAATTGCAAAGCATTTGAGAGAAGAGCTCGCCAAAAAGGGTGGCAAGAGATAGCAAATATAAAGCTCTGTTATGGATGCAAGTCAAGAGCAGTTAGAGCCAGATATTAACTCTGTTGATCATGTGATAACACCAACTAACCTTGGAGAAGAGCCTACCCAGGGAGAGGAAATGTCAAGCAGCATTCCTTTTAAGTGTTACAACGAAGGTGGACTTGGTCAAATGCGTCAGAAATCATTGCATCAAAGTTTTCGGATTGAGTCTCTATAAGAAGCACAAACTGCACTTGCCAAAGCAATTTTCTTTTTTGGAAGTGCTCTAGTCATGGTAGACAACAATGATTAGAAGGCCACTTGGAAGAAAATTAGCGAGTTTGGTTCAAAATTTTCAGCTCCTTTATATCACACGATACGAAATGTTCTCTTGGAAAAATGTTACATCAAAGTCAAAGAGTGTGTTGCCAAAATAATACTTGGGATTATCTCGCTTTCAGGATGCACAATTGTAAGTGATGGTTGGTCAAATGTTCAAAGAAGACCACTGATCAATGAATGTTGGTTTGTCCAAGGGGAGAAGCATTCATACAGGTGATTAATAGTTCTGGTGCAATTAAAACTGGCATACATATTTTTGAGGTCTTGATTAATATAATTAAAGAAATCAAAGTTCCACACGTCGTTCAAGAAAAAAAACTATAAAAATGCTAGCAAATTAATAAAGAAGTTTTTTCCATATTTTTGTCAATGGTTGTAAGACGCACAGCTTAAACTTGGTGCTGAAGGATTGGTACACTAGTGAAGAAACCACATGGTTCACCAAAATAATTGACACAGCTCGCCAAGTTGTGAAATTATCTTGAAACGACAAAGAGTGCTTGATTTTCACAAAATGCGCATGTTAGTGATGTTGAAACTTCCTGTTGAAACTCAATTTTTCACGCATTTTTATACATTGGAATCACTTCTTTGCAATAAGTGCGTTGTGATTGACACTTTCAATTGCACTGCCTTTGATGAATGGCAGCTTGAGCAGAAAGAAAAAGTGAAAGAGAAGATTACATGTCTATGTGGCTCTATAAACAAGGCTCCTTGATGGAGGAGTGTAATGGATGCATACCATGTAATGATTCCCATTATGTTTGCAATTCACAACCTTGATCAGAAGGCACCAAATATGGGCAAAGTAGGGATGGCATGGTGGTCAGTCTAATAGAGTCTTGAAAATCTCAAGGAGCTAAAAGAGTCTGTAGTAGAGAAGGAGTAGCGACTACCATTCTCTACCAAATAGCAAATAATTTTGGCCAAGTATTTTCATGCAAGATGGAAGAGCTCTCATAGTGCACTCCATAGTATGGCCTACATGCTCGATCTGGAGTATTGGAATTTAGATCTAATATCCAATACAGAGGTGGTCAATGATTTCTATCACGTGGTCAACACGTTCTACTCCAACGTTTAGAATCAAATTGATCGTATTATAGAAATAAATACATTTGAATTAAAAGAAGGTCCTTTTGTGAATGATTTTGTACAAGCAATGGAAAAAGAGCAACATGTATGGAAGTGGTGGATGATGAATGGTGAAGAGCATTACTCGACCTTACGTCCCCTTGCAATAAAAGTACTAGCACAATGTGCAGCAAACTCAAGTTCAGAGAGAAATTGGAGTATGTACAAGTATTTTCATAGCACTATTCACAACAGATTATTAGTAGATAGAGATGAAAAATTAGTGTATATGATTTGCAACAAAAAGATATTCCATCACATCAAAAGTGCTTGCTACGAGGAGGAAATGCCAACTTGGTTGTATGATTGTCAAAACAAAGATGAAGAAGAATTCAATGCCAATGTATCTCAATGCAATATAGAAGAGAATCTGATAACAAATATGAAAGTTGAATTACAAGAAGATCCACAACACTTAGACTTGGAGCCAGATAACTAGTTCACAGATTCAGTATAGCTTCATAGTAGAATGAAGATTGTGTCAAAAACCATTTTCAAAGAGCTTGTATTCAATGTGTTTTGATCATATACAATGCTTCATAGTATCAATTATACATAGTTTGTCAATTTCAATTGTTATGCTCAAAACTAGCATCTCGGTCACCAAACAAATTTCTAATTGTGCTAGGGATATCTTGGAGGGCTTTCTTTAATAAATACTAATTTTCCATGACAATCATATAGTATATTCCTTGTGGAATGTCTTGTGAACATATTGTGCATCGGCTACTATTTTGCATTCGATAAATTATACAAAAAAAGTGTTAATAATGACCACATGTCAATGTAAAGTATCCACTCCATCCATCAAAATTATTTACTAAACTAGACATTGGGAAGATGAAGATGCATCTGAAGCAGACGAGGTGACCAACTCTTGATGCAAGACAAGATGACTACTGTGTGTCCCTTGTACATGCGAAGTATTCACTCGATGTGTCAGATTCTGAACATCTTGGCTTAGGCGATGAATACTTTTCTCCATCCGGACCTGTGATGGTTGAGTTGTTTCGGTGGCTATAGAAAGCCATGTTATTTTTGCATCTTTCTCTACCAGCTGTGTCGTGGAAATATCATTCTCTCTCTTTAACTGTAGGTTGGCGTCTTCAACTATCAATGTAACAGGACTTGATTTTGAGGTGTTTTAGTAATAAATTTTGTTTTTCTAGGAAGTTTTGGTCGTTTTAAAGTTAGTCCACTGTGTTGAAGGATGTGTGGATTGTTTTCGTCCAATAAAATTTTTTGATCCGGAAGGCACTTTCTGGGGCATTTTCGAAGGTGTTAACGTGGGATTTTGAAAAAGTGATGTATGAAGCGATTGAAGCCTGCATTATAAGGAACAACTTTGGTTCTTTGAGTCTTTAGAGACTTTGATGTTTTGATGCTCGTTGAGGGCCAAAGATTAAGAAAAAAGTGGAATTTGCTGTTTTTGCATCGTTTTTGTAGAAAATAATTTTTTGCAGGTTGATTTTCAGCAAATCAGAGCAGGCTATGGAAATTTTCCATCACACAGCCGTTGAAGAGCGCAGCGAGGGCAACAAGATTGTGTGAGACAGACTTGGGCTGTTTTGGCTCCGTTTGGGAGTTATGTTCAGTTGAAAACAGCTGAAAAAAAAGTTTCAAAAATCAAACCTTTACAGATCGCTTCGCGATCACGTTTTTACCTTGTTCTCGCAGGTATACTTGGCGCGCAAGTCGAGTCGACCGAACGTCAAAAATAGAAAAGCGGCTATGTTGAGAGGTTGCATGCTTTTGGAGGGAAAAAAAATCAGAATAGAAGGACGGGTGGTGTGTTTTGGGGATCATTCACCGATCTCTCTTCGGCGAGTGCGAGTGCGAGTGCGAATTGAAGCTCGGGGGTGGTCGGGAGGTTTGATCTCCGTACAACGGAGTGCGCCCATATATTTTGCTCCTCTGTTGTAATTTCTTCCTCTGTTTTTGTTTTCTATCTCTATTATTCTGTTCCTGTGATAATCAATGCCAGCTCATCTCTAGTGAAAGTAACACAACTCTCCTTGATATCATGGGTGGCATTAGTTGTCTCCTTTAACAAAAAGTCTATTGGTCACTGTTGCACAAAATGAACATATAACATTTTTGCAAAATATAGCACACAATCTGCATGGTGAAGTGGATGGCCATAAAACACATTGAGTATATCAAAACACTTTCTCTCAGCACTTTCTTTGATCTCTTTGTGGAGGCACTTCAATACCTTCCATCGTCCTTTCTTTATCTCCGCATCCTCACATGGCCATATGGTTTTGATCATGTCCTTGGTCACTTATTTATTGGTCTCTTTTAATTGCATGTGGTTTGGATTCTCCCATTTTGATAGCCGTCGAGCAGTGCGCATTGCCTTTTGTGCCAACATACCGTGCGCTAGAGATTTCATGCACTGAAATGCATTAACAGCCGCTTGTTGTTGATATCAGGCGCTGATTGTGTACGACAAACTTGTTCTTCATTGTCCATAGTATCTTAGATTTGCAATGGACAAATAGAAAAATATTCAACAGCATTGATAAAAATATATTCTCACGATTCAACAGTCTCACAGATACACAAAGGCTCTGGACTCGTCCATTATATAACACGTCGTAGGCCCCTTCAATCAGATCACAATTGATGCAAAAAACAAAATCACAACTCACTGAAACAATTAATCCACAAGACAAATGACTAAAGATAATTGATTCGATTGAAATATAAAATAGTTGATCCAATTGAAATACAAGACATGACTCAATGAGGTGAACCACCCCAAACGGCGATAATAGACTTCTATACAAATAAAATACACAGACAATAAGACAAGTGTATAGCACAAAAATGTTCAGGTTAGGTAAAAGGATAGCACAAGTTCAACAAGCAGTTGTTGGCGAGGATTAGGGTCTGTCTTTAAATGATCTTTGAAAAAGATCAAAATATTTGATGCGTTTTCTCTAGTTTCCCACTATCTTAACTTCATCCAATAGTCTACTTTTGTCAAAATGGCCCTCATGACATCTTGATCCAGGTGGTAAAATACTGCTTCTACGAAATAAACTTTCCTACTTGCACTCCAAAAGTCTATCAACATGTTGAATAAATAACCTAATGCATAAATGTCACTTGATTTTGTATACGCATTTGTGCAACGTGGATCATATATTTTTGGAGCAATCCACAATTCCTTTGCAATCTTTCCTTCCCCTGCTGATTGTGCCTCTAAAACTGCAAAGTTTGATTGAGTGCTCCAATGCAAATAATTATTTGACACACTCTTGCCTTGCATTCTAAGCATCATGACCCAATCAATGATGCCAATGCAAGGTTTATTTGCACGAGTAAAGTCCAACATTATGTTGAAAGGGTGCAGGTCGTTGTGCACTATATCAACCAAGTGAGAAGTCGCAACGCCATCAATTAAAGTGTGATAGATTGCCAGCATTTTCTCAAGCACTTCTTTGATCTATGCAGTCTCTATCTCTGGTAAGCGCTGATTTGCTAGTGGCAATGACCTCCAACTGTGTTGTAGCCTGTGCATGTGGCGTTTGAATAGTCTGTGGGCAAATGGTAAGCAGCACATCATGTCTCCCAAGGTGCCCCTATTGTAGTATGGAAAGATTGTGATCCAAGGAGCTTTGGTGGTAAATCCAATGCATCTTACAATGGAGAGGTGAAGTGTTTGCATTCCTTGCTCTGTCTGAAATCTGTCAAATTTTGCCTCACTCCCTCCCTTGTAGAATTTTCCCACATATGTAATGTGCTTTGGAAAGAAAGAGTTAATGGTGTATAATGTGTACACACCAAAAGATCATGCGCCATCCCGTATACCTTCAACCAGGGCCTCATGGGGAATGCCAAGCAGATGAGCGTACTTGGCATTCAATCGTGCGCATGATTGTGCCGGTGTTGTTGGCATCTAATCAGCCACCCACAGCCGTTTTCACATCTTGGCCCATCTTCAATCTCTTCAATAAGGAACCTTGGTTGTGAGCTTTCACCCGCTTCATGTTGACCTTCGGTTCCTCCCATAATTTGTCCCAGAGCTCTAATCTTGCCATATGGCAGGTAAGAGTGATATCTTCCTTTAAGTCTCTCCAATAGGCTTTCATATTGCCCAACATTGTCCTAGCCTTGTGGTGGGAGTCAAATTCTTGAATCCCTGCTGAAATCAGAAATTCATATTGGCCTTCACCTCGCAGCCTATGCTCTATGTTCTCCCAAATAGTGCTACTGAGGTCTTTAATGAAGACACCACTTTCACTAGTATGTTGTATGCGACCATCTACACATGATGATATTGCCAAAATACATTCTTTTCGAATGGCAAACATAATAATTTTATTTTGATATGGCATCATTTTAGCACTAGACAATAAAAAACAACATATCAAATACAATTTCATGGGTGCACACTGCACTGGCACTCTCACACTAGTTCAGACAAACCATAACCATGTCTTGAAGACTTTAAGAAATGTACACGGTCATATTGATGCACATTGGAAACAATTTTCAATGTAAAATGCAAAGTTTACTCATGTAAAATACATAGCAAACAAGTGGTTTTTAAGAACTTCATCCAGATCATACAATACAGGTTAAAAACCTGAATTATTTCAGCAAATTGTGAATTTATTACATATATTTTTCACCGTGCACTCTCACACTAGTTCAAAAAAATATATACATTGACTTAAAGGCTTCAAAAACTTATGCAAGATTATATCACTTCAGGTTGATTTTCATTTAAGCTTCAAATGGTATGTTTACTCATGTAAAATGCAATAAAAATAAGTAACTCCTAATAAAATTGTCCAGATCTAACAAAACATGTTAAAAGCCCAAAACAATTCAAAATATTTCAATAGAACATAAGACTTGCATTTATATTTAGCACGTTATTACGATTCATTTTTAAGAAAATACCTCTTGGAAGATGCATGCATTGTGACGTACATTCTGTCAATTTTACTTTAGCTCATTTTAAAAACATTAAAAGTAAACAAACCAGTGATAAATTGGAAATAGCAATGATGATTGATGAATAAAATATTCTTTTCAATATGATTAGCTAGTATATATTTTCATAAGAACACTTAAAAACAACAATATCGAACAATTCAAACATTTGTATATGAAATACTCTTCACGGCCATGTTACTGACCAAGTATTTCATATACTTATTACTTTAAAAAATGAATTTTTCATGCACATACAAGTCATATGACATTTGTATGGCCAGGTTAACGACCTGAACGCCACATTTATGGAAAAAATGATGCTTCTAACAAATGGCATTCAATTAGCCATGTTATCGATCGATGCCCATATGTTTTTTTGAAAAGGGGAAGGAAAGTTGACTCACCATAAGGATACTAGAATCACCGCATTATCGACATAGTACCCAGATAGTGAGCCACTACTTACCACAAGGACACCATATTCACTCGTCAACCAAGTGATCCCCCGTGGTAAGCACTATTCCATAGAACAACTTGAAGTGCGTGAGTGAGAGCGTGTGAGAGTGTTTGCAGCAATGGAGAAGAGAGGCAAAGAGGAGACCTTGTGTTTGCAGGGGCTAAAACTCACTCTCTACATGTGATCCCCCTTATTTTTTTATGTACATAATGAATAAGTATAGTGGGCGGGCACCTGGCCTTACCGGCCACATGGGGCTTTACCCCAACAACCTCCCACGTAAAGGCAAAGGTGGACATGAGGGAGAAACGAAAACCGTACAAAACATATACAAGGCCATGACAAGTATGACCTAAGCCAACACCCACTGGCTCACTAAATCTGTGTGCATCCAGCTCTAATTATAGAGGACATATAGAACGATCAACACCATACTCCTCACCAAAGTGGCACACATCCTGCAGGTATCTCACCATACACTGCAAAGTACCCCCTATGCTCAAGGCCAACGCCAGTCACTGCATGACTAACTGCTCCCACTGCAAATGCACCTACTGCAAATGCAATCGCGGGTCTTGAGATCAATATCTCGTACCTGAGACTCCCAAATGCGGATGCAATCCTAGCAATATCTGCCAATTTGACCATCTCAGTCAAATCTAGCTTAGAACTCCACTCATGGAAATCACCCTAACACCCGAACTTCGATCCTTGGAATCCATCCTCGTGTCCATCACATGTCACATGCGCACCAAGAGCATCTGTCTCTTTTGAACCCTGTGTGGTAAGAGAAATGCCTAGCTCTAACTTACATACACCAGCCTCTGGCCTAAGCATATCCATGAATGACTGAATCACGGCTGAATCCTCAGCAGTCAAGCCATCCATATCTGTCATCATATCCATGAATGGCATGCCCTGCTGCACATTTGTCTACACAACTGGATCAACATGCGCACAAACTGGAGCATCATGCAACCTATTCGCAAAGGAGACATGCCTCGTCTTTTTGCATGGCTGCGTACTCACGAAGATTGTGTCATCTCGCACTACCTGGCATCCGCTGTCTTGTAACGGACTCACAGAGATCAAGCTCTACGTCAAACTTGGCACATGGCGTACATCTTGCAAGACATATGATGCACCACTCGGCAACAATAGTTTGACATCTCTTGCACCAACTATGTCATGCACTGAACCATCAGCTAGACACAGATGTCCAAGCATACCACTAGCATATGTGCTAAACCACTCACGACTCGACGTGACATGAAATCTAGCATTCACATCTAGTATCCAATGCGAAGGTAATGTGTCGTCAAAGACCGGCATAAGAAAGTCAAGAGTAAACATGGAAGCAAAGGTGACATCTCCATGATGCGTAGCCACATACGCTACATCTGCTCCCATGACATCCAAAAGTGATAGCATCTCTCTTGTGCTATCTCCTGTGCTTTCTCATTCGTCAAAAACAACGCCTACGTACATGCCCTGTATAACCACAATGCCAACACACAACATCTCTATGATTTTGAGACCATCCTTTGATTGTAGGCATCTCTCTAGACTCATTTGTCCAAAAGCATTGCACAATCTTTGCCATAACTCTCTAGTTGTACATGCATCCAAACCAATGCAATAGATAGACTCATCAGGGTGTAACATGATCGTCGAACATGCAAGCTCATCCAAGTCCTCCCACTCATTGTCAGTCAAAGACTCTGGCCGTGCATCCATGCCCTGTAGTGGCACCACTTGGCCCAACTGAGTCAATGCATCATGCATACTTGCTTTCCAATGCTCAAAATTTGAACCATCAAACTTTGTATGGAAAATCACAAACCCTTACAATGATGTAAATTCCAAATGCATGGCAATAACATGTGATAAGACGAAGCACAAATCGATCAACTGACAATAGCCAAAGCCTGGCTAGCTTATACACCAAGCACTGTCAAAATACAAAGTAAGGTGGCATAAGCTGTCTAAGAGAAGTATCAGTAAATATGACGATCAATGTAACGAACAAGTGAGCAAAACCGCTCAAATGATGCCAAAAACCCCGCTCTAATCCAAGAGCACTATGTGGTAATTGATGAAACTATCATCAACAATCTCCCTTCTGAAGAGATTACCACAAGTATATCAAACAACGTAATCCGGGGAGCAAACACTCTCACAATGTGATGCCAAAATACTATGGCAAAGCAACCACTGAGTACCAAATGCAATCAAAACACGATTACAAACCATGCACATAAACAAATAAACTCGCAATAAAAATTTGGCAGAGTTTTGGTAGTATTTGGTATCAAACCATAATAACCATACATGCCATAAACATGCTCAAAACGATGAGCAAATCATGGTAAAATTTGTACTCAAGCATAGCTACCCCAAAGTCTCAACTCCCTAAACTTGAAAAACAATCCTGTAATCCGAAACACAAAGTGCATCAACCTTACTCTACGAGCAAACCATATACTAGCATATACTTGGATGCAAACCAACCAAATATGGCATAAATTGATGCTCAAAACAGCTAAAAATTAGCCCACATATGCCATTGCAAGGCAGAGAATACCATCCGCCAAAAAGCGCACATCATGTGCAACCACATGGCAATATAAACGAGCATTAAACATGTACCAAATGTGTATCAAAGAGCATCCAAATCAGCTGAAAATTCAGCTCACAATCATGCTAAAAATGCTTGCAAATATCTTTGGAAATCCGTGCACCACTCTCCTGAAATCTGCTTAATCGCACAAATCAATGTACATAACCTATGATGAATCCGACTCTCAAATTTTGAGAGTCCACAAGAATGCATACATGCACAAAGAGTTCTCAACGTATGCGCATAAATTTGTTGAAAATCTCAACCCACATTCTCTTCACTGAGAGCAAAATATCATGCGCAAAACAAGAGAATGACAAAAGCTCAATCCGAGCTCCCCGAATGTAGCAAATCACCACAATATGCATACATAATCTTCAACTTTTTGAATACCTTGCAGCCTGTCAGTCCATATCTTCTAAACCATTCAGAACTTGCAAAAACTTCCTTCTGCAAAGCTGTAGGCCACACAAAAACGGGTGGGTTACATGGGATGGACCTGAAATATGTTGTTTATACAGGTCGAAACAGATCTGTAAATTTTTGCACCTGTGTATCCTAGAGGTGCATGCAGACTGAGTGACGTATCTCAAAATTGGTGAACATTTTGAGAAAATGTTTCTCTGCAAAGTTGAAGAGAACAAAAACCGGTGAGGAATGTGAGGAATTGCTTGAATGAAGATGTTTTAGTAGGCCAAAACAGATCTAGAAAAACGTGCTACAGTTTTTGCTGCTTCTTTGCCTGCTTCCCCGCTGAACATTAATGGTGCTCCCAATCCCTGAGCTCTGATACCAGCTTAAGAGCACGAGCGAGAGCGTGTAAGAGTGTGTGCAACAATGGAGAAGAGAGGAGAAGAGGAGGCCTTGTGTTTTGCAGTGGCTAAAACTTACTCTCTACATGTGAGCCCCCTTATTCTATTATGTACATAATGAATCAGTATAGTGGGCGGGTACCTGGCCTAACCGGCCACATGGGGCTTTACCCCAACACACCTTACGCACACACTCACATTGTGTGGTAACGTACCTTATGACTATCGTGCAATACGACAAAAGGCATGCTACCACACAACACATACCCACACACACACACACACACACACACAACACATACCTGGGTCGTGTCGTTAGGTACTCCACTAATGCCACACATTGCAACATAGAGCACATGATGTTGAGAGAAGGAGAGAACACAGAAGTAGAACCCCAAAGTGTGTAGAATACACACATGAGATGATATATATATAGAGGGGACCTGGGTGCCATATATAGAGAAGCCATATATTGAGTAGCTTCACATATAAGCTCAACACCCCCGCTCAAATAAGGGTCCCTAACTGTGGATGAAAAAACCCTTGGGGGATCAAGGGAAAAACCCACAGCTCTATATACACCCACCGTTAATCATTAAATATACAAATGTTTACGGGCAGCTACATCACTCCTTTTACAATGAATGTTTTATGAGGAGTTACATTACTCCTATCCTATCAAATACAATAATGAATACAAAGGTTCAATAAAGAGGTATAAAAGCTATCGATTAGCTTGTAATCAAAAGTGTCTCCGTGAATCTGTTGTGTAGCTTGTCATCAATATCTCATCACCAAACATGTCTTCATGTTGTCATCAATATGGCATCACCAAACATATCTTCATAAATCTTTTATTGTCACCAAGTTTGTCTTCATAAAATCAATTCTTTGATCAATCCTACATAGATCATAGACTCCAAAAAGAACATGTCATGAAAATTATTAGCATCGTTAATGAAATAATTACGTTCACAATGCCATAAGAGATGGTTCGCGACGCCACTCTTTTGACGATATATATACGCACGACAACATATGGTACATAAAGTATAAACGTAAAAGTACAAAATGTGTGATTACGTGATACAAATGATATGTGTATATACTACATAAAACAACATTTATCAATGTAGCGATCAATGAATACCATCAAAGTATTAACAAAATATCATCATTATATCAATAAAAATGAATAAATGACCATAGTATCAACGAAAAGCATCATGATATCACCGAGAATAATCATTGTATCAACGAAACAACATCATGGCATCACCGAGAATAACCATGGTATCAACGAAACATCATCATGGCATCACCGAGAATAACCATGGTATCAACGAAACAACATCATGGTATCACCGAGAATAACCATGGTATCAACAAAACATCATCATGGTATCAACAAAAATCACCATGGAATCAACGAAACAACATCATGGCATCACCGAGAATAACCATGGTATCAACGAAACATCATCATGGCATCACCGAGAATAACCCTGGTATCAATGAAATATCATCATGGCACCACCGAGAATAACCATGGTATCAATGACATATCATCATGGTATCAACGAAAATCACCATGACCAAAGTATTAACAAAACATCATCATGGTACCATCAAAATCACTATGGTATCAATGAGAAATTATCAATAAAACGACGCAAACTATATCTCTAAAAGAATAATTATATGAGAATCAATGAACGAGTCTATCATATAACAAAAGATCATGTACCAACAGTAGCTCGATAGAATTTGGACGATCATCAACGGCTCGACTGAATCGGAACGATGTGTAACTGGCTTCTGCAGCAAAGTTACGTCAGTAACAAATATATGATTGATGAAGAAAAATATAATTGAGAAGTTTTCAATTATGAGAAAAATCAAAAGCAAAAAGTAAAATTTTGATTTTCAAACATATTCGCAGTCCGAGACGATAACCCACAATCGGTGCAGAATTTAGAGAAACTTCCTTCTGCAAAGTTATAGACCACATCGATTCCGGTCTCCCATAGCGGGTAGTTTCTTCTGCAAAGTTGTAGAACACATCGATTCCGGTCTCTCACACGGGTAGTTTCTGCAAAATCGTTTTCAATAAGCAGAAAAATAAAAAACAAAAAACGGAAATTGCTTTTTATGTATGTACGCAGTCCGCGAACGATAACTCAAAATCGGTGCAGAATTTGAAAACACTTCCTTCTGCAAAGTTGTAGACCGCATCGATTCCGGTCTGCTACGCGAGTAGTTTCTGTAAAATCGTTTTCAATTAGCAAAAAAATCAAAAACAAAAAGCGGAAGTTGCTTTTCAGGTATGTACGCAGTCCGCGAACGATAACTCAAAATCGGTGCAGAATTTGAAAACACTTCCTCCTGCAAAATTGTAGACCACATTGATTCCGGTCTCCCACGCGAGTAGTTTCTGCAAAATCGTTTCCAATTAGCAGAAAAATCAAAAATAAAAAGCGGAAGTTGATTTTTAGGTATGTACGCAGTCCGTGAACGATAACTCAAAATCGGTGCAAAATTTGAAAAAACTTCCTTCTGCAAAGTCGTAGATCACATCGATTCCGGTCTCTGTAGTGGGTAGTTTCTGCAAAACCGTTTCCAATTAGCAGAAAAATCAAAAACAAAACGCGGAAGCTGTTTTTCAGGTATGTACGCAATCCGTGAACGATAACTCAAAATCGGTGTAGAATTTGAAGAAACTTCCTTCTGTAAAATTGTAGACCACATCGATTCCGATCCCTCACGCGGGTAGTTTCTACAAAATTGATTTTGATCAGGAGAAAAATCGAAAACAAAAACGTACTGCTCTGATACCATGTTGAGAGAAGGAGAGAACACAGAAGTAGAACCCCAAAGTGTGTAGAATACACACATGAGATGATGTATATATAGAGGGGACCTGGGTGCCATATATAGAGAAGCCATATATTGAGTAGCTTCACATATAAGCTCAACACATGATCCCCTCTCTCCCTCTCTCCTCCCAATGTACCTACAAAAGTAATCGTCGATCTCTCTCTCTCTCTCTCTCTCTCTCTCTCTCTCTCTCTCTCTCTCTCTCTCTCTCTCTCTCTCTCTCTCTCTCTCTCTCTCTCTCTCTAACACACACACACACAAGATGGCTCAAAGAATCACACCTGGTGGGCCCGATTGGGATCCTATATATATTATTTTGCGGCCTCGCCAGGCTATTTAGTTTTCTTAGCGGGCCCGTAGGGAAAATAAAATAGCTCTACGGGC
Source organism: Adiantum capillus-veneris (assembly GCF_014529385.1). Lineage (NCBI taxonomy): Eukaryota > Viridiplantae > Streptophyta > Polypodiopsida > Polypodiales > Pteridaceae > Adiantum > Adiantum capillus-veneris. The sequence continues at coordinate 52,792,383 of NC_140956.1, forward strand.
TTGTAGGGAAAATTGAATAGCCCGGATGGCTTTTTGTGGGTTTTCAGGTCGCTCCGCACCAGCTTGTTTGTGATCATGTTAATTGTGATTATGTAAATATGTCAACAATACCTTGTGATCACACAAATTTTTTGGTAATTACGTAAATATTAAATCCCTGGCTACAAATATTCTATGTCTAAAATTTTAAAGTTTTGACTCGGATTATAGTTTCTGGGTTCATAATTGTCCACCAATCTTGCGAAGCTTGAATTATTGGATGGACAATCTATGAACTCATGGTCAAGATCAAGACACTTGTAACACAGATGATCTTGTTTTCCTTTCATACGTAATAAGTTATCTTTCTTTGCTATGAATTCTCAGACCTTTGTTCCTCCTTGGTACGAGGTCTTTTAATTTCATATACATGAGTAGGTTTTGATTTTTTCTTTCCACTATTTGATAGCTCTAGCTCAATAGCTCTTCTTGCATCAAGACATCTGCGAAGATGGTAAGACAAAGACTCTGAAGTTGAGTCTTTATAGAATTATGTAACCTTGACACGAATCAAGCTACTTTGACTTCTTGAATCATCCCGCGTGGAGCATATTTGACAAGAGCCAAGAAATATTGATAAAATGAATGTAGATCTCTAGTTCCTTGAGTACAATCAAGGACTTATTCATACGGTCAAAATGATATACTTTGTTTTGATAGTTCTTCTTGATTTGAGTCTTGAGATAATCCCAAGTTACTACATTAGGGTCAACATCGTTCTTTGTGCATTGGTCTCCCCAAGGCTTGGCCATCTTTTTTAATTTGAACTTAGCAATAATAGCCTTGTTCTCTACAGATGAATGAGACAAATCAAAGTAGTCATCCATGCGCTCGCTTCAATCCTCAAGAATTTTGCCTACATCTTTGCGTTTTCCGCTAAAGTTTCCGGGTTGAGACTTGCAAAGAATAGCACAATATCTCTATCAATAATGGTGTATTGAGGTGAAATAGACACATTGACATTTGTAGTGACTGTATTTTCTCTAAGAGGCATGGTAATCTACCGTACCATATCAACCAAGGTCATTCTTAGTACAATAATCTCGCCCACTCGAAGTCCCACTTAGAAAAATAAAAAAGATTGTTGAGAATAAGACAAGAGAGTAGGAGAAAGAGTTACAAAAAAACTAGATAGATTCTACATTGTAAAAAAATTTAGGTCCTAATGGCTTTGAAATAATGCATTTTGTAGTATCCATTGTGACATCCTTCCACCAATGGATCATAGATATCCCATTCTATAAGTATATCCAATGGTTGATTCGAGTAATCTTTTTTTATCTTTGGTTGAAACATTTCCTCTTTGGCATGTGCATCGTATCACTACTAAGTAAATGAATGGTTAGTTACTGGTACTCCCATTTGGTTGTGAATTATTGCCTTCCTTTAATTGAATTAATTGTTGAAGTAGATAGAGTCCTTAGGGAACACGTTCAGTGTGTCCCATCCATTAGAGTTGTGCATGTTTGTATAATCTGCGAGGCACTGGGGTCTGTTGTAGGCATTGTGCCAAATTTTTACATGGTCAGGGCTGTGGATTACGGATTTTTCAAAAAGTTAGGAAAAAAATTATAGGGTACTAGTTTGAAGGAATTTTGGTCATTGGTCTGACATTCATGGCCCCATACATTGAACATGACAATGTTGAAACATCTTATGACCATCACTAAAGAAAATATGTTTCTAGCTATCTAGGTTTCCTTTGTCGATCTCACAGTAAGTTCATAAGAAGTTATATACAACATTTGGTTAGTAACAATGATTGCTTTTCCAACTTGGAATTAGCCCATTTGATACTCCCAAAGAGTGAAGGTCTATATTTGGATGGTCTTAACTTTGAGTCTCTTGCAGCATAATGGTACCAAGACCAGAATGTACTTGACATAATATAGTTTATGGATATTAACCTTCTCTTCTCTATCCCATCATGCGTGTTTGTGACAAGTCATTGCACTTTAACTCCTATTTGAAGATGCTCTTCCACCATAAGGCAAGAGAGTATATTTTCCTATATTCCTCGAGGTAAGATGTCAAACATCTTCACACACCCCATCACTCAAGCTATTTAGAATCATAAAACAAAGATCCAAACTCAATTATTATGACGACAATATGAATCATATAACAATCAATTGTTTATAACCCTAAGAGTCAAAAAAGATACACGCCACTTTAGTAAGATACATGAATGGGAAAAGGTTCTATGAACCAATTCTTGGTTCCTATAATCAAGGTTCTACCTTTGTTTTTGTTTACATCTCGGGTCTCAAAGTTTAGAACTTCTACTTGTGTACTGCATTAAAGCAGTTTACATGAGTTCGTACATTTACATCATCTCTATAGAATCACCTACTTGAGTTTACTGCCATTGGATATGCCTTATCAAAGTCACTAATGCATCCAGGCTTCTCATAGTCATCAAAGGTGATAGTAGTGACATCATGAGGATTGTACTTAAGAATAAGTTTGTAGACGCTATTGAACTAGTCTTGAGGTACATAATAGAATTGGGCCACCATTTGACTTCTTCCAAACCTTGCTTATGACTTTTTCACAGAAGCCATATCTTTGATTAAGCATGGGGATCTTTTTGCTAAGAATGATCTCTTGGATTGGTATGTCAAGAAATGACCATACGTTAAGATAAAGAACATAGCTTTGTACTTTAATGTCACCTTCCTAAATCTTCTCCTTGACCCAAAGTTGTGGGTCGACCATATACCTATCGGGAACTTGGGTTTGGTGCTCAATCTGTACTTCAACGTACAATTCTCATGCTACGTAAGTGTTTGGAACAAGGTAGTCCCTAGTCCCCTTTGAAGCTCAAACCACTTCAACTCCCCAATGAATATTAAATCCAACCGCATAGTTGAAAAATACTCTTTGTGCAAAGTCAGTTGGGAGTTCATATAGATGATCAAGAAGATCCATCTAGAAACAATACAAGGAGAGAGAAGACTTAGTACACATATGGATTAAAACTAAGTCTATGCTCTCTATTCATCAAATTTTGTTTTTTATGATTTCTTTACAATATTACTAATGTTTCGGAACCCAAAGGGAGAACAAGTACTACATGCATTCACATGAGATATCCACATCCATCCATTCATGAGGTTCCATATATCATATGACTTCACCACATTAATCCAATCATGATATAAAAAAGCCCTTCCACTTTGATCAAGCATATGTCATAGATTCTCATATATGTGAAAAACAACTTTTTTCTATATTTGACATGCATGACATGCAAAAGAAATTGTTTGAACTCAAAACAATACATCAAGCTCAAATTCATAACATAGGCTAACATCTTATCACATCACTTCACCCATATGACTCATGCAAACAACCATGACAAGAAAAGAAGGTCACTTTATCCATGATTGCCCATACAAATCCCGTTGACTAACTATATAGCCATATATATGTTTCTGAAAATCAAACACTTAAAATCATCTCACCAAATAAGATCATAAAATATATAGGAATCATTCTCATCAAACTAATGTCTCCATATGGTACTCTCCCTCCATAGCCGTATAAGTGACCATATACAAGGAACGATCAATAGCTCACTCTCACAAACTGATATTAACAACCTAAATATATTTTTCAACAAGTTTAATCAAGTTTTTGATTTTGCTAAGTGGGTTGGTTCATCTGATGAGTCTATATAGTGGTTCTCCAAGGGGTGTGGGGTCCTAAAATATTGACTCTACAGTGGAAAGCAAGCTATATCTTGACCATAACTCTTTATTTGTGTGACATTTTCATGTGACATACCAAGAGAAATTGTTATAAATGATATGTTTGATCTTTGGCTCAAAGGTTTTGACCTAATTTGTAGCGGTTTAAGAGATACGACCAAAATATTATTCCTATCATCTACATGACGTGAAACAAAAAGCGATTTTTATGCACCTACGTGATCATAAACACACCATATGCATATAATAGCATGTTAAACATAATGAACCAACAATAAAACATTCATGTACACATATCGCAAGGCCAGACATGCTTACGTATACAAAAAAGAAACCTTGAGAGGGTAATTTCTCAGGAACAAAGTAGACAGAGAAAAAGATGATACCGATGGAGTTTAGAGCTTCTTATCATGATTGAGAAGTGATTACTGGTGTTCAAAAGGCTTCTTGCTTTGCCACAAGGGAGTGGTGATAATATCTTTGTGGAGGTTTTTTCCACAAAGTTGATGTAAAGCACATACATCGTGAAAACAGAAGAGCACACTAAGCAAGTAGTTAGGTGTGTGTCCTTCTTATTTCCGTAAATGAGAGAGAATTTTTTATGGAGATGGTGATGGAGATCTTGCAGCACTCTTATGGAGATAGTATACGTAATTCTAAGCACTAAAAGTTGAGCACTAGAGATGCTTTTATAGGTTCTCTGCTAGCTAGTGAGAGATACCCCTCCCCAGGGTTTATGCACAAGATACACAATTTACACTTTTATACAACTTTCAATATACATCAAAGTTGTGGAAGGATTTTCATAGGGGAGGAGTTCTTAGCATCCAACTTAGCATGGAGTTTTGGCCATGAGCCGAACTGTATACATCATATTACAGAAATAGAGAAAGAGAAGGAGAATAATGGAGGTTGAAATAGAGTGCACAAAAACACAAAATAACGACAAAATAGAATCTTTAAATCCCCACATCTAAATGAAACAAGCCACCATATAATAATCCAATAACAAAATCTGGGTATACCATAACATCAAAAATATAACAAAATGACTAGCAAAGCACTTAACCCTTGTAAGGATCTATCGGTCCACCCATCCACTTCCTCTCTACTATAGATAGAGATAATTTCACTTCTCCGGGAGCGAATTAAACACAACACCTCCAACCTACCTGAGCCAGACATAGGCTAAGGCCACTTTGCCTCCCTCCATGAACCAGAGCTATGAGAGGATCCCAAATACAAGTGCTACTCATAAAAACAACACACACACACACTCACAGATGATGGCTAGGAGTCAACTCTCCCAATTTTCCTTCAATTTTTTGGGTAAAATTGACTAATTAGACAGTATCCGGGCAACTAATGAAACCGTGACTAGACTATGCTACACAATGATACCCCGATATAATTATAAGTTTACCATATTGTCCCTTTGTATATTTACGATGTCGGTTTTTATAAAAATAATTCTCGTAAAAATTTTGTTTAATCTCTTTTTTCTCTTGAGTAGTCATTTTTAAATTGGACAGAAACTAAATATAATATTTTTATGTTTAAGTCGTCTTAAAAAGCATGTTGCTTTTCAAAAATGTCAAAAGGCACAAAAAGCTAAAAATAGCATTTAAAAAACCAAAATTTTGTAAAATTCAACCACGGTTGCCCCTTGTCCAATGGATAAGAAAGCGGACTCCCTTTTCACTTAAAAGCACTAGAGAACATGAAAAGCTGAAAATAGCATGGAAAGCTTTCAAAACGCAAGTTTTTTACAAAATTGAACCATAGCTCCTGTGGGACTCCTAGACTAAGGATCTGGACTTGGATTTTGCATAAAAGCACTGAAAAACATAAAAGCATGAAAAAGATTTATAAAAAAGAAAATGTTTCCAAAAATGAACCAAACATCCGTCTAATCTACCTGAACATGAAAACAACCTTGTTTTCCACTTTAGAACCTTACAACACTATCAAATAAGCATTTTAAACCAAAATATTTATGAAACATGCATTAGAATCTATTTTTCTTATTAAATTTTAAAAGAGACTAAATTTTGGGGATCTTCCAGCTAGATATATCTCTAGCTTTTGGAAGTCTTTTTTGAAAACAAGGACTGCCTTCAAAGTCAACTCTCACCTCTTTTTTCATTTTTTTGCTACAAATTGATTAATTAAAACGGTATCTTGGAAACTAATGTGACCATACGACCGAACTAGGTTGCACCGTGATACTCTTATATAATTATGGCTTTCTTGCACTTCCTTGGGATATTTTGGGTGTTGCTTTTTATACAAATAATTATTGTTAAAATCCTATTTAATCTTGTATGTACACCGTATGACCGTCTTTTACTGAAAGGTTTCTAAAATTAATATTTTTAGTTTTATGTCATTTCAAAAAGGACATTGTTTTCCAGAAACATTGAAAAATCCAAAAAGCCTAAATCACATAAAAAGAAAAAAAATCCGAAACTCAACCACAAATTTCTCTTATTCATCCAAACAAGGAAACTGACTCGATTTTCTTTGAAAGACACCAAAAAGCTTGAAAAGCTAAAAACAGCACAAAAAGCACTCAAAAAGCCAATTTCAATAAAATTGAATCCTAGCATCCTCGAGACTTGTAGATCAAGGATCATACCCTTTTTTCATTAAAAAGGTATTCAAAAGCGCAAAAAGCAAGAAAAAGCTAGGAAAAAACATTTTCTCTCAAAATTGACCCAAATGGTCGTCTGCTAATCTAGTAGAATATAAAAACGACCTTGCTTTTCACTTGAAAACCTCACAACATTGTTGAAAAATAATTCCAAACCAAAAAATTTTACAAGTGACAATGGAATCTTTTTTTTTTAAGAGACCCATAAATCGAAGAGCTTACATCCTGCCACACTTGAAAAATTTGAGTGTCCTCACCTCAACATGAAGTGTGAACAATTGTCTTAATACATCATCACGTTCCCAAGTAGCATACTTCTCAATCTTATTTTACTATTTGACAAGGTGTTAAGTGATGGTTCGGTTACAAAGAGGTTTAGTCCTACTTTGAAGAGTAGGTTTACAGTGTATCTCAAAAGTACCATCGATGAAAATAGACAATAAATAATAATCAAGAATGTGATTTGGGTTGTTTACATATTTCTTAGATAAGATGACATGCAAGGCATCATGTACCTTGATATGACATGATAACAATGGTCGGTAAGCTTGGTGATTGATTCTTTTTGTGATGGAAAAAAGGTCCACAATATCTTGCAGAAAGCTTCTTGCACTTACCCATTGATAAAGAACTACGTCTAGGTTTCAATGTCAAAAATACCATATCCCCTTCCTCACAAAGTCAAACAAATTGTTTAAGATTAGCATAACTCATATGTCTATCATGAGAAATCTTTATATCACCATATAGGGCTTGAGTGAGTTTGTCTACTTTAATGGAGTAAGATACTCTTGTCCATATGGTGCTTGAAAAGGAGACATCCCAATTGTACTTCATAATGAACAGTTATAAGTAAATTCAACCAAATATAAACATCACATCCACTTACTTTGTTCATGCATACAATAAGCTTGTAACATGTCCTCAAAGATTTGATTTATGCTTTACATTTGTTCATTGATTTAAGGATGATACGTAGTACTACAGGCCAATTGGGTTCTTGTGTGTTTGGCCTGTATAGTTTACGGGAACCCTCCTAGTTATACACACATTTCAAAGCCAAATTTTGATAAGTTGTGCTTTATTTTTTGAGAACCATGTATATGAGCTATGTAAATTTTGATCCTAGAGCTACAGATAATTGAGATGCAATGTCTATTATGTACGCAAGGTTCATAGTAGCTAGCCAATGGACATTTTTGATATCCCTACTTTTAAAATCCAACATATCTAGTTTGAAAGAGTACTCTTTTAGATAAACAAAGAAGCTCTATTTTACGTTCTATCAAAAAGGCCCTCAGTTGAACTTTGTAATCAAAATTTCTTATGATTTGATAGCTTTTATTTAATTCCAAAATTTTCACTGTGTTCCTCTTGTCTTGCTCTTTTATTCAAGTGTAAGCACATCAAGTTTTGACATGGTTTGTGACTATACGTCTGTGAGCTTTATATTTGGTTTTGAGTGCTTACCCATTTTTTTACATAGACCTTAAGGTGACTTCTTGAATGATTTTATTTTAGTTTTTATGACCTCATAGACAATGGATTGTGATTTTTGTACCTTATTAGAATGCTATCATATTTTGTATAATTGTCCCCTTATACCTAATAGAGCATTCATTAGAGTTTTGTGTCTATGCAAAAACATTTGTCACGGAAATAGCATGATGATTGAGAATAGTGAGAAAGGATATAGGTTTGCTTGCTTGTTCAACAAGGCTTGCTTGTTAGGTTCACTCTTTGAGGTTGATAACCTAAGGAATACTTTGTGCCCCATTCAAGTCACTTTTCTGAGTATTGACAAGAGTATGTAAGTGCCAAAAATCTATGCTATGGACGTAGTTCATGGCAAACCGCTAAAATTGGCACCATGTTTAGAAGATGATTTTTAGGTGGTGAGTGACCTAGTGCATATATAGATTTTTTGTTATCGAGAGATTTGTCATCCATTTCATACATATTAGGGGTGGCAAAGCGGCTAGACATGGGTTTAGGTCTTGATAGAGTCTAGAGTGAAGGGACTAGCTAGATCTATTCTTGAGAGGTAAAGAGAGTTGTGAGTGAGATAAGACAAAGACATTTTATTCTTCAAATTTTCTCAATGCTTAGAAAGTGTAGCTCAGTTTTTTATTAATGACTTTGATTTGCATTGATTTGCTTATTTTTGTTTTATGTTTATTTCTAGCACATAGGAGTATGGTAAGTAGAAATCATCACCATCAATTTGGGTTGGACAGTGCAGGGAAAAAAGGACTCAAAACCATATTTTGGGAAAAGAAGGCCATAACTCTAAAACATCGAAAATTTGATGGTAGAAACCTCAAAATTGATCTAAAACCAAAAAGAAAGTGCCAATGGATCTCAAAAAAGTCATCAGAAGCAAAATTAAAAGTTTCAGCTAATTTTGTGGTGGAATATGGATCGCAATCCATGTCCATCGAGAGATTAACTAGTACAAAAATGAGACCAACTATTAAATATTGACTTCAAACAATCGAAACTAGAGTTTGGGATAAGTTGTGATAAAAAACACACTCAAAGGAAGGAAATTGTGGGAAAATACCATTCAAGAGGTAAATGGCATAACCAATCTACCACACTTGGGTGATAGAAAGTTTATACCATTTTCCTCTTTTTATTGGCACACACGCACACCCACACACACACACCCGAGAAGAAGAGAGTTTTAACGTCGTAGGAAACTATCCCAAGAGACCTTAAAGATCTAGCCGATGAGGAGTTGAACTCAAGACCTGTTATTCAAGAGGGAAATGGCATAACCAATCTACCACACTTGGGTGATAGAAAGGTTATACCATTTTTCTCTTTTTATTGGCGCACACACACACCCACACACACACACACACACACCCCCAAGAAGAAGAGAGTTTTAACGTCGTAGGAAACTATCCCAAGAGACCTTAAAAATCTAGCCAACGAGGAGTTGAACTCAAGATTTGTTGAACAAAGAGAAAGAGAGAGAGAATAAAAAACCAAAGAGAGAGAGGGAGGGGGAGAAGACGAAAGAGAGAGGTAAGGGGAGAAAACAAAGAGAAAAAGAGATTATGTTAATTAAAAATTAAACTAGATTAGGCTAGATTACATTTAGATTTATGTTTATGTTGAGTTTAAGATTAGGTTAGATTTAGATTTACGTTAGATTAGATTTAGGTTTATTTCGGTTAGATTAAATTAGATTTAGGTTTATTTAAGTTAGATTTAGATTTATTTACGTTAGATTTAGGTTTATTTATGTTAGATCTGATAGATTTTTACACAATTGTACTGTATTTTTTTCGTTGTGTAGATTGCTCAAAGAGCACATACTGCCAACTGATAATGAGGAAGCAAGAAAGATCTTGAGAAACTTGGGGATGGATTACAATTTGATCCACACTTGTCCTAACGACTGCATTCTTTTTAGAGGGGAATACATAGACATGGAGAAGTGTCTGAAATGTGATTCCGAGAGATATCGAGTAGATCTCCACGGAACAAAAATTCCACAAAAGGTTTTGCGAAATTTTCCTCTACTTCCTCGCATCAAGCATTTCTTCAAATGTAAGTCCATGGCCACCCCAGCATCATGGCATGAGGAGAATAAATCTTTGGATAGTGTGCTACGGATTCCTGCAGATTGTGCAGCCTAGAAACATATAGATGAAACATGGTCGGATTTTGCGAGGGAAGCTCAAAATTTGCACCTAGGCAGTTATGCTGAGCTTTGCGAGGATGAGAGAGAGACCTCTTAAAGCCATAAATATTTTATTTAAATATTTTAGCTCCGTTTTATAATATATATTATATTCAAGTGGCTTTTTGTCCATTTCTATTTATATGCATCATTGCGTCATTGTATTTAATGGTCTTTGTGTCCACTCCAGGTACGTAGGTATGTTCTCACAAGTAGGGATGACGAGCACTGCGCTCCGAGAGGGATGGATACTGAAGCTGCAATCGCGAAGGTCTGCTCAATATAGATGTTGCTTGTCCCATCGCTAGATCTAGCTGATCGGGCGAAAGAGACACTAAGAAGTACTACTACTACTTCTCAGTGTCTCTTTCACCCGATCAATTAGATTTAGTGGTGGGGCAAGCAACTTCTATGAGCAGACCTTCGAGATGCAGCTTCAGTCTCCATCGCACCCGGAGCGCAGTGCTTTTATAAATTCACAAAAATTCAATGAAATCTCTCTACACAGGAATCCCTCCCCCTCTATGAGTCCTCTCTCTCTCTCTCTCTCTCTCTCTCTCTCTCTCTCTCTCTCTCTCTCTCTCTCTCTCTCTCTCTCTCTCTCTCTCTCTCTCTCTCTCTCTCTACTTGTCCATGTTTTCTTCTCCATTCATTCAATATTAAGATTAAATGTTCGTGTGTTTAATGCAGGTATGGATGATGATGAGTTTCTTTTTTCTTTGTCACCCCAGTAGAGACAGTGGTACGTGGAGTGTCATCGCTCTAGAGCACCATCACGTGTTCCTACTCCTTTAGCGTCTCCCTCTGTTTCGGAGCATTCAGCACGCTCCGAAGCTTCGGTGTCGATGAGACGATCTTCACACTTGTCTAGGCACCGGTGCTCTAGTGGTGGCGGCGATGGTTGTTGTGGGGATGCCGCCGCCGATGCCTCGACACCACCTCGTGTTCGACGAGGCTCTTTACCCTCCCCTTCTTTGCCCACCCCTACACCGGCCATGGCATTGCCATCTACACCAAGTTTTGTGTGGCTGACGGCCGTTCCTAGCAGCTACACACCACTAGCTACTCCTCCAGGAGTCACTCCAGTCAACACTCCTCGCTTCGGGGCCCAGACTCTAGTGGAGACACATGACGTTCGTACCCCCATCGACACGCCGCTAGAGACCCCTGCCGAGACACCCATGTTCACGTGTCACCGGCAAGAGGGCTTGCCTTACTCCGTCGACTTCAGCGGCGGCATCATCTTGGATGATGAGGCAGGAAGGTGATCTCGCGCATGCGGGGTCTTTGCTCTCAGGTGTTTAGACACCACATACTAAACACCTGGAGTGAAGTACCAATTGATTTAAAAGACAGAGTCATCAACATACTGCATGACGAGTTTCCCATTTCAACACGGGATGACCGCTTCAATGAAGACCTGATGAAGGTTCGAATGCGTGAATACCGCAAGCATAAGCGTTCCAAAGTGCAAAAAGCAATTAAGCATGGGTGGAACAGACCAGATTGGGTGGCCAAAGAAGATTGGAAGAATGCGAAGAAAGCAACGCGCGAGAATCTCGACAAGTGGAAGCAACAAAAGGAGGCAACCAGAGCGCGAGTAGAGACAGGGAGCTCGCACCACTTGGGGAGCAGTGGGTGGACATCATTTAAGGCCGATTTTGTAAGTGTTTTCGCATTGCTCTTTAGGTTTGATAGTTTAGGGTTTAGGGGTTTTTAAATTCCACCATAATGGATTCTTTGTATGTTTTGACAGTGGTTGATGACAAGACATGACCCCACACCGTACGAGTGCGAGTATGGAGGCAAGAAGGGCTTAAACGCCCTGATGGACATTCTCGCGGAGGCATGGTTAGTATTAGGATTTACTCTTTTCTATTTGTTGTATTGTTTTATAAATTATATGTTTATACTTACAGAAAGTTGTCTTATTGGTTTTTTTTTGCAAAATCCGACAGATGCGCCGCTTGGACGCGATGAGACGTCTGATTAGACGACATCAATCTAGCCATAGCTATATAGCATTAGTTTCCTTTTGTCATAGCATATGTATCATGAGATGACGTTTATACGTCTTTTTGAAAACAATGTATATTTTTTCAATAATGACAATGGTGTTGTAACTATTACATTTGCAAAGTTCAACAATCAAGTGATTTTTCCTATGATGTGTACAATTGTCATTGATTTACTTTCTTCATTTTACTTTTGTCAGTTTTGTATCTTTATTCTGCAAACAATACTATGGATGATGGAGTTAATGGTTATATTGTCTTGTGGGTGACTACTTTGGACTATATCTAAGCTTGCACTTTCTTTCAAAGGTGAATCTGGGCTTATCTTGGATTCATTTAGGTTTACTCAATTATTGAAACATTCAATATGGTTGATGGGTGGCAGGGCATTCACTGCCACCAAAACAAATTTCTCTCGGGCGTCTCTATGACCGTCGCTATATAAGGCTCTGCAGTGTTGCTATACACGTCACTATAGGTGGCTTGTAAACGTCACTATGATCCTCGCTATAGGCGTCACTATATAGCGATGGATATAGCGATGCATATAGCAACCATTATAGCGACGATCATAGCGACGTTCTTGTATCCACGCTGTTAGCGACTGTCTTAGCGACATCGGGGAGTATAAAAACCCAATGTATTTTTGTCACTAACAGCGTCACAAGTGCACACAACCTCTTGTAGTGGTTCCGCATAGGGATATGCCATCCACCTTTGTTCTTGGGCTTGGTTATTTTTGAGTCATGCGTCATAGGCTTTTAGGAGGGCATCTAAGGGTTCATTGGCTTTTTCTACCAAGACTCATTCTCTTGAACTTAGCCTTTCTGGACTCACTTTTTGTGGATGGTTCTTCTGGAGATTGAGACGTCTGCATAAGAGGAGGTGCAACCCTTTCCTCACGGTTTTCTTATCTTCTCTTTAGCTTGGGTAAGCTCCTCAACTAGGGATTTTTGTTCTCATTCCCTACGTGCTTTGATCCTAGCCTTTCTAGTATTCCATGTATTCCTTTTGCTCTTGGTTTTTTTACTAGGTGTGTCGGTCTTTGGTTCACCCATCTCTAGACTCGCATCAATTTTTGTTTTCTCTATTTTTGGATTCTCAACAACTTCCTTTTGAGCTTGCACTCTCGTAACTACTTGAATCGATATGACGTTTTTGTTTTTTGAGCTACTAGGTAGCTGAATGATCCCTAAGACATTCGTTGTGATCTTTATGACTCGGTTTGGTTTTTTTTGGACAGTCAGGGATCAAGTGAATGATGCCATAGTCAAGACAATAGGCATTCACTTGAGTGATCTACTTCCAAGGACATTGTTTGACCAATTGATTGTCATAATTTTTGTGAGAATCTATCTCTGGTTGAGGAGCTTCTTATTGCACTTCCTCTTGGTTGTAAATAGGCTCTGGCCTAGCCAATCCGCTATTGGCAATAATGAACCTCAACGTCCTTTCCTTCATCTCATACCTTCTTTCTTTAGATCTAAACATAGAAGGTGGAGGTTGTACTGGCCTCTCCACTCCATGTGTTTCTCTCGTCCATTGTTTCTCTAAAGGGTAGTTTCTGCTTTGGTTGTTATAATATATTGTAGTTAGTACTAGTGCTTGTTTATTAGATGCTTACATCATTGGCGTATATCTCATGTCTACAGGAATTCTAGCACCTGACAGCGAAGGTTGTTGTCATAAGACAAGATGTGGCCTTGAAACTCCTACTGGACCTGCCACATTCCCCATAGTGTATCTAGGTGGAGTAAGTGCTACTCGAACAGGTTTTACATACCTCTCCCTAGTGTAGTCCTTGCTCTAGTATAACTCTTTCCGCATATGGTTTGTCCATTTCCTCTCCATTTCACACCACTTAGGCTCCCTCGAATCAGACTTTACAAGAGGAGTTAACCTCTTGACTATGCCATCGATAAAATTTTATTGATCGATAGGTGCCACTGGTTTTGCAATGGAATCAGTCAATTGTGAATCACTGTGCTGGGAGGATGTGTCTTCCTCTTGACTCTTACAATCCTTTTTTTAATACCTCATAGTTATCCACCAGATAGAGAGCTTCTTCGATCAATCCGTTTAGCGTCATGCTCCTTATCACATGCAGATCCTTCTAAAGACCCGCATGTCTCTTACCTTGGATAAATAACAACATCAATCATGCATGCATAGGTAGTTTCACTCTCAAATAGAACAAGACATATCTCTTGAGTGGTAATGCCTCTTTGGGTACTGTATCACCCTCTTTCTGTTTGAATTTGTGAATTTGCAAGATTGGATTGTGAGCTATGGCTTTCTGCAATAATTCTTTGATGAATTCCTAAAACAGCTCATCTAGAGTCTCAAAATTCCATCTTTCCACTGAATTGAACCATGTAGCTACATCATTTTCTAGAGTCAATCCAAATCTCCAAAATTTGTCGCAAAATCCAAAACTTCCTCTACTTAGATCACTCTTGAGAATCCTGCCATGTGATTTCTCGGATCTTTATCTCTAGTGTATATTCTATTTACCCATTTTTGGACCTGGGATGGCCTAATCCATCGACGGTCTACTAACCGTAAAATTTGGTCTCCAAGCCCTTCCCTAGCTTCCGATCTATGGGCTGCTAAGGGATTTACTTCTACAGGATCTCCTAAGCCGTATTCCCTATGATGTTGTACAACATGTAGATCTCCTAAGGGATCTCATTTTTCTCTATCTCTCTTCATCTTGGCTGGGAGATCTGTCATCCATAATCTATTCTCTCCTTTATGCCATTGCGAGAGTGATGTTGCTGGTGTTGGTAGCCCTGCTACGGCTTCATGTTCACCCATTACATAACCGTGTTTTGGTGTTGTCTCTTTGTGAAACCCATATTGCAATGGCCATTCAACTATGGTTTTTTTATTTTTGGTTGACTCTAGAATGTTGTTGGCATAGTAATTTGTGCTACCTCCTTTGGATCTATGGGTTTGTATTCACGTCCATATTTATCAACATATATTACATCACTTCCTAGGATTGTGTCAAATGTGAATAGATACAAGATCTTTTTAGTACTCAACTTGCTTGAGTAGGGTTTTGAACGTTGGAAGTAGGATTTAAATCCTCTAACTGTGTGGTCATATATCCCTGACTCACCATGATTTGTTGCTATTTTTACAACATTCTTGTTGTAGATACACATTGCGCCAGGAAGGTCTAGTTGCATTGGTGCTTCTATTATTTTAGACACTATTTTCCAGTTTATTACATATTCACCATACGGGTTATAATATTCTAGACTTTTAACAATTAGGTAAGTTGTACCTTCATTATCTCGGAATTTGTCTGCCTCATCATACACTTTGGATTAATTTTGATGGTTGAGCTGGTGTTTCCTCAATGCACACACATTTTTTTCCCTGAGCATTGGCATAAAATAAAGCTCCATGCAGTTTGTTCCTTCCACATATAGTGTCATGTATTTCCTAGTTGAGTACATGTCTTGTGTATTTCTTATGTTCTCAATACTAATAGAGTGAGTCTCCTCCATGATTCTGGTTCTAGGATTTACCTTAACTCACAGACCAGGTTGCTACAAACGGGAGCACAAAGAGCCCTACAAAATACCAAAACTAGATACTATAGACGATGAAGCACACAAATCTGCATACCTGGCAACCATCCTTGCACATAATCAAGCTGCACAGGAGCAGAGAGAGACGGAGAGGGAGATAGAGCGAGAGAGCATGTGCAGGTGCACCTCCTAGAGCGGAGTGCTACGCCAGCACAACGAGAGAGAAGAGAGGAGAGGAGAGAAGAATAAGAAGACGTTGGGTGCAATCTCCCCCCGTGCAAGTGTGACCATTTCCCTCTTGCACGTATTTTATTTATAGATTTCTTGAATGGTCAATGTGAGTACAAACTGGCCGGCCGGTCATAAATGGCCAAAGCTCATAAAAGAGCACTTGAATAATAAAATGTACAATATATGTATTTCCATTTGCATAGGCCTAGCTTGGTCTAGTCTTTTCCACCTGTCAGCTGCATAAATAATAAAATATCAATACTATAACATACCTCTCCGTTGGAAAACAATTGTCCTCAGTTGCAAAGATAAAAATCTGCAAACAATACTTGTCAAAAATAGTGATTAGTATGTTGTGTCAAAAACATCACATAATATATGAAACTAAACAACATTAGCTTATGCCTGCCGTTATCCACATACTACCTATTCTAGTGTCCAATACCACTAGAATAAGCAGTAAATGTCATACCCTGATGAATCAAGATATCATTGGTCACACTCATCATCAATCTCATAATGTCAAGTCTCATCACATACACACTGTCGTGATAAAATAATCATCACATACCAAATCCCAATCCAATATCAATTCCACAATATAAGTCCAAATCCAAATCACTTTCATTATGTACCCGGGTAACAAAATCATACCAGTTACAGTGGTGGCCAGCCACTGTAGCATGATTTTGTGATCGGTGTTGCCTCATCCGGTGAGTCTACACCAATAAAACATGCTGCCTCAATCGGCAAATCTGCAGTAATGCTGCCTAAACCGGAAAATCTGCATTTGATAGTGTTTAAAATCATGAGTTTGCAATTTGTGGTTGTGCTGCCTAAATCGGCGAATCTGCACTAAGATGAGTATCTACATACTGCCTAAATCGATGAATCTGTGTGTCCGTAACCAATGGACTAGACTAGGCATAAAAGGAAAACATGTTCCAGATATTTGATACAATATTGGAGTACATTCGAATTCAAAAGTACTTACAGATTATTGTCATCATTCCAAAGCACCTTAGTGTTTGCTAGCACATCACTCGAGAAGTAATGATATTTTCACAAATCAAATTAACATTGCAATGCTCAGCTATTGTTGAAAAAAATCACAACTTGGATTGTCACTTAGTCTCTAGAATGATATCATTCCATAAGAGATTCAATATAAACATTGAATTTGATTGAGCATGGAGGACTTGCCTTTCTTAAAGTTGTACATGGTGCAATCTAAAAAGGGAGTAAAGATACATAAAAACATGTCTGTTGAGGGCACGCATGACTTGTAAATAATTAAAAGAAAAATAGAGAGGTACAATGTATCAGATATCATCAGGATGAGAAGAGAAATTTCACGGCATGGTAGTGTGCATTTTACATCCTACAACATGTTATAAGATCCACTTGTGAGGAAATCATGCAAAACTTATGTAATGAAGATCAACATTAATTTGGCAAAGTTGCAAAAATAAGTAAAAGATTTTTGTAATAACGCATTCTATACGTGTTGAGAACCATCACAAATATTTTTCCATTCTCAATATACATTTATAGTGTTTAATTTTGAAGTCTTGCTGAAGATTTATATTCATATAAGTTAAGACATTGATTGGTCTATAACGAGGTGCCTAGAGTATAAGTTTTAGGTCATAGGCTAACTAGATTTTCACTGTGACGTTATTGTACATATTGGTTATTGAATCAAACAATAGAATGGATGCCATCATGAATAAATTTATGGCCTCATGCACGGTAGCAGCGAGAGACAACACTATTGAAGCATGTCTCGCATTATTATATGTAGTGCCTGTAAGAGAGGCTTCGATGGATGCAACCAGGGCATCAATGTGTAGGTCGATCGGCTGGTTAGAACACAGTAAGCCGAGAGTAGTGAGCTGGAGAAAGGGAGGGAGAAATGAAATGAAATATTATATTAAACACCTTAAAAGGCTAAAGCTACATCAGAGATCGAAATGAAACAATCTTGTTGGATGTGATACAATGTATGGGTACAAACTAAAATGAAGTAAAGTAAAAGGTGGTGAAGCGGTCCGGGGCGGGCAACAAGAAGAGCAACCTCTAGACACCCTTCAAGGCTCCCGTGCTGCTCAATGGGGCTGGGGCACAACACAACAAAAACCAAAACAAAAAACCCCCAGCCAAATCCCAACTACACAAGGGGCACCACCTAGTTTAAGAGCGAACTAGGACGCAAAAGAGGAGAATCGATAGAGCAACCCACAAACATGCAAGGAATTTACACTAACCCTAACACCAATGGAACACTCTCACACACTAAACACGAGAGAGAGAGGGAGAGAGAGAGAGAGATGGGGTGCTCGGGCTGCTTTGAAGTGTATTGTTAATAATCAAGCAAACATAAATATATATACGTAAGAAAGAGAGAGAAGGGGGAAGGGGGTGCTTGTTGCACTAATGCCTTCTTACAAATTTGTCATGACCAATCAAAGTGAGATTAGTATTTGTTCAACATAGCCTGAGTAAATTACACCACAACACATCACAAGAAAAAAGCCACCCCAATCACTGTCTTAAGGCCAGGGGAGTCCTCTCCACCCTGTCGCCCTCTTACAGTATGTGGGATTTATGGCTAAATTGATAACAATACCCGGAGACAAGCTATCAAGAACTTAAATAAAATACCAAGACACTTACACATCATTATTGTCCATGACTTCACGTTCGAAGGGAGACAAGGTATCCATGCTTAGGCCAAATTCACCCTCCTTGATTCAGCAAATGTTGGGCTTACACTAGTAGGAGAAATGATAGATTTCCTACTCTCAATTTAATAATCACTCTCTCTTACAATGGAATAGAGTTCCCTTGCTAATCACCCCTAATACAACACATACATATGTCTAATGCCAATGAGATTCCACTCAAGAGCTCCTTCTCAAGAGGTTGAGCTTGGCTTCTCAAGCTATAGCATAGTGCTCTTTCTTCTCCCCCCCTTTTTTGTGCTAGCTACACCCTCCTTTTATAGCAATTTTGAAGGCTAGGGTTACTCCTCTAACCATGGTTGGGTTAGATTTTCAACAATTTATCTAATTTCTTTTGCTTGGAATTATCAAGAAGTTGGTGGGGAAAGAGAGAGGAGAGAAATGGAGGTGATAGGACTTTTCATAGTGGGTTAGTGTTAGTAGAGTTAGTATTAATTTACAAATGGAATTGGATATTTACAATGGGAGTATCCATGTAGGATACAAATAAAGAAGAAAAACTCTTAAGAGGTAAGAAAAGGTGGATTTCTTACAAGGTTGATGCTCCAAGTGTCTTGAGTAGGGCCAATTTTGACGCTTGTTGATGGTCCACTAGCTTTGACGGTACATTTTTTCTCCACTCTTGACCTTCCTTGAGAGACAAGGTAATTGAAGCTGAGTAATCAACCACCATGATGTTGTCTTTTAAGAGAAGAGGCTGAATTTTGTGGTTTTTTTGATAGATATGGGTAATTTGGAGGAGGAAAAATGAGACTAGGTGGTCAATTCTGGAATGGAATTGTGTGTGGGAGGTATGAGTTCACCATGGTTTCTCTTATTCTTCAAGGTTGAGGAGAAGGTGAGTAGGGTGCAGAGAGGAGTGGTGAGAGAGGTGGGGATGATGAGTGGAGAAGTGTGTGTGAAAGAGGAAAATGATAAAGTGGAAGAGAGAGTGTGGCTGCATAGCATGGGAAAACTGGGGTCCACTAATAAAGTCATAGCTCACAGCTCGTAGCTCAAAAAAATATGAAAAAATTTGAGGCAAAAGTTCAGCCCACGAGCTACAACTTTTATTTGTATCACCTTTTCAAATTCAGAGAGCAAGTGATTTTTAAAAATTCAGCAAAACCGACCGTTTTTTTCCACTGCACAAGGTCCTTGTGGGGTCCTTCTTTGGATGATTCTTTTGAATACCTCCAAGAGTGAGCCCTCCATAGTGCATGTATGCATGCCACCTACCCTTGACCTTATTTGGTAGGTCTATAATTGAAGATATTGTTGAGATCATGATATAAGTGAATAGTACAACTAAGAAAATTAAATATTGAGGGGTCTAAAAAATTATGTACATGTCAAATATAAGTGGAAAAAATATAAAGGAGTCAAAAGAAATCTCTCTCATTATGAGGCTACCATAAAAAGATAAATATTTTTGGTGTTCTAATTTTTTTAGGAAAAAAAAACAAAATAGATGTAGGAAGGGAAAAATCACAATAGTGAAAAAATATACACATATATAAAACTAGTTTTTTGGGATTTTTTGGGGTGGAGTTACACCAAATATAAGAGAAGCTTACATGAAAATATTTCTATATGGAATAAAGAGTATGAAAAATTGTGGTAATGGTGAGGCAATGTATAGAGCATAAATAACACACACCTAGGTAGAAATATTTAAATAAATATCAAAATAATTATGAAAAAATATTTTATTTAGGCCCTATATACAAAGAAATATTTGCATACGCATGGGCCATAATATACTTATATTTTTTATATTGTCTATTTTTTATTTTGGCTCAACTAGCCCAATGACTAGCTAATTGAGGGTTTTTTATTTCAGTAAGGAGATATGGAAAAAGTCTCCTAACTCACATGCACCTATATACAGTGAAAGGGTGAGGGTAACCACAGTGTTTGAGTGATTTGATAGGGTGAGATAACTCACTATGGCAATTACAAAGAGCCGAAAAACGGCTATCATTAGCCCTCCCCCAGGATGATGGTATATTCATGTACCATCATAAAGAATCTTTTCCAAAGAGAGTGCTTCAGAGTCCTTGACAATATCTTCATTGTTTGGCCCCTTGGAATTTTGGTTTGTGTTACACTCATGCTTCATGGAACAATACTTACATGGGATAGTTGCCTTTTGCTCTGGTAGATCCTTTGGTAGAAGGCGACTCAAGTAAGGCTTCAAGCGATAGCCGTTTACCTTCCTGGAGTGCTCTTTCCCATTCAAGTCCATAAGTTGATAGTAACTTGAATTGAAAGCCTTCTTGACTATGTATGGCCCCTGCCATCTTGTTTCAAATTTGGCATCAAAACGATTATCGAGTCGATTGTCATACCTTAGCACAAGATCTCCTTCATTGATGCCTTTGTCCTTCAGTTTCTTGTCAAGCTTCTCCTTTTTCTGTGTGGCTTTCCTCTTATAGCACTCGTATGCTGCTTCTCTTTTCCACTCAAGCTCAGCTAAGGTAAGAAGTCGATCCATCCATGCTTCTTGATCATCTTGTGCTGATTTTCCATGAAGTCGCATTGTTGGAATGTTTAGCTCAATTGGCTGTAAAGCCTCTTGACCATAGACCAAGTGAAATGGTGTGAACTCCGTGGCTTCCCTATATGTGATTCGATACACCCACAAGGCACCATCCAAGAAGTCATCCCACAACTTTGTCTTGTTTTTCACCATCTTTCTAATGATGCCTGCAATGACACCATTAGCTTTTTCTACCAAACCATTTGATTGGGGATAGTAGGGTGTACTGTGACGATGTAGAATGTGAAGTTCTTCACAGACTTCTGTGAGCAATCCCTTTCTAAACCCTGGACCATTATCAAAAACAATCTCCAAAGGTGTGCCGAATCTACAACAAATGTGAGTGTAGACGAATTTGCTTACTGTCCTCTCATTTACCTTTGCCACACTTTGTGCTTCCACCCACCTAGTCATATAGTCTACAGCCACTAGAATGTAGAGTTTACCATTTTTTGTCATAGGCAGAGGACCCATAGCATCAATGCCCCACTTTTCAAAGGTTCCATTTGCAAGCACGATTTGCCTTGGACCATAAATCAATCTTCTATTCCCATTTACCTGACAATTGTGACAACTTTTACACCAATGTTGGACATCCACATGCAGACTTGGCCAAACATACCCCGCAAGCAAAATCTTCTTCACAGTTAATTCTTGGGAAAAATGACCACCACATGCCTCTTCATGCAAACCTTTTAGAATGGCTAGAATTTCCGCGATAGTTGGTACTCTTCTACACACTTTATCCTTCCCTCTTTGATAGAGGGAGCCTTCTAGGAAGAGATACATGTTTGCCTTCTTCATGAGTCTCCTCTTCTGAGCTTTTGTGAAGTCTGGTGGAAACTCACCCTCCAAAATGTAGCCAATGATGGGAGCCAATGACTCCAATCCCTGGTACCTCGGTTGCTTCACAGCAGCCTCCACCATGATGACCTGCACTTCTTTCTTTACACATGCAACGGCTTGTTGTGCAAGTAAATCAGCATCTTGATTTTGTTTCCTAGGAATATGATATAATTGCACCTCCTCAAATTGATTAAATAGCCTACGGATCGTATGAACTTGACCCTTAGTCTTTCATTTTTGCATGCCCAAATGCCTAAAATCTGCTTCACAACGTTGTATACCGTGGCCAATGCATATTTTTAAACCATGAAGTAGTGTGTCATATTCTGCTTCATTGTTGCTAGCTGAACTTGGTAGATTGAACTTCTCTTTCATGACCACCTCTCCACTTGGGTTGAGCAACACTAGCCCTCCCCCTACTTTTCCTGTGGCTCGACAAAAAGCTCCATCAAAGAACAAGGTAAAAGCATTAGGAATACTTTTTGGTGGTGGCAATGGTAGGGTCTTTACTTCAGGCACCTTAATCTCCTTTTCATGCACCCTATAAGTGAGAATCCCTGCCAATTGTGCACGCACACTATCTTCTACCTTGAAAGATTATTGAAACTCTTGCAACTCCATAATCCACTTTGAGATCCTAGTACTAAGATTCATTTGAGATGACACCCAAGGGAACAAATTCTCTGCGGTGAGGATTACAAAAGGTTTTGGGAGCAAGTAGGATCTAAACTTCCTTATCGCAAACATGAGAGAAGTGGGTTGACATACCCTTCACTTCATCATTTTGCACCTCATCAACATTCTCTCCACTTATTATTTTGATTCGGGTATTAAAGAGCACATTTTCTCCGCTTATTATTTTGATTGGGGTATTAAAGAGCACATTTGATGTATCCCACTCGATATATGTACTCTTGGTCTTATTGATGAGCACCCTCATCTGATCATCCTCCCCATGAATTTCATTTTTTTTAATAAAAATTGTATTTATTTTGTTTTCTCACTCGTGGTACTCACTTTCAGCCAATATAGAAAAACTCGTTCCTTGAACTTGAGAGGCCCGGGTCAATGAGGATGCAGTCCAAGAGGCGAGCATCTGCGAGAGCTCCGGCGATGACCACAGGCCACTTCCACAGAGCTCATGAGAGACTAATCAGAATGACTTCACGTGCTATAGGGCCCATCCTTGGAGCGCAGAGGCCCCTAACTCTAGCGCGGCGGGATGGAAATCTAGCTTGAAGATGAAGGTCGATGGCAGCTCATCGAGGCTCTCGGCTGCTCTGCCTGTGATCAGCACTAACTCGATTATGATGCTTTGCCGGATGAGAGGCGGATTAGGAACTCCTTTATTGATGAAGTGCTTGTCCAAGTAGGCATCTACGGATTGCGAATCTCCATATTTGTATCGATAGAGCCCGAAGCTAGATATGACATCAGCCGTGATATTGGATTGCGGGGCAGCATACACATCGAAGCAGGAAATTGAATGCAGGGTTTCAAGAAGCAGTTATGTCTCGGCTCTAGCTTGCAACCTCTATAACTTCACAACCTCCCTTCTGTTGGCTTTGTATCTGTGTGATGCACAGGGGGTGGTTGGTAGCGGATAGCTGGCTGAGAGCGTGTCATGCAAACGAGAGGGTAGTTGAGAGTTTAGGTACAATCTAGTTGTGCAGGTTTCCATACTTGCAGACGACGCCAGTTTAGAGATAAAGAGAGAGAGTGGTGGATGAAAATATGGGGCCAAAATGGCTGGGATCCGTGGCATAAGCAAGCGTCATTTGCTGTCCACTGGACATGACTTTAGTTGTTATGGCAGACAGAGGCTGCAGCTAACTGCTGGCGCTCCTCTGGTATGCAAAACGGGATGGTTAAGGTCTCATGCAAGAGGTAGTGGGTGTGGTTGAGAAATAGAGAAAGGCTAGATGGGGTGTAATTGGCGCCAACAACGAACGAGGGGGGGAGAGAGAGAGAGAGAGAGAGAGAGAGAGAGAGAGAGAGAGAATTCAACTGATTTTGTGTGTGTGTGTGTGTATGTGTGTGGCTCTTATTTGTGAGAGCATGTGGCCGCCAGTCGCGAAGGAGATAGTGAATGAGACTACGAGTGGTCATGCGACACCAGCAGCAATGTTTGAGTACTGCATGGCAATGGCCGCCAGCTGGGAGGTAGAGAGAACTCCAGTTCGGGGGGGGGGGGGGGGGGGGGGGGGGGCGCCGTTGTGTCTGCTAACAGAGGGGAGCGAGACATGAAATATGGGATAAGGCCGTCATGCACAAGTGGGGGGGCAGCTGGATAATTTGATTGACTGCTCCTTATTGCCTATGTAGCATGTAATCAACCACCCGTTCACACCGATCATGGTAAGCATCAGGGAGTTGGAGTTGGTGCCACCATGCAAAAAGAGAGAGAGATTTATTGACGTGTGGATCATTGGTTGCAGTGAGGAGGGGGGTGTCGGGTTGGGAGCATGGGTGTATGCACCAACCACCACCCAAGTGCCTCCCGTTGACCCTAGCTCTAGGATGGCATCCACTCTCTAAAGGTTGCTACTACATGTTGCACGAGTCCGAACTGGCAGCAGCTACACCCAAATTGGCAGCATGCATGGAGGTTGTTGGCTTGGGTGGGTGACAGGAAGGTAAGTGAGAGGCCTGTCTCCTACTATGGTAGACATGCGCGAGGATCTCCAAGGCCGGCGCCAGTCCGAAGCTGTGGATACTACACCATCAGGGGTCCATGCCATGCCGCAGAGGGGAGGGCTTTCTAGAATCGAAAGCAAAATCTGTTGTGCCATGGGGCAGCCGCATCGTTCTGTGCAGAGAGCTCCGTTTTTTTTTTCCATTTAAAATAAGATCAACATGGAGTAGGTTCTCACGATGACTCTAAGCCGAGAGGTCATCTTTGGAATAAGTGCGCGTCAAACCACTCTCGAGCATCTCCTTGGAGTGCAACCTTGTCGGATAGCTATTGAGTTATACAATATATTTAAATGAATGACATGCTCAAATATTACAGTCTGTTCTAATGGTCAAGAATTCTTTTTCTTCTAACTTCTTCCCTTGATCTTATACATCCGTTACATACCAAACTACCTATGTGCTAATGACTAGTGTGATGAATCATGTGGATGATATTGTGAGTGAAATCTAGTGCTAATTAATGTATTAATTTTAGCATAACTACTCTATGCATTAATACTATGTAAACTTTGCTCATAGTATAAGATTGTTATTTCTACTATATTATTCAGATATCTTTCACTAATTACAAATTAATGAAGGATTAACGCCAGATTTGCATGAAAGAGATAATATAAAACAAGAACATAGAATTATAAAATTCGAAACCCAAAAGAAAACAAGAGCACTTAGCTTTTGGTTATCCAAATCTGCAATCACTAGAGCGTAGCCTCGGCTCTGATACAACTGCTACAAACGGGAGCACGGAGAGCCGTACAAAATACCAAAACTAGATACTATAGACGATGAAACACACAAATCTGCATACCGGGCAACCATCCTTGCAAATAATCAAGCTGCACACAAGCAAAGAGAGACAGAGAGGGAGATAGAGCGAGAGAGCACGTGCAGGCGCACCTCCTAGAGCGGAGTGCTATGCCAGCACGACGAGAGAGAAGAGAGGAGAGGGGAGAAGAATAAGACGACGTTGGGTGCAATCTCTCCCCGTGCAAGAGTGACCATTTCCCTCTTGCACGTATTTTATTTATAGATTTCTTGAATGGTCAATGTGAGTACAAATTGGCTCGCCGGTCATAAATGGCCAAATCTCATAAAAGAGCACTTGAATAATAAAATGTACAATATATGTATTTCCATTCGCATAGGCCTAGCTTGGTCTAGTATTTTTCCACCTGTCCGCTGCATAAATAATAAAATATCAATACTATAACACAGGTTCTAGGTCTTTACCTATTCTTGTCAAAATCTTCAGCCCTTGAATCTCAAAGAATTTTTAGAGAACAAGTTCAACTAGTCACTATCAATTTATGGCCTCCTTCTTTAAAGGTTCACTTGGTTGATTGGAATAGGGAGAGATTCTAACCTATCTTGGAAATATCTCTTTAGATCCTCTCAAGTTGATGAATTTATCTTTGAAATTTAAGTGTTGGTGGTCCCAAGGGGTAGCCTGTGGTCCTTGCCATATCTGGATTTTGAGAGTTTTGAAGTTTTCTCCTGCCTTATGTTGAGGGATTCCCAATGAGCCTATGCTCACTGAATTTGGACAATATTTTCTCCCTCAAATTAGGGTTTTACTCCCCCAAGCTCTAGGTATATCACTATTTAGAGGTACAAAGTCTTGAGCATCCCCTTCGGGATTGACTGATACTAATGAGTAGTGAGAGGTCAGAGCACTCCAATGAGCCTATGCTCACTAAATTTGGAGCTCAAAAACCCTACAAAAGACACTTTTTCTTCTTAGTCTAGTGGACACAAAATCTCATATCTAGAGAGATTTATCTGAGAGATACCCCTCCCTAGGGGTCTATGCACAAAACAATTTACACTTTTATACAATTTTCAATATACATCAGAGTTGCGAAAGCATTTGCATAGGGGAGGAGTTCTCAGTGCCCGACCAAGATGGAGTTTAGGCCATGACCCAGACTGCATCTAGAGATACCTAGCGACTAGTGCTACCCCTGTATGGGTGTTTTGAATGAAAGCGTACTTGAGAAAAATATAACATTGTGGAGGGTGAATATATGTGTACACCACGTTGCAGGAAGAGAGAGAGAGAGAGAGAGAGAGAGAGAGAGAGAGAGAGAGAGAGAGAGAGAGAGAGAGAGAGAGAGAGAGAGAGAGAGAGAGAGAGAATATAGTAGAGGGTGAAATAGAGTGCACAGAGACATGAGAAGATAACAACAGATAATCTTTAAATGCCCATCTAAATGGAACAGGCAACCATGTATTAATGCAATGACAAAATCTGGGTATACCATAACATCAAAAAATAGATTTTATGACAAAATAACTAGGAGAGCACCGAACCTATGTAGGGATCAATTGGTCCATCCATCCACTTCTTCTCTACTACGGACAGAGAGAATTTCCCTTTACGGAGCGATCCAGAACACTTCCAACCTACCTGACCCAAACATAGGCTGACACCACTTCGCCTCCCTCCATGAACCCGAGCTCTGAAAGAATCCCAAGTACCAGCAGGTGCCAGAACACGTTCAACCTACCTGAGCCAAACATAGGCTAAGGCCACTTCGCCTCCCTCCATGAACCCGAGCTCTGAAAGGGTTTCAAGTACCAACAAGTGGTAGGGTATCAACACCAACCACACCAGTCTAAGCGCCACGCCTCTTCGATGCCCAGCACTGGGTGTTTAGGCAAAGCCAAGGCAAAATGCCCAACACGTTAGCCATGTAAGTCATTCAACCCCCGACGCCCTAACCATGTAGATGACCCCAACCTAAAGAAGAAGACGTAGGCATCACCCCCGATCCAGCAAAGCCTGAGGTCAGTGACCCTTTAGGTCTAAGGCTAAGCGATGTAGGTGATCCTAGCCTTGTAGCGACGCTGCCATGAGAAACATAACACATGAGTCCAATCACAATAGCACTTCCCAGATGCACAAACAAATCTTTTCCACGCAGTTAGACTGTACAGGTCTCTACCCTTACATGTCTACCATAACCCATCCAAATCACTTCATGATCCAATAACAAAACCATAAACCATAATCCAATCACATCACACGGGCGAGCACTCCACCCAAATTGGGTGAGGCACGACCAATCCTACATAACCGCTTTAGAACATAACATGGCTACAAAAATGTTGGCAGCATAACCAAATCCAGAAAAAAAACCATGAGCCACACCGGCTTACACCATAGAATATCAACCATAATCCATAAGGGAATCTCAGCCCTTGGCCATGAATCATAATCACGTTGAACCAACTCCCACACTTGGAGTTTGACACACCTCCTGCAATCAATCCGAGTGCACACACATGTGACCCTTAAGACGTGATTCTTTCATGCATAAAAAGAGTCCGACCAGTAACTAATCATGATATAAAAATCAAATTTTGATTGCATCCAACCATGCAAAGTAAATGCATCACATCAGCACTTCACCTACCTAGCACATAGAGCTAGTTTTGACCTAGGAAGGTGGAAAGCAATCACGACCATTCATATGAGTCATCCACATCAATCCATGAGTTTGTATACATCATATGGTAACATTCCATCACCATAAACATGATCCAACATAGCTCCAATCTTTAGGTCAACCATAAACCCTAACTTCACATATATGCAAAAAAAATGACATTTTTGAGAGTATGCAAAACATGCAATTGAAAGCATTTGGCCTCAAACCAATGCATCAAGCTTAGCTCCATAATATAGACTATCATTTTATCACATCACTTTACCCATATGGTACTCAAACAACAAACGGTAACCCCAAAAGAAAGCCACTTTGTTCATATCTGCCTATGCGACTCGGGATGTTTAACCATATACTCTCACATAAGTTTATGGCCATCTAATAATTGAAATCAACTCACCAAAACAAACCATAAAACATATAAAAACAGCTCGGTCAACTCATGATGTCATATGGTACCCCCCTTGGTTGCACCCCTATGCATGTAGGTAAAACCGGTTATAGAGCGACTACTAACTTGCATTCTCAAAGTGATAACAGAGACCTAAATTCATTTAATATCAAGTTTCATCAAGCTTTTCAATTGGTCAAGTGGGTTTTCCCATTCGATGAATCTATATTGTGGTTTTTCAAGGAGCATGGAGTCAAAAAATTTGGTTGTGCAGTGGGCAGCAAGCTGTTTTTTGACCATATTTCTTAGCTCGTGTGTGTTTTTCACATGCCACCAGAGAGAAAAACATATTCTAAATGATGTGTTTTATCTCTGGTGTAAAGCCTAATTCATAGCCTTTGTGATTTATGGCCGAAACAGTGTTCCTAACACCTCTATGACGTGAAACAAAAAGTGATTTTTATGAGATGTGACCTTGTGTCCCTTTGGCCGCAAAGGGATGTTCCATAGACTCCTACCAGCATTGCCTGTATTTGAATCTGCCGTGGATTTGATGGCTACTGTCTATCAAAAAAATTTACAATTTTGTTTTGCTTTTTTCACATTTGGCTTATGTTCTCTACCAAACTTGGTAGGTGCATTTCATGGTCGGTAGAGGTTATTCATCCACTTGTACTTTGAATTTGTTCATTTGAGCATACAAGTTAGTTTCAGTCACTTGGCCAAGTAGGAATATTTGATGAGGATGGTGTATATAGCTCCAATGATTTGGCAACTTTCTGGGTAGAGGTTGTCAATCTAGGGTATACCAAGTATGATTTCAACTTCACCTGATGATAACACTTTGACACTGTAGGGAAAAAGATCGCAATTTTTTCCTTGTTTTCCATAATTCACTTCCAAAAAAGGTAACGCTTGGGCAGCACCTTGTACTTGATGTTTTGAGCTAGATGGTCATCTTGCACCAGAATTTGGACTACCTTCACTAGCTTGGGACTAGTTTCAGGCCTTGATTCTGAGAGGCATCTATCATAAAGTCTATGGTGGCTTTTAAAGTATAAAATCTACTCTCAAGACTTGTTTTTACTCTCAAGAGGACATGGATGATATGTTCACAGTCCCACCTACTCAGTGATGCAAAGTTATGAGGAAAAAACGTGATTTTATCTCTAGTAGCATAAAAATTTAGCTTTTTCGATCATGCATTGATTCATACACACTTATACAATTGTTTAAACATTTCCAAGGTACCACTTCATTTATCATGTAGTCAGGTAGACCATAGGACAGGTAGACCATAGGACCACTATGCCGATAGAAAAGATTCTCTGACTTTGACAACTGATCATTTGCCCTTGTGTGGTACAATGCATCATTGCCAACTAGTTTAAAATGGTATTTAGAAACTCTCTATAATTTTTATGTACATTCTATTACAGCATTAATGATTTACATAGACATGACGGTTTCTCGGGTTACGTGAGTTTTTCTATTGTAAAATCCTCTTGATCAACCCCACTATGGAAGTTCCATCACAAAAGTTCATTCCTTCCATTGTGAGCGTTGATCTACTTTGGTCACATAAGTTTTTAGTAAATCGAGTATCATAAGGTTGGCTATCTCACTTTGGCCATCCGTTGTCGTGCACTGGCACGTACATAGTGTGAAATAAAAACATTCGCCTCACTCTTGACACTTCTCAATGTATAAAAATAAAAGCAATCATGTACATACTATGATTTATGTTGAAGCGTCTACTACGGTCATTATCATGTACGTATATACCTATCCGAGGAGTCGTGGCCCTGGATGTGTCGCATTTGCGTGCTTTTCCACTTGATAAGATTTTTAATTTGGTTTGACAATGTACATAGTCCAAGTGTGTCATGGTGGCACACTCATCTCTCCTATAAAGACTGATGCGGGTAAAAACTGCCAAAAATAGCAGCTAACAGACGCCATTGCAGAATTGCATGGAAAGTGACCCAAAATGGTATATCGGTGAAAAATGATGCATATCTATGATTTTTATGCTTATTTGAGTGATCCCAAAAGTTTAGGGATTTCTCTAACTCCGTTTGGGATTTTTCGCATCAAAAATGGCATTTTTGGGTCAAAAATGAGCTAAAAATGACCTAGATTTAGTCCAAAGTGGAAAAATGGCCCAAACATTGACACATCAGCTCATATTTCCATGGGGAAGAGAGAGAGGTCTACTTTTTACAGGAAAAAACCAACAATTTTTTTCTAGTGTGCAATAGCTTCCATGGTTGTCCAATCTATGTGTGTTGCAGTCCCGCCTCTTCGCAATCTTGTATCTGAGCTTGTGAGGGAGCGAATTAGGGTTTCTCCTTTTCAAAATGGTGTTTGGACTTCACTTTAGAAGCTCATAATATCTGAAAAATCATAAAATGATCGTCGTGAAGGTGGAAGCTCGAGCATTCCTTTCAACTGTTTGATGTTACGACTATGTAATTGGGAGCGAGGCTACATGATACCATGAAAGAGGTATGGGTTTTGATTGAAAATTGTGCTTGTATAAGCATTGAGGTTTCATGGTTGAAACTTAAGTGTCTTTAAATGGCCTTTTAAGGTGAAATTGAATGTGATTTGGTGATCCTCTCATCATAATCTCAATTATGAAAACAAGCAGACTCCAAGCACGATAGAAAAGACGGTTTGTGACTTTGTTGTCACAAACGCTCTTAGTTTTTTTGTCACCCTTAGAAAGAGGGTTAGTGATTCTCCACAAACTCTTTTTCACAAAGTGTTTGTGACTCTCATCACGAACTCTCACAGCCAGAGGTTTTGCACCTTCCCAGCTAGACCTCACACTTTCCAACATTTCTGGTGAACCCGACGCGAAGCAGCTAAGGTGGGGGTTCAAAAACTTGTTTTGAAAGGTTTAATTACAAATAATTAAATCTATGGATCAACAAGGGAAACAAGGCATGCGTTTTGATCAAGGCACAATGCAAATGTTTCAAGCATTTGCCATGCTTATGCAACAAGAACAAGCTGCAGAAAGAAGGGAGGTGTCAACAACCAAAGCTCTTCAACCTATTGTGAACAAAATGGACCGAAGGGAAAGATGTCACTAAGTTTCTTCGTGGTTATGTAAAGGAGATGGAGCTACAATGGGTTCCAGAGGTGGACATGATTCGTAGTTTTGAGCTTGTTGTGGTCCCCGAGATTAGAGACCATGTAAGGAGAATCAGGGAGGAGCATGGAGAAGGTTGGGAGAAATTCGAATTAGCCCTAAAGGAGGAACACTTCATGGAGTACTCTGAAAGGGTTACAAAAGAGGACCTTCTTGGAATGAGTTGCAAGGCAAAAAAACGGACTTTCCATCACCGAACTGTTGAGAGAGTTTCAGCGGCGTTATGCTCAGCTATCAGGAACAAAGCGAGCCACTTTGGATAGTGAAAATGCCGAATTGTTCCTTGAAGCTGCATGTCATGAGCTCCAAGGAAAGCTAGAGCTACTCCTTGAAGACAAGAATACAGAACAGGGTCTAAAGGCTGAGTGGAAAGAGGTTGAAGACGCAGTCTCATTTCTTGCTAACAGGCAACGTCATAGGGACAAGATGGTGGTGAATGGTACTACCTCTCCTCCTAGCACGTCAGAGATTCCATCAAAGCCTACTATTGTGAGTCCAAAAGGTGATAATTCAATGCTTGATGAGCTTGTTAAGGGCATGCAAGAAATGAAGTTAAAGCTAACAAGTCTTGCAGAGAAAGGACAACCTGCTGTAGGACAAAAATCCCAAAGCAAAGAAGGATTTGTGCACATATGCATATTTTTTGATGGCACAGACCATGGCAGAAGGGATTGTAATAGCTTTAGTGATGCCTTAAAAATAGATCTTGTGTTTTTTAAGGATGGCAAGATCCATCTGCAGGAGACAGGTATGCCATTAGGAACTAACTTTGGAAAAGGAGGTATGCAAAATCTAGTGGAGGATATGGCGACTAGTCATGCTATTTCTGCAGTGGAGGCTGCTACCTATGCGGCAAAGATAGAGCTAATTCCAAAGAAAGTGCTAAAGTAAACTCAGATGATTTTGAGGAGGTTGATAGCTTGTGGCCATATGCAGTAGCCTCAGCCAAAAAAGGGAAGGTAACTAAACAGGTATTACATGAAGCTGGTGATTGCATACTCCATACAAGAGGCTAGGATGACCCTGTGGACTCTTTATCAGTGCATGCCTATCTTGAAAAATGCTATAACAATGAAGCAATTGTGGAAGAGAAGCGTTGAAGTGAGAATGGAGATGCAGGTCCTTCTACTTCAAAGAGGTTTACAAGAGCTGGTGGAAGAAAGGATCGAGGACCTTCTCATGAGGCTCCACCACATGTGCCTCCTCCTCCTGAGATTCATATGGGGAGGCATCTATAGGGAAGAAGAAAGAGCAAGGAAAAGCTAAAGCAAAAGACCCTGCATACAAACTACAATCTGACATTGAAGCTGCCACAAACTTAAAGCAGGTATTGGAGGAAAGGATTTTGAATAGCAAAGTTGAGTTTACCTTGGGTGAGGTTCTTGGCATTTCTAAACACGAGTTTCATGAAGAAATTATAGACATCATAAAAAGAAAGAGGAAAACTCCTAATGAGTCTATTCCTCCACAATCTGAGAGTGCAGGGGAGTCATTTAAGGCACATGGAATACATGTCCAAGAGAGTGATTGCGATGACAGTGTGGTAGGATGCTACCAGTCTTCTTGAAGAGATGCACATGCTAGATTTGCAGATGATGATGATGATGAAGAAGCCTCTTATAAAAGCCACTACTCCAAAAGTCATTGGGCAAGAGCTACAAGGGAAACCTTAGTCAAGGTGGGTGATCTTGAGGAACCATATGTTGCATTGATAGATCATGGCTTTGAGATCAATCTTATGTCCAAGAGTCTTTAAATGAAGGGTAAGTGGCCGATAAACAGTTGAAGAGTAGAGCACGAGCGGGTAATCTATGCGAGGTTCATGTTGCTATTTTTACAACATTCTTGTTGTGGATACACATTGCTCCAGGAAGGTCTAGTTGCATTGGTGCTTCTATTATTTTAGACACTATTTTCCAATTTATTACATATTCACCATACGGGTTATAATATTCTAGACTTTTAACAATTAGGTAAGTTGTACCTTCATTATCTCGGAATTTGTATGCCTCATCATACACTTTGGATTAATTTTGATGGTTGAGCTGGTGTTTCCTCAATGCACACACATTTTTTTCCCTGAGCATTGGCATAAAATAAATCTCCATGAGAGTCTGTCCCTTCCACATATAGTGTCATGTATTTCCTAGTTGAGTAAATGTCTTGTGTATTGCTTATGTTCTCAATACTAATAGAGTGAGTCTCCTCCATGGTTTTGGTTCTAGGATCTACCTTAACACACAGACCAGTTGCTACAAACGAGAGCACGGAGAGCCCTACAAAATACCAAAACTAGATACTATAGACGATGAAACACACAAATCTGCATACCTAGCAACCATCCTTGCACATAATCAAGCTGCACAGGAGCAGAGAGAGACGGAGAGGGAGATAGAGCAAGAGAGCATGTGCAGGCGCACCTCCTAGAGCGGAATGCTACGCCAGCACAACGAGAGAGAAGAGAGGAGAGGGGAGAAGAATAAGACGACGTTGGGTGCAATCTCCCCCCGTGCAAGTGTGACCATTTCCCTCTTGCACGTATTTTATTTACAGATTTCTTGAATGTGAGTACAAACTGGCCGGCCGGTCATAAATGGCCAAAGCTCATAAAAGAGCACTTGAATAATAAAATGTACAATATATGTATTTCCATTTGCATAGGCCTAGCTTGGTCTAGTCTTTTCCACCTGTCAGCTGCATAAATAACAAAATATCAATACTATAACATACCTCTCCGTTGGAAAACAACTGTCCTCAGTTGCGAAGATAAAAATCTGCAAACAATACTTGTCAAAAATAGTGATTAGTATGTTGTGCCAAAAACATCACATAATATATGAAACTAAACAACATTAGCTTATGCCTGCCGTTATCCACATACTACCTATTCTAGTGTCCCATACCACTAGAATAAGCAGTATATGTCATACCCTGATGAATCACGATATCATTGGTCACACTCATCATCAATCTCATAATGTCAAGTCTCATCACATACACACTGTCGTGATAAAATAATCATCACATACCAAATCCCAATCCAATATCAATTCCACAATATAACTCCAAATCCAAATCACTTTCATTATGTACCAGGGTAACAAAATCATACCAGTTACAGTGGTGGCCAGCCACTGCAGCATGATTTTGTGATCGGTGTTGCCTCATCCGGTGAGTCTACACCAATAAAACGTGCTGCCTAAATCGGCAAATCTGCAGTAATGCTGCCTAAACCGGCAAATCTACATTTGATAGTGTTTAAAATCATGAGTGTGCAATTTGTGGTTGTGCTTCCTAAATCGGCGGATCTGCACCAAGATGAGTATCTACATACTGCCTAAATCGACGAATCTATGTGTCCGTAACCAATGGACTAGACTAGGCATAAAAGGAAAACATGTTCCACCTATTTGATACAATATTGGAGTACATTCGAATTCAAAAGTACTTACAGATTATTGTCATCATTCCAAAGCACCTTAGTGATTGCTAGCACATCACTCGAGAATTAGTAATGGTATTTTCACAAATCAAATTAACATTGCAATGCTCAGCTATTGTTGAAAGAAATCACAACTTGGATTGTCACTTAGTCTCTAGAATGATATCATTCCATAAGAGATTCAATATAAACATTGAATTTGATTGAGCATGGAGGACTTTCCTTTCTTAAAGTTGTACATGGTGCAATCTAAAAAGGGAGTAAAGATACATAAAAACATGTATGTTGAGGGCACGCATGACTTGTAAATAATTAAAAGAAAAATAGACAGGTACAATGTATCAGATATCTTTAGGATGAGAAGAGAAATTTCACGGCATGGTAGTGTGCATTTTACATCCTACAACATGTTATAAGACCCACTTGTGAGGAAATCGTGCAAAACTTATGTAATGAAGATCAACATTAATTTGGCAAAGTTGCAAAAATAAGTAAAAGATTTTTGTAATAACGCATTCTATACGTGTTGAGAACCATCACAAATATTTTTCCATTCTCAATATATATTTATAGTGTTTAATTTTGAAGTCTTGCTGAAGATTTCTATTCATATAAGTTAAGACATTGATTGGTCTATAACGAGGTGCCTAGAGTATAACTTTTAGGTCATAGGCTAACTAGATTTTCATTGTGACGTTATTGTACATATTGGTTATTGAATCAAACAAAAGAATGGGTGCCATCATGAATAAATTTATGGCCTCATGCACGGTAGCAGCGAGAGACAACACTATTGAAGCATGTCTCGCATTATTATATGTAGTGCCTGCAAGAGAGGCTTTGATGGATGCAACCAGGGCATCAATGTGTAGGTCGATAGGCTGGTTAGAACACAGTAAGCCAAGAGTAGTGAGCTGGAGAGAGGGAGGGAGAAATGAAATGAAATATTATATTAAACACCTTAAAAGGCTAAAGTTACATCAGAGATCGAAATGAAACAATCTTGCTGGATGTGATACAATGTTTGGGTACAAATTAAAATGAAGTAAAGTAAAAGGTGGCACGTAGGGACTTTTTGAATCCAGAAACAAGTGGGTTGACATACCCTTCACTTCATCATTTTGCACCTCAGCGACATTCTCTCCACTTATTATTTTCATTGCGGTATTAAAGAGCACATTGTCTCCGCTTATTATTTTGATTGGGGTATTAAAGAGCACATTTGATGTATCCCACTCGATATATGTACTCTTGGTCTTATTGATGAGCACCCTCATCTGATCATCCTCTCCATGAATTTCATTTTTTGTAATAAAAATTGTATTTACTTTGTTTTCTCACTCCTGGTACTCACTTTCAGCCACTATAGAAAAACTCGTTCCTTGAACTTGAGAGGCCCGGGTCAATGAGGATGCAGTCCAAGAGGCGAGCATCTGCGAGAGCTCCGGCGATGACCACAGGCCACTTCCACAGAGCTCATGAGAGACTAATCAGAATGACTTCACGTGCTATAGGGCCCATCCTTGGAGCGCAGAGGCTCCTAGCTCTAGCGCGGCGGGATGGAAATCCAGCTTGAAGATGAAGGTCGATGGCAGCTCATCGAGGCTCGGCTGCTCTAGCTGTGATCAGCACTACCTCGATCATGATGCTTTGCCGGATCAGAGGCTGATTAGGAACTCCTTTATTGATGAAGTGCTTGTCCAAGTAGGCATCTGCGGATTGCGACTCTCCATATTTGTATCGATAGAGCCCGAAGCTAGATATGACATCAGCCGTGATATTGGATTGCGGGGCAGCATACACATCGAAGCAGGAAATTGAATGCAAGGTTTCAAGAAGCAGTTATGTCTCGGCTCTAGCTTGCAACCTCTATAACTTCACAACCTCCCTTGTGTTGGCTTTGTATCTGTGTGATCCACAAGGGGTGGTTGGTAGCGGATAGCTGGCTGAGAGCGTGTCATGCAAACGAGAGGGTAGTTCAGAGTTGAGGTACAATCTAGTTGTGCAGGTTTCAATACTTGCAGACGACGCCAGTTTAGAGATAAAGAGAGAGAGTGGTGGATGAAAATATGGGGCCAAAATGGCTGGGATCCGTGGCATAAGCAAGCGTCATTTGCTGTCCACTGGACATGACTTTAGTTGTTATGGCAGACAGAGGCTGCAGCTAACTGGTGGCGCTCCTCTGGTATGCAAAACGGGACGGTTAAGGTCACATGCAAGAGGTAGTGGGTGTGGTTGAGAAATAGAGAAAGGCTAGATGGGGTGTAATTGGCGCCAACAACGAACGAGGGGGGGAGAGAGAGAGAGAGAGAGAGAGAGAGAGAGAGAGTTCAACTGATTTTGTGTGTGTGTGTGTGTATGTGTGTGTCTGTGTGTGTGTGTGTGTATGTGTATGTGTGTGGCTCTTATTTGTGAGAGCATGTGGCCGCCAGTCACGAAGGAGATAGTGAATGGGACTACGAGTGGTCATGCGACACCAGCAGCAATGTGTGAGTACTGCATGGCAATGGCCGCCAACTGGGAGGTAGAGAGAACTCCAGTTCGAGAGGGGGGGGGGGGGGGGGGGGGGGGGCGCCGTTGTGTCTGCTAATAGAGGGGAGCGAGACATGAAATATGGGATAAGGCCGTCATGCACAAGTGGGGGGGCAGCTGGATAATTTGGTTGACTGCTCCTTATTGCCTATGTAGCATGTAATCAACCACCCGTTCACACCGATCATGGTAAGCATCAGGGAGTTGGAGTTGGTGCCACCATGCAAAAAGAGAGAGATATATATGGACGTGTGGATCATTGGTTGCAGTGAGGAGGGGGGTGTCGGGTTGGGAGCATGGGTGTATGCACCAACCACCACCCAAGTGCCTCCCGTTGACCCTAGCTCTAGCATGGCATCCGCTCTCTGACGGTTGCTATTACATGTTGCACGAGTCCGAACTGGCAGCAGCTACACCCAAATTGGCAGCATGCATGGAGGTTGTTGGCTTGGGTGGGTGACAAGAAGGTAAGGGAGAGGCCTGTCTCCTACTATGGTAGACATGCGCGAGGATCTCCAAGGCCGGCGCCAGTCCGAAGCTGTGGATACTACACCATCAGGGGTCCATGCCATGCCGCAGAGGGGAGGGCTTTCTAGAATCGAAAGCAAAATCTGTTGCGCCATGGGGCAGCCGCATCGTTCTGTGCAGAGAGCTCCGTTTTTTTTTTCCATTTTAAAATAAGATCAACATGGAGTAGGTTCTCACGATGACTCTAAGCCGAGAGGTCATCTTTGGAATAAGTGCGCGTCAAACCACTCTCGAGCATCTCCTTGGAGTGCAACCTTGTCGGATAGCTATTGAGTTCTACAATATATTTTAGACAAATGACTTGCTCAGTATTCTACACTCTGTTCTAATGGTCGAGAATTCTTTTTCTTCTAACTTCTTCCCTTGATCTTATACATCCGTTACATACCAAACTACCTATGTGCTAATGACTAGTGTGATGATTCATGTAGATGATATTGTGAGTGAAATCTAGTGCTAATTAATGTATTAATTTTAGCATAACTACTCTATGCATTAATACTATGTAAACTTTGCTCATAGTATAAGATTGTTATTTCTACTATATTATTCAGATATCTTTCACTAATTACAAATTAATGAAGGATTAACGCCAGATTTGCATGAAAGAGATAATATAAAACAAGAACATAGAATTATAAAATTTGAAACCCAGAAGAAAACAAGAGCACTTAGCTTTTGGTTATCCGAATCTGCAATCACTGGAGCGTAGCCTCGGCTCTGATACCACTGCTGCAAACGGGAGCATGGGGAGCCGTACAAAATACCAAACCTAGATACTATAGACGATGAAACAAACAAATCTGCATACCTGGCAACCATCCTTGCACATAATCAAGCTGCACACAAGCAAAGAGAGACGGAGAGGGAGATAGAGCGAGAGAGCACGTGCAGGCGCACCTCCTAGAGCGGAGTGCTATGCCAGCACGACGAGAGAGAAGAGAGGAGAGGGGAGAAGAATAAGACGACGTTGGGTGCAATCTCCCCCCGTGCAAGAGTGACCATTTCCCTCTTGCACGTATTTCATTTATAGATTTCTTGAATGGTCAATGTGAGTACAAACTGGCCGGCCAGTCATAAATGGCCAAATCTCATAAAAGAGCACTTGAATAATAAAATGTACAATATATGTATTTCCATTCGCATAGGCCTAGCTTGGTCTAGTCTTTTTCCACCTGTCGGCTGCATAAATAATAAATAATCAATACTATAACACAGGTTCTAGGTCTTTACCTATTCTTGTCAAAATCTTCAGCCCTTGAATCTCAAAGAATTTTTAGAGAACAAGTTCAACTATTCACTATCAATTAATGGCCTCCTGCTTTAAAGGTTCACTTGGTTGATTGGAATAGGGACAGATTCTAACCTATCGTGGAAATATCTCTTAAGCTCCTCTCAAGTTGATGAATTTATCTTTGAAATTTAAGTGTTGGTGGTCCCAAGGGGTAGCCTGTG
The DNA here is from genome assembly GCF_014529385.1 of Adiantum capillus-veneris. Lineage (NCBI taxonomy): Eukaryota > Viridiplantae > Streptophyta > Polypodiopsida > Polypodiales > Pteridaceae > Adiantum > Adiantum capillus-veneris. The sequence continues at coordinate 52,832,035 of NC_140956.1, forward strand.
GTCCTTGCCATATCTGGATTTTGAGAGTTTTGAAGTTTTCTCTTGGCTTATGTTGAGGGCTTCCCAATGAACCTATGCTCACTGAATTTGGACAATATTTTCTCCCTCAAATTAGGGTTTTACTCCCCCAAGCTCTAGGTATATCACTATTTAGAGGTACAAAGTCTTGAGCATCCCCTTTGGGATTGACTGATACTAATGAGTTGTGAGAGGTCAGAGCACCCCAATGAGCCTATGCTCACTAAATTTGGAGCTCAAAAACCCTACAAAAGACATTTTTTCTTCTTAGTCTAGTGGACACAAAATCTCATATCTAGAGAGATTTATGTGAGAGATACCCCTCCCTAGGGGTCTATCCACAAAACAATTTACACTTTTATACAATTTTCAATATACATCAGAGTTGCGGAAGCATTTGCATATGGGAGGAGTTCTCAGTGCCCGACCAAGATGGAGTTTAGGCCATGAGCCAAACTGCATCCAGAGATACCTAGCGACTAGTGCTACCCCTGAATGGGTGTTATGAATAAAAGCGTACTTGAGAAAAATATAACATTGTGGAGGGTGAATATATGTGTACACCACCTTGCAGCAAGAGAGAGAGAGAGAGAGAGAGAGAGAGAGAGAGAGAGAGAGAGAGAGAGAGAGAGAGAGAGAGAGAGATAGAGAGAATATAGTAGAGGGTGAAATAGAGTGCACAGAGACATGAGAAGATGACAACAGATAATCTTTAAATGCCCATCTAAATGGAACAGGAAACCATGTATTAATGCAATGACAAAATCTGGGTATACCATAACATCATAAAATAGAGTTTATGACAAAATAACTAGAAGAGCACCGAACCTATGTAGGGATCAACTGGTCCATCCATCCACTTCTTCTCTACTACGGACAGAGAGAATTTCACTTTGCGGAGCGAGCCAGAACACCTCCAACCTACCTGAGCCAAACATAGGCTGAGAACACCTCGCCTCCCTCCATGAACCCGAGCCTTGAAAGGATCCCAAGTACCAGAAGGTGCCAGAACACGTCCAACCTACCTGAGCCAAACATAGGCTAAGGCCACTTCGCCTCCCTCCATGAACCCGAGCTCTGAAAGGGTTTCAAGTACCAACAAGTGGTAGGGTATCAACACCAACCACACCAATCTAAGCGCCATGCCTCTTCGATGCCCAGCACTAGGTGTTTAGGCAAAGCCAAGGCAAAATCCCCATCACGTTAGCCATGTAAGTCATTCAACCCCCGACGCCCTAACCATGTAGATGACTCCAACCTAAAGAAGAAGACCTAGGCATCACCCCCGATCCAGCAAATCCCCAGGTCAGTGACCCTTTAGGTCTAAGGCTAAGAGATGTAGGTGATCCTAGCCTTGTAGCGAGGCTGCCATGAAAAACATAACACATGAGTCCAATCACAATAGCACTTCCCAGATGCACAAACAAATCTTTTCCACGCAGTTAGACTGTACAGGTCTCTACCCTTACACGTCTACCATAACCCATCCAAATCACTTCATGATCCAATAACAAAACCATAAACCATAATCCAATCACATCACATGGGCGAGCACTCCACCCAAATTGGGTGAGGCACGACCAATCCTACATAACCGCTTTAGAACATAGCATGGCTACAAAACTTTTGGCAGCATAACCAAATCCAGAAAAAAACCATGAGCCACACCGGCTTACACCATAGAATATCAACCATAATCCATAAGGGAATCTCAGCCCTTGGCCATGAATCATAATCACACTGAACCAACTCCCACACTTGGAGTTTGACACACCTCCTGCAATCAATCCGAGTGCACACACATGTGACCCTTAAGACGTGATTATTTCATGCATAAAAAGAGTCCGACCAGTAACTAATCATGATATAAAAATCAAATTTTGATTGCATCCAACCATGCAAAGTAAATGCATCACATCAGCACTTCACCTCCCTAGCACATAGAGCTAGTTTTGACCTAGGAAGGTGGAAAGCAATCACGACCATGCATATGAGTCATCCACATCAATCCATGAGTTCGCATACATCATATAGTAACATTCCATCACCATAAACATGATGCAAAATAGCTCCAACCTTTAGGTCAACCATAAACCCTAACTTCACATATATGCAAAAAAAATGACATTTTTGAGAGTATGCAAAACATGCAATTGAAAGCATTTGGCCTCAAACCAATGCATCAAGCTTAGCTACATAATATAGACTATCATTTTATCACATCACTTTACCCATATGGTACTCAAACAACAAACGCTAACCCCAAAAGAAAGCCACTTTGTTCATATCTGCCTATGTGACTCGGGATGTTTAACCATATACTCTCACATAAGTTTATGTCCATGATCTAATAATTGAAATCAACTCACCAAAAAAAACCATCAAACATATAAAAACAGCTCGGTCAACTCATGATGTCATATGGTACCCCCCTTGGTAGCACCCCTATGCATGTAGGTAAAACCGGTTATAGAGCGACTAATAACCTGCATTCCCGAAGTGATAACAGAGACCTAAATTCATTTAATATCAAGTTTCATCAAGCTTTTCAATTGGTCAAGTGGGTTTGCCCATTCGATGAATCTATATTGTGGTTTTTCAAGGAGCATGCAGTCAAAAAATTTGGTTGTGCAGTGGGCAGCAAGCTGTTTTTTGACCATATTTCTTAGCTCGTGTGTGTTTTTCACATGCCACCAGAGAGAAAAAAATATTCTAAATGATGTGTTTTATCTCTGGTGTAAAGCCTAATTCATAGCCGTTTGTGATTTATGGCCGAAACAGTGTTCCTAACGCCGCTATGACGTGAAACAAAAAGTAATTTTTATGAGATGTGACCTTGTGTCCCTTTGGCCGCAAAGGGAGGTTCCATAGACTCCTACCAGCATTGCCTGTATTTGAATCTGCCGTGGATTTGATGGCTACTGTCTATCAAAAAAATTTATGATTTTGTTTTGCTTTTTTCACATTTGGCTTTTGTTCTCTACCAAACTTGGTAGGTGCATTTCATAGTCGGTAGAGGTTATTCATCCACTTGTACTTTGCATTTGTTCATTTGAGCATACAAGTTAGTTTCAGTCACTTGGCCAAGTAGGAATATTTGATGAGGATGGTGTATATAGCTCCAATGATTCGGCAACCTTTTGGGTAGAGCTTGTCAATCTAGGGTATACCAAGTATGATTTCAACTTCACCTGATGATAACACTTTGAAACTGTAGGGAAAAAGATCGCAATTTTTTCCTTGTTTTCCATAATTCACTTCCAAAAAAGGTAACGCTTGGGCAGCACCTTGTACTTGATGTTTTGAGCTAGATGGTCATCTTGCACCAGAATTTGGACTACCTTCACTAGCTTGGGACTAGTTTCAGGCCTTGATTCTGAGAGGCATCTATCATAAAGGGTATGGTGGCTTTTAAAGTATAAAATCTACTCTCAAGACTTGTTTTTACTCTAAGGAGGACATGGATGACATGTTCACAGTCTTACCTACCGAGTGATGCAAAGTTATGAGGAAAAAACGTGATTTTATCTCTAGTAGCATAAAAATTTAGCTTTTTCGATCATGCATTAATTCATACACACTTATACAATTGTTTAAACATTTCCAAGGTACCACTTCATTTATCATGTAGTCAGGTAGACCATAGGACAGGTAGACCATAGGACCACTATGCCGATAGAAAAGATTCTCTGACTTTGACAACTGATCATTTTCCCTTGTGTGGTACAATGCATCATTGCCAACTAGTTTAAAATGGTATTTAGAAACTCTCTATAAGTTTTATGTACATTCTATTACAGCATTTTTGATTTACATAGAGATGACCGTTTCTCGGGTTACGTGAGTTTTTCTATTGTAAAATCCTCTTGATCAACCCCACTATGGAAGTTCCATCACAAAAGTTCATTCCTTCCATTGTGAGCGTTGATCTCCTTTGGTCACATAAGTTTTTAGTAAATCGAGTATCATAAGGTTGGCTATCTCACTTTGGCCATCCGTTGTCGTGCACTGGCACGTACATAGTGTGAAATAAAAACATTCGCCTCACTCTTCACACTTCTCAATGTATAAAAATAAAAGCAATCATGTACATAGTGTGATTTATGTTGAAGCGTCTACTACGGTCATTATCATGTACATACCTATCCGGGGAGTCGTGGCCCTGGATGTCGCACATTTCCGTGCTTTTCCACTTGATAAGATTCTTAATTTGGTTTGACATGTACATAGTCCAAGTGTTTCATGGTGGCACACTCATCTCTCCTATAAAGAGTGATGCGGGTAAAAACTGCCAAAAATAGCAGCTAACAGACGCCGTTGCAGAATTGCATGGAAAGTGACCCAAAATGGTATATTGGTGAAAAATGATGCATATCTATGATTTTTATGATTATTTGAGCGATCCCAAAAATTTAGGGATTTTTCTAACTCCGTTTGGGATTTTTCGCATCAAAAATGGCATTTTTTGGGTCAAAAATGAGCTGAAAATGACCTAGTTTTAGTCCAAAGTGGAAAAATGGCCCAAACATTGACACATCAGCTCATATTTCCGTGGGGAAGAGAGAGAGGTCTACTTTTTATAGGAAAAAACCAACAATTTCTCTCTAGTGTGCAATAGCTTCCATGGTTGTCCAATCTATGTGTGCTGCAATCCCGCCTCTTGGCAATCTTGTATCTGAGCTTGTGAGGGAGCGAATTAGGGTTTCCCCTTTTCAAAATGGTGTTTGGATTAATTTTGATGGTTGAGCTGGTGTTTCCTCAATGCACACACATTGTTTTCCCTTAGCATTGGCATAAAATAAAGCTCCATGACAGTTTGTTCCTTCCACATATAGTGTCATGTATTTCCTAGTTGAGTACATGTCTTGTGTATTGCTTATGTTCTCAATACTAATAGAGTGAGTCTCCTCCATGGTTCTGGTTCTGGGATTTACCTTAACTCGCAGACCAGGTTGCTTCAAACGGGAGCACGGAGAGCCCTACAGAATACCAAAACTAGATACTATAGACGATGAAACACACAAATCTGCATACCTGGCAACCATCCTTGCACATAATCAAGCTGCACAGGAGCAGAGAGAGAAAGAGAGGGAGATAGAGCGAGAAAGCATGTGCAGGCGCACCTCCTAGAGCGGAGTGCTACGCCAGCACAACGAGAGAAAAGAGAGGAGAGGGGAGAAGAATAAGACGACGTTGGGTGCAATCTCCCCCCGTGCAAGTGTGACCATTTCCCTCTTGCACGTATTTTATTTATAGATTTCTTGAATGTGAGTACAAACTGGCCGGCCAGTCATAAATGGCCAAACCTCATAAAAGAGCACTTGAATAATAAAATGTACAATATATGTATTTCCATTTGCATAGGCCTAGCTTGGTCTAGTCTTTTCCACCTGTCAGCTGCATAAATAATAAAATATCAATACTATAACATACCTCTCCGTTGGAAAACAACTGTCCTCAGTTTCGAAGATAAAAATTTGCAAACAATATTTGTCAAAAATAGTGATTAGTATGTTGTGTCAAAAACATCACATAATATATGAAACTAAACAACATTAGCCTATGCCTGCCGTTATCCACATACTACCTATTCTAGTGTCCCATACCACTAGAATAAGCAGTATATGTCATACCCAGATGAATCAGGATATCATTGGTCACACTCATCATCAATCTCATAATGTCAAGTCTCATCACATACACACTGTCGTGATAAAATAATCATCACATACCAAATCCCAATCCAATATCAATTCCACAATATAAGTCCAAATCCAAATCACTTTCATTATGTACCCAGGTAACAAAATCATACCAGTTACAGTGGTGGCTAGCCACTGCAGCATGATTTTGTGATCGGTGTTGCCTCATCCGGTGAGTCTACACCAATAAAACGTGCTGCCTAAATCGGCAAATCTGCAGTAATGCTGCCTAAATCGGCGGATCTGCACTAATTCTTCCTAAATCGGCGGATCTGCACCAAGATGAGTATCTACATACTGCCTAAATCGACGAATCTGTGTGTCCGTAACCAATGGACTAGACTAGGCATAAAAGGAAAACATGTTCCACCTATTTGATACAATATTGGAGTACATTTGAATTCAAAAGTCCTTACAGATTATTGTCATCATTCCAAAGCACCTTAGTGTTTGCTAGCACATCACTCGAGAAGTAATGGTATTTTCACAAATCAAATTAACATTGCAATTCTCAGCTATTGTTGAAAGAAATCACAACTTGGATTGTCACTTAGTCTCTAGAATGATATCATTCCATAAGAGATTCAATATAAACATTGAATTTGATTGAGCATGGAGGACTTTCCTTTCTTAAAGTTGTTCATGGTGCAATCTAAAAAGGGAGTAAAGATACATAAAAACATGTATGTTGAGGGCACGCATGACTTGTAACTAATTAAAAGAAAAATAGACAGGTACAATGTATCAGATATCATCAAGATGAGAAGAGAAATTTCACGCTATGGTAGTCGATGGCAGCTCATTGAGGCTGTATCAGATATCATCAAGATGAGAAGAGAAATTTCACGCTATGGTAGTCGATGGCAGCTCATTGAGGCTCGGCTGCTCTGCCTGAATGAGGCCATCATGCACAAGTGGGGGGGCAGCTGGATAATTTGGTTGACTGCTCCTTATTGCCTATGTAGCATGTAATCAACCACCCGTTCACACCGATCATGGTAAGCATCAGGGAGTTGGAGTTGGTGCCACCATGCAAAAAGAGAGAGAGATTTATTGACGTGTGGATCATTGGTTGCAGTGAGGAGGGGGGTGTCGGGTTGGGAGCATGGGTGTATGCACCAACCACCACCCAAGTGCCTCCAGTTGACCCTAGCTCTAGCATGGCATCCGCTCTCTGACGGTTGCTACTACATGTTGCACGAGTCCGAACTGGCAGCAGCTACACCCAAATTGGCAGCATGCATGGAGGTTGTTGGCTTGGGTGGGTGATAAGAAGGTAAGGGAGAGGCCTGTCTCCTACTATGGTAGACATGCGCGAGGATCTCCAAGGCCGGCGCCAGTCCGAAGCTGTGGATACTACACCATCAGGGGTCCATGCCATGCCGCAGAGGGGAGGGCTTTCTAGAATCGAAAGCAAAATCTGTTGCGCCATGGGGCAGCCGCATCGTTCTGTGCAGAGAGCTCCGTTTTTTTTTTTCCATTTTAAAATAAGATCAACATGGAGTAGGTTCTCACGATGACTCTAAGCCGAGAGGTCATCTTTGGAATAAGTGCGCGTCAAACCACTCTCGAGCATCTCCTTGGAGTGCAACCTTGTCGGATAGCTATTGAGTTCTACAATATATTTTAGACGAATGACTTGCTCAATATTCTACACTCTGTTCTAATGGTCGAGAATTCTTTTTCTTCTAACTTCTTCCCTTGATCTTATACATCCGTTACATACCAAACTACCTATGTGCTAATGACTAGTGTGATGATTCATGTAGATGATATTGTGAGTGAAATCTAGTGCTAATTAATGTATTAATTTTAGCATAACTACTCTATGCATTAATACTATGTAAACTTTGCTCATAGTATAAGATTGTTATTTCTACTATATTATTCAGATATCTTTCACTAATTACAAATTAATGAAGGATTAACGCCAGATTTGCATGAAAGAGATAATATAAAACAAGAACATAGAATTATAAAATTTGAAACCCAGAAGAAAACAAGAGCACTTAGCTTTTGGTTATCCGAATCTGCAATCACTGGAGCGTAGCCTCGGCTCTGATACCACTGCTGCAAACGGGAGCATGGGGAGCCGTACAAAATACCAAACCTAGATACTATAGACGATGAAACAAACAAATCTGCATACCTGGCAACCATCCTTGCACATAATCAAGCTGCACACAAGCAAAGAGAGACGGAGAGGGAGATAGAGCGAGAGAGCACGTGCAGGCGCACCTCCTAGAGCGGAGTGCTATGCCAGCACGACGAGAGAGAAGAGAGGAGAGGGGAGAAGAATAAGACGACGTTGGGTGCAATCTCCCCCCGTGCAAGAGTGACCATTTCCCTCTTGCACGTATTTCATTTATAGATTTCTTGAATGGTCAATGTGAGTACAAACTGGCCGGCCAGTCATAAATGGCCAAATCTCATAAAAGAGCACTTGAATAATAAAATGTACAATATATGTATTTCCATTCGCATAGGCCTAGCTTGGTCTAGTCTTTTTCCACCTGTCGGCTGCATAAATAATAAAATATCAATACTATAACACAGGTTCTAGGTCTTTACCTATTCTTGTCAAAATCTTCAGCCCTTGAATCTCAAAGAATTTTTAGAGAACAAGTTCAACTATTCACTATCAATTAATGGCCTCCTGCTTTAAAGGTTCACTTGGTTGATTGGAATAGGGACAGATTCTAACCTATCTTGGAAATATCTCTTAAGCTCCTCTCAAGTTGATGAATTTATCTTTGAAATTTAAGTGTTGGTGGTCCCAAGGGGTAGCCTGTGGTCCTTGCCATATCTGGATTTTGAGAGTTTTGAAGTTTTCTCATGGCTTATGTTGAGGGCTTCCCAATGAACCTATGCTCACTGAATTTGGACAATATTTTCTCCCTCAAATTAGGGTTTTACTCCCCCAAGCTCTAGGTATATCACTATTTAGAGGTACAAAGTCTTGAGCATCCCCTTCGGGATTGACTGATACTAATGAGTTGTGAGAGGTCAGAGCACTCCAATGAGCCTATGCTCACTAAATTTGGAGCTCAAAAACCCTACAAAAGACATTTTTTCTTCTTAGTCTAGTGGACACAAAATCTCATATCTAGAGAGATTTATGTGAGAGATACCCCTCCCTAGGGGTCTATGCACAAAACAATTTACACTTTTATACAATTTTCAATATACATCAGAGTTGCGGAAGCATTTGCATATGGGAGGAGTTCTCAGTGCCCGACCAAGATGGAGTTTAGGCCATGAGCCAGACTGCATCCAGAGATACATAGCGACTAGTGCTACCCCTGAATGGGTGTTATGAATAAAAGCGTACTTGAGAAAAATATAACATTGTGGAGGGTGAATATATGTGTACACCACGTTGCAGCAAGAGAGAGAGAGAGAGAGAGAGAGAGAGAGAGAGAGAGAGAGAGAGAGAGAGAGAGAGAGAGAATATAGTAGAGGGTGAAATAGAGTGCACAGAGACATGAGAAGATGACAACAGATAATCTTCAAATGCCCATCTAAATGGAACAGGCAACCATGTATTAATGCAATGACAAAATCTGGGTATACCATAACATCATAAAATAGAGTTTATGACAAAATAACTAGCAGAGCACCGAACCTATGTAGGGATCAACTGGTCCATCCATCCACTTCTTCTCTACTACGGACAGAGAGAATTTCACTTTGCGGAGCGAGCCAGAACACCTCCAACCTACCTGAGCCAAACATAGGCTGAGAACACCTCGCCTCCCTCCATGAACCCGAGCCTTGAAAGGATCCCAAGTACCAGAAGGTGCCAGAACACGTCCAACCTACCTGAGCCAAACATAGGCTAAGGCCACTTCGCCTCCCTCCATGAACCCGAGCTCTGAAAGGGTTTCAAGTACCAACAAGTGGTAGGGTATCAACACCAACCACACCAATCTAAGCGCCATGCCTCTTCGATGCCCAGCACTGGGTGTTTAGGCAAAGCCAAGGCAAAATCCCCAACACGTTAGCCATGTAAGTCATTCAACCCCCGACGCCCTAACCATGTAGATGACTCCAACCTAAAGAAGAAGACCTAGGCATCACCCCCGATCCAGCAAATCCCCAGGTCAGTGACCCTTTAGGTCTAAGGCTAAGAGATGTAGGTGATCCTAGCCTTGTAGCGAGGCTGCCATGAAAAACATAACACATGAGTCCAATCACAATAGCACTTCCCAGATGCACAAACAAATCTTTTCCACGCAGTTAGACTGTACAGGTCTCTACCCTTACACGTCTACCATAACCCATCCAAATCACTTCATGATCCAATAACAAAACCATAAACCATAATCCAATCACATCACACGGGCGAGCACTCCACCCAAATTGGGTGAGGCACGACCAATCCTACATAACCGCTTTAGAACATAGCATGGCTACAAAACTTTTGGCAGCATAACCAAATCCAGAAAAAAACCATGAGCCACACCGGCTTACACCATAGAATATCAACCATAATCCATAAGGGAATCTCAGCCCTTGGCCATGAATCATAATCACACTGAACCAACTCCCACACTTGGAGTTTGACACACCTCCTGCAATCAATCCGAGTGCACACACATGTGACCCTTAAGACGTGATTATTTCATGCATAAAAAGAGTCTGACCAGTAACTAATCATGATATAAAAATCAAATTTTGATTGCATCCAACCATGCAAAGTAAATGCATCACATCAGCACTTCACCTCCCTAGCACATAGAGCTAGTTTTGACCTAGGAAGGTGGAAAACAATCACGACCATTCATATGAGTCATCCACATCAATCCATGAATTCGCATACATCATATAGTAACATTCCATCACCATAAACATGATGCAAAATAGCTCCAACCTTTAGGTCAACCATAAACCCTAACTTCACATATATGCAAAAAAAATGACATTTTTGAGAGTATGCAAAACATGCAATTGAAAGCATTTGGCCTCAAACCAATGCATCAAGCTTAGCTCCATAATATAGACTATCATTTTATCACATCACTTTACCCATATGGTACTCAAACAACAAACGCTAACCCCAAAAGAAAGCCACTTTGTTCATATCTGCCTATGTGACTCGGGATGTTTAACCATATACTCTCACATAAGTTTATGTCCATCTAATAATTGAAATCAACTCACCAAAAAAAACCATCAAACATATAAAAACAGCTCGGTCAACTCATGATGTCATATGGTACCCCCCTTGGTAGCACCCCTATGCATGTAGGTAAAACCGGTTATAGAGCGACTAATAACCTGCATTCCCGAAGTGATAACAGAGACCTAAATTCATTTAATATCAAGTTTCATCAAGCTTTTCAATTGGTCAAGTTGGCTTGCCCATTCGATGAATCTATATTGTGGTTTTTCAAGGAGCATGGAGTCAGAAAATTTGGTTCTGCAGTGGGCAGCAAGCTGTATTTTTACCATATTTCTTAGCTCGTGTGTGTTTTTCACATGCCACCAGAGAGAAAAAAATATTCTAAATGATGTGTTTTATCTCTGGTGTAAAGCCTAATTCATAGCCGTTTGTGATTTATGGCCGAAACAGTGTTCCTAACGCCTCTATGACGTGAAACAAAAAGTGATTTTTATGAGATATGACCTTGTGTCCCTTTGGCCGCAAAGGGAGGTTCCATAGACTCCTACCAACATTGCCTGTATTTGAATCTTCCTTGGATTTGATGGCTACTGTCTATCAAAAAAATTTACAATTTTGTTTTGCTTTTTTCACATTTGGCTTTTGTTCTCTACCAAACTTGGTAGGTGCATTTCATAGTCGGTAGAGGTTATTCATCCACTTGTACTTTGCATTTGTTCATTTGAGCATACAAGTTAGTTTCAGTCACTTGGCCAAGTAGGAATATTTGATGAGGATGGTGTATATAGCTCCAATGATTCGGCAACTTTCTGGGTAGAGATTGTCAATCTAGGGTATACCAAGTATGATTTCAACTTCACCTGATGATAACACTTTGACACTGTAGGGAAAAAGATCGCAATTTTTTCCTTGTTTTCCATAATTCACTTCCAAAAAAGGTAACGCTTGGGCAGCACCTTGTACTTGATGTTTTGAGCTAGATGGTCATCTTGCACCAGAATTTGGACTACCTTCACTAGCTTGGGACTAGTTTCAGGCCTTGATTCTGAGAGGCATCTATTATAAAGGGTATGGTGGCTTTTAAAGTATAAAATCTACTCTCAAGACTTGTTTTTACTCTAAGGAGGACATGGATGACATGTTCACAGTCCCACCTACTCAGTGATGCAAAGTTATGAGGAAAAAACGTGATTTTATCTCTAGTAGCATAAAAATTTAGCTTTTTCGATCATGCATTGATTCATACACACTTATACAATTGTTTAAACATTTCCAAGGTACCACTTCATTTATCATGTAGTCAGGTAGACCATAGGACAGGTAGACCATAGGACCACTATGCCAATAGAAAAGATTCTCTGACTTTGACAACTGATCATTTGCCCTCGTGTGGTACAATGCATCATTGCCAACTAGTTTAAAATGGTATTTAGAAACTCTCTATAAGTTTTATGTACATTCTATTACAGCATTATTGATTTACATAGAGATGACGGTTTCTCGAGTTACGTGAGTTTTTCTATTGTAAAATCCTCTTGATCAACCCCACTATGGAAGTTCCATCACAAAAGTTCATTCCTTCCATTGTGAGCGTTGATCTACTTTGGTCACATAAGTTTTTAGTAAATCGAGTATCATAAGGTTGGCTATCTCACTTTGGCCATCCGTTGTCGTGCACTGGCATGTACATAGTGTGAAATAAAAACATTCGCCTCACTCTTCACACTTCTCAATGTATAAAAATAAAAGCAATCATGTACATAGTGTGATTTATGTTGAAGCGTCTACTACGGTCATTATCATGTACATACCTATCCGGGGAGTCGTGGCCCTGGATGTCGCACATTTCCGTGCTTTTCCACTTGATAAGATTCTTTATTTGGTTTGACAATGTACATAGTCCAAGTGTTTCATGGTGGCACACTCATCTCTCCTATAAAGAGTGATGCGGGTAAAAACTGCCAAAAATAGCAGCTAACAGACGCCGTTGCAGAATTGCATGGAAAGTGACCCAAAATGGTATATTGGTGAAAAATGATGCATATCTATGATTTTTATGATTATTTGAGCGATCCCAAAAATTTAGGGATTTTTCTAACTCCGTTTGGGATTTTTCGCATCAAAAATGGCATTTTTTGGGTCAAAAATGAGCTGAAAATGACCTAGTTTTAGTCCAAAGTGGAAAAATGGCCCAAACATTGACACATCAGCTCATATTTCCGTGGGGAAGAGAGAGAGGTCTACTTTTTATAGGAAAAAACCAACAATTTCTCTCTAGTGTGCAATAGCTTCCATGGTTGTCCAATCTATGTGTGCTGCAGTCCCGCCTCTTGGCAATCTTGTATCTGAGCTTGTGAGGGAGCGAATTAGGGTTTCCCCTTTTCAAAATGGTGTTTGGATTAATTTTGATGGTTGAGCTGGTGTTTCCTCAATGCACACACATTGTTTTCCCTTAGCATTGGCATAAAATAAAGCTCCATGACAGTTTGTTCCTTCCACATATAGTGTCATGTATTTCCTAGTTGAGTACATGTCTTGTGTATTGCTTATGTTCTCAATACTAATAGAGTGAGTCTCCTCCATGGTTCTGGTTCTGGGATTTACCTTAACTCGCAGACCAGGTTGCTTCAAACGGGAGCACGGAGAGCCCTACAGAATACCAAAACTAGATACTATAGACGATGAAACACACAAATCTGCATACCTGGCAACCATCCTTGCACATAATCAAGCTGCACAGGAGCAGAGAGAGACGGAGAGGGAGATAGAGCGAGAGAGCATGTGCAGGCGCACCTCCTAGAGCGGAGTGCTACGCCAGCACAACGAGAGAGAAGAGAGGAGAGGGGAGAAGAATAAGACGACGTTGGGTGCATTCTCCCCCCGTGCTGCATAAATAATAAAATATCAATACTATAACATATCTCTCCGTTGGAAAACAATTGTCCTCAGTTGCGAAGATAAAAATCTGCAAACAATACTTGTCAAAAATAGTGATTAGTATGTTGTGTCAAAAACATCACATAATATATGAAACTAAACAACATTAGCTTATGCCTGCCGTTATCCACATACTACCTATTCTAGTGTCCCATACCACTAGAATAAGCAGTATATGTCATACCCTGATGAATCAGGATATCATTGGTCACACTCATCATCAATCTCATAATGTCAAGTCTCATCACATACACACTGTCGTGATAAAGTAATCATCACATACCAAATCCCAATCCAATATCAACTCTACAATATAAGTCCAAATCCAAATCACTTTCATTATGTACCAGGGTAACAAAATCATACCAGTTAGAGTGGTGGCCAGCCACTGCAGCATGATTTCGTGATCCGTGTTGCCTCATCTGGTGAGTCTACACCAATAAAACGTGCTGCCTAAATCGGCAAATCTGTAGTAATGCTGCCTAAACCGGCAAATCTACATTTGATAGTGTTTAAAATCATGAGTTTGCAATTTGTGGTTGTGCTTCCTAAATCGGCGGATCTGCACCAAGATGAGTATCTACATACTGCCTAAATCGACGAATCTGTGTGTCCGTAACCAATGGACTAGACTAGGCATAAAAGGAAAACATGTTCCACCTATTTGATACAATATTGGAGTACATTCGAATTCAAAAGTACTTACAGATTATTGTCATCATTCCAAAGCACCTTAGTGTTTGCTAGCACATCACTCGAGAATTAGTAATGGTATTTTCACAAATCAAATTAACATTGCAATGCTCAGCTATTGTTGAAAGAAATCACAACTTGGATTGTCACTTAGTCTCTAGAATGATATCATTCCATAAGAGATTCAATATAAACATTGAATTTGATTGAGCATGGAGGACTTTCCTTTCTTAAAGTTGTACATGGTGCAATCTAAAAAGGGAGTAAAGATACATAAAAACATGTATGTTGAGGGCACGCATGACTTGTAAATAATTAAAAGAAAAATAGACAGGTACAATGTATCAGATATCATCAGGATGAGAAGAGAAATTTCACGGCATGGTAGTGTGCATTTTACATCCTACAACATGTTATAAGATCCACTTGTGAGGAAATCGTGCAAAACTTATGTAATGAAGATCAACATTAATTTGGCAAAGTTGCAAAAATAAGTAAAAGATTTTTGTAATAACGCATTCTATACGTGTTCAGAACCATCACAAATATTTTTCCATTCTCAATATACATTTATAGTGTTTAATTTTGAAGTCTTGCTGAAGATTTCTATTCATATAAGTTAAGACATTGATTGGTCTATAACGAGGTGCCTAGAGTATAAGTTTTAGGTCACAGGCTAACTAGATTTTCACTGTGACGTTATTGTACATATTGGTTATTGAATCAAACAAAAGAATGGGTGCCATCATGAATAAATTTATGGCCTCATGCACGGTAGCAGCGAGAAACAACACTATTGAAGCATGTCTCGCATTATTATATGTAGTGCCTGCAAGAGAGGCTTCAATGGATGCAACCAGGGCATCAATGTGTAGGTCGATAGGCTGGTTAGAACACAGTAAGCCGAGAGTAGTGAGCTGGAGAGAGGGAGGGAGAAATGAAATGAAATATTATATTAAACACCTTAAAAGGCTAAAGTTACATCAGAGATCGAAATGAAACAATCTTGCTGGATGTGATACAATGTTTGGGTACAAATTAAAATGAAGTAAAGTAAAAGGTGGCATGTAGGGACTTTTTGAATCCAGAAACAAGTGGGTTGACATACCCTTCACTTCATCATTTTGCACCTCAGCGACATTCTCTCCACTGATTATTTTGATTGCGGTATTAAAGAGCACATTTTCTCCGCTTATTATTTTGATTGGGGTATTAAAGAGCACATTTGATGTATCCCACTCGATATATGTACTCTTGGTCTTATTGATGAGCACCCTCATCTGATCATCCTCTCCATGAATTTCATTTTTTTTAATAAAAATTGTATTTACTTTGTTTTCTCACTCCTGGTACTCACTTTCAGCCAATATAGAAAAACTCGTTCCTTGAACTTGAGAGGCCCGGGTCAATGAGGATGTAGTCCAAGAGGCGAGCATCTGCGAGAGCTCTGGCGATGACCACAGGCCACTTCCACAAAGCTCATGAGAGACTAATCAGAATGACTTCACGTGCTATAGGGCCCATCCTTGGAGCGCAGAGGCCCCTAACTCTAGCGCGGCGGGATGGAAATCCAGCTTGAAGATGAAGGTCGATGGCATCTCATCGAGGCTCGGCTGCTCTGCCTGTGATCAGCACTACCTCGATCATGATGCTTTGCCGGATCAGAGGCTGATTAGGAACTCCTTTATAGATGAAGTTCTTGTCCAAGTAGGCATCTACGGATTGCGACTCTCCATATTTGTATCGATAGAGCCCTAAGCTAGATATGACATCAACCGTGATATTGGATTGCGGGGCAGCATACACATCGAAGCAGGAAATTGAATGCAGGGTTTCAAGAAGCAGTTATGTCTCGGCTCTATCTTGCAACCTCTATAACTTCAAAACCTCCCTTGTGTTGGCTTTGTATCTGTGTGATGCACAGGGGGTGGTTGGTAGCGGATAGTTGGCTGACAGCGTGTCATGCAAACGAGAGGGTAGTTGAGAGTTGAGGTACAATCTATTTGTGCAGGTTTCAACGACGCCAATTTAGAGATAAAGAGAGAGAGTGGTGGATGAAAATATGGGACCAAAATGGCTTGGATCCGTGGCATAAGCAAGCGTCATTTGCTGCCCACTGGACATGACTTCAGTTGTTATGGCAGGCAGAGGCTGCAGCTAACTGGTGGCGCTCCTCTGGTATGCAAAAAGGGATGGTTAAGGTCGCATGCAAGAGGTAGTGGGTGTGGTTGAGAAATAGAGAAAGGCTAGATGGGGTGTAATTGGCGCCAACAACGAATGAGGGGGGGGGGGAAAGAGAGAGAGAGAGAGAGAGAGAGAGAGAGAGAGAGAAGTCAACTGAATTTGTGTGTGTGTGTGTGTGTGTGTGTGTGTGTGTGTGTGTGTGTGTGTGTGTGTGTGTGTGTGTATGTGTGTGGCTCTTATTTGTGAGAGCATGTGGCCGCCAGTCGCGAAGGAGATAGTGAATGAGACTACGAGTGGTCATGCGACACCAGCAGCAATGTTTGAGTACTGCATGGCAATGGCCGCCAGCTGGGAGGTAGAGAGAACTCTAGTTCGGGAGGGGGGGGGGGGGGGGGGCGCCGTTGTGTCTGCTAACAGAGGGGAGCGAGACATGAAATATGGGATAAGGCCGTCATGCACAAGTGGGGGGGCAGCTGGATAATTTGATTGACTGCTCCTTATTGCCTATGTAGCATGTAATCAACCACCCGTTCACACCGATCATGGTAAGCATCAGGGAGTTGGAGTCGGTGCCACCATGCAAAAAGAGAGAGAGATTTATTGACGTGTGGATCATTGGTTGCAGTGAGGAGGGGGGTGTCGGGTTGGGAGCATGGGTGTATGCACCAACCACCACCCAAGTGCCTCCCGTTGACCCTAGCTCTAGGATGGCATCCGCTCTCTGACGGTCGCTACTACATGTTGCACGAGTCCGAACTGGCAGCAGCTACACCCAAATTGGCAGCATCCATGGAGGTTGTTGGCTTGGGTGGGTGACAAGAAGGTAAGCGAGAGGCCTATCTCCTACTATGGTAGACATGCACGAGGATCTCCAAGTCCGGTGCCAGTCCGAAGATGTGGATACTACACCATCATGGGTCCATGCCATGCCGCAGAGGGGAGGGCTTTCTAGAATCGAAAGCAAAATCTATTGCGCCATGGGGCAGCCGCATCGTTCTGTGCAAAGAGCTCCGTTTTTTTTTCCATTTTAAAATAAGATCAACATGGAGTAGGTTCTCATGATGACTCTAAGCCGAGAGGTCATCTTTGGAATAAGTGCGCGTCAAACCACTCTCGAGCATCTCCTTGGAGTGCAACCTTGTCGGATAGCTATTGAGTTCTACAATATATTTTAGACGAATGACTTGCTCAATATTCTACACTCTGTTCTAATGGTCGAGAATTGTTTTTCTTCTAACTTCTTCCCTTGATCTTATACATCCGTTACATACCAAACTACCTATGTGCTAATGACTAGTGTGACGATTCATGTGGATGATATTGTGAGTGAAATCTAGTGCTATTTAATGTATTAATTTTAGCATAACTACTCTATGCATTAATACTATGTAAACTTTGCTCATAGTATAAGATTGTTATTTCTACTATATTATTCAGATATCTTTCACTAATTACAAATTAATGAAGGATTAACGCCAGATTTGCATGAAAAAGACAAAATAAAACAAGAACATAGAATTATAAAATTTGAAACCCAGAAGAAAACAAGAGCACTTAGCTTTTGGTTATCCGAATCTGCAATCACTGGAGCGTAGCCTCAGCTCTGATACCACTGCTACAAACGGGAGCACGGAGAGCCGTACAAAATACCAAAACTAGATAATATAGACGATGAAAGACACAAATCTGCATACCTGGCAACCATCCTTGCACATAATCAAGCTGCACAGAAGCAAAGAGAGATGGAGAGGGAGATAGAGCGAGAGAGCACGTGCAGGCGCACCTCTCAGAGCGGAGTTCTATGCCAGCACGACGAGAGAGAAGAGAGGAGAGGGGAGAAGAATAAGACGACGTTGGGTGCAATCTCCCCCCGTGCAAAAGTGACCATTTTCCTCTTGCACGTACTTTATTTATAGATTTCTTGAATGTGAGTACAAACTGCAAAAACATGTTGCAAAAGCATTTTTGAGAGTATGCAAAACATGAAATTGAAAGCATTTGGCCTCAAACCAATGCATCAAGCTTAGCTCCATAATATAGACAATCATTTTATCACATCACTTTACCCATATGGTACTCAAACAACAAACGCTAACCCCAAAAGAAAGCCACTTTGTTCATATCTGCCTATGTGACTCGGGATGTTTAACCATATACTCTCACATAAGTTTATGTCCATCTAATAATTGAAATCAACTCACCAAAAAAAACCATAAAACATATAAAAACAGCTCGGTCAACTCATGATGTCATATGGTACCCCCCTTGGTAGCACCCCTATGCATGTAGGTAAAACCGGTTATAGAGCGACTAATAACCTGCATTCCCGAAGTGATAACAGAGACCTAAATTCATTTAATATCAAGTTTCATCAAGCTTTTCAATTGGTCAAGTTGGCTTGCCCATTCGATGAATCTATATTGTGGTTTTTCAAGGAGCATGGAGTCAGAAAATTTGGTTCTGCAGTGGGCTGCAAGCTGTATTTTTACCATATTTCTTAGCTCGTGTGTGTTTTTCACATGCCACCAGAGAGAAAAAAATATTCTAAATAATGTGTTTTATCTCTGGTGTAAAGCCTAATTCATAGCCGTTTGTGATTTATGGCCGAAACAGTGTTCCTAACGCCTCTATGACGTGAAACAAAAAGTGATTTTTATGAGATATGACCTTGTGTCCCTTTGGCCGCAAAGGGAGGTTCCATAGACTCCTACCAACATTGCCTGTATTTGAATCTTCCTTGGATTTGATGGCTACTGTCTATCAAAAAAATTTACAATTTTGTTTTGCTTTTTTCACATTTGGCTTTTGTTCTCTACCAAACTTGGTAGGTGCATTTCATAGTCGGTAGAGGTTATTCATCCACTTGTACTTTGCATTTGTTCATTTGAGCATACAAGTTAGTTTCAGTCACTTGGCCAAGTAGGAATATTTGATGAGGATGGTGTATATAGCTCCAATGATTCGGCAACTTTCTGGGTAGAGATTGTCAATCTAGGGTATACCAAGTATGATTTCAACTTCACCTGATGATAACACTTTGACACTGTAGGGAAAAAGATCGCAATTTTTTCCTTGTTTTCCATAATTCACTTCCAAAAAAGGTAACGCTTGGGCAGCACCTTGTACTTGATGTTTTGAGCTAGATGGTCATCTTGCACCAGAATTTGGACTACCTTCACTAGCTTGGGACTAGTTTCAGGCCTTGATTCTGAGAGGCATCTATCATAAAGGGTATGGTGGCTTTTAAAGTATAAAATCTACTCTCAAGACTTTTTTTTACTCTAAGGAGGACATGGATGACATGTTCACAGTCCCACCTACTCAGTGATGCAAAGTTATGAGGAAAAAACGTGATTTTATCTCTAGTAGCATAAAAATTTAGCTTTTTCGATCATGCATTGATTCATACACACTTATACAATTGTTTAAACATTTCCAAGGTACCACTTCATTTATCATGTAGTCAGGTAGACCATAGGACAGGTAGACCATAGGACCACTATGCCGATAGAAAAGATTCTCTGACTTTGACAACTGATCATTTGCCCTCGTGTGGTACAATGCATCATTGCCAACTAGTTTAAAATGGTATTTAGAAACTCTCTATAAGTTTTATGTACATTCTATTACAGCATTATTGATTTACATAGAGATGACGGTTTCTCGAGTTACGTGAGTTTTTCTATTGTAAAATCCTCTTGATCAACCCCACTATGGAAGTTCCATCACAAAAGTTCATTCCTTACATTGTGAGCGTTGATCTACTTTGGTCACATAAGTTTTTAGTAAATCGAGTATCATAAGGTTGGCTATCTCACTTTGGCCATCCGTTGTCGTGCACTGGCATGTACATAGTGTGAAATAAAAACATTCGCCTCACTCTTGACACTTCTCAATGTATAAAAATAAAAGCAATCATGTACATACTGTGATTTACGTTGAAGCGTCTACTACGATCATTATCATGTACATACCTATCCGGGGAGTCGTGGCCCTGGATGTGGCGCATTTGCGTGCTTTTCCACTTGATAAGATTCTTAATTTGGTTTGACAATGTACATAGTCCAAGTGTTTCATGGTGGCACACTCATCTCTCCTATAAAGAGTGATGTGGGTAAAAACTGCCAAAAATAGCAGCTAACAGACCCCGTTGCAGAATTGCATGGAAAGTGACCCAAAATGGTATATTGGTGAAAAATGATGCATATCTATGATTTTTATGCTTATTTGAGTGATCCCAAAAATTTAGGGATTTTTCTAACTCCGTTTGGGATTTTTCGCATCAAAAATGGCATTTTTTTGGTCAAAAATGAGCTGAAGATGACCTAGTTTTAGTCCAAAGTGGAAAAATGGCCCAAACATTGACACATCAGCTCATATTTCCGTGGGGAAGAGAGAGAGGTCTACTTTTTACAGGAAAAAACCAACAATTTTTCTCTAGTGTACAATAGCTTCCATGATTGTCCAATCTATGTGTGCTGCAGTCCCGCCTCTTCGCAATCTTGTATCTGAGCTTGTGAGGGAGCGAATTAGGGTTTCCCCTTTTCAAAATGGTGTCTGGATTAATTTTGATGGTTGAGCTGGTGTTTCCTCAATGCACACACATTTTTTTCCCTGAGCATTGGCATAAAATAAAGCTCCATGACAGTTTGTTCCTTCCACAAATAGTGTCATGTATTTCCTGGTTGAGTACATGTCTTGTGTATTGCTTATGTTCTCAATACTAATAGAGTGAGTCTCCTCCATGGTTCTGGTTCTGGGATTTACCTTAACTCACAGACCAGGTTGCTACAAACGGGAGCAGAGAGAGCCCTACAAAATACCAAAACTAGATACTATAGACGATGAAACACACAAATCTGCATACCTGGCAACCATCCTTGCACATAATCAAGCTGCACAGGAGCAGAGAGAGACGGAGAGGGAGATAGAGCGAGAGAGCATGTGCAGGCGCACCTCCTAGAGCGGAGTGCTACGCCAGCACAACGAGAGAGAAGAGAGGAGAGGGGAGAAGAACAAGATGACATTGGGTGCAATCTCTCCCCGTGCATGTGTGACCATTTCCCTCTTGCACGTATTTTTTTATATATTTCTTGAATGTGAGTACAAACTGGCCGGCCGGTCATAAATGACAAAAGCTCATAAAAGAGCACTTGAATAATAAAATGTACAATATATGTATTTCCATTTGCATAGGCCTAGCTTGGTCTAGTCTTTTCCACCTGTCAGCTGCATAAATAATAAAATATCAATACTATAACATACCTCTCCGTTGGAAAACAACTGTCCTCAGTTCCAAAGATAAAAATCTGCAAACAATACTTGTCAAAAATAGTGATTAGTATGTTGTGTCAAAAACATCACATAATATATGAAACTAAACAACATTAGCTTATGCCTGCCGTTATCCACATACTACCTATTCTAGTGTCCCATACCACTAGAATAAGCAGTATATGTCATACCCTGATGAATCAGGATATCATTGGTCACACTCATCATCAATCTCATAATGTCAAGTCTCATCACATACACACTGTCGTGATAAAATAATCATCACATACCAAATCCCAATCCAATATCAATTCCACAATATAATTCCAAATCCATATCACTTTCATTATGTACCCGGGTAACAAAATCATACCAGTTACAGTGGTGGCCAGCCACTGCAGCATGATTTCGTGATCGGTGTTGCCTCATCTAGTGAGTCTACACCAATAAAACGTGCTGCAATCGGCAAATCTGCAGTAATGCTGCCTAAACCGGCAAATCTACATTTGATAGTGTTTAAAATCATGAGTTTGCAATTTGTGGTTGTGCTTCCTAAATCGGCGATCTGCACCAAGATGAGTATCTACATACTGCCTAAATCGACGAATCTATGTGTCCGTAACCAATGGACTAGACTAGGCATAAAAGGAAAACATGTTCCACCTATTTGATACAATATTGGAGTACATTCCAATTTAAAAGTACTTACAGATTATTGTCATCATTCCAAAGCACCTTACTGTTTGCTAGCACATCACTCGAGAAGTAATGGTATTTTCACAAATCAAATAAACATTGCAATGCTCAGAAATTTCTCGGCATGGTAGTGTGCATTTTACATCCTACAACATGTTATAAGATCCACTTGTGAGGAAATCCTGCAAAGCTTATGTAATGAAGATCAACATTAATTTGGCAAAGTTGCAAAAATAAGTAAAAGATTTTTGTAATAACGCATTCTATACGTGGTCAGAACCATCACAAATATTTTTCCATTCTCAATATACATTTATAGTGTTTAATGTTGAAGTCTTGCTGAAGATTTCTATTCATATAAGTTAAGACATTGATTGGTCTATAACGAGGTGCCTAGAGTATAAGTTTTAGGTCATAGGCTAACTAGATTTTCACTGTGACGTTATTGTACATATTGGTTATTGAATCAAACAATAGAATGGGTGCCATCATGAATAAATTTATGGCCTCATGCATGGTAGCAGCGAGAGACAACACTAATGAAGCATGTCTCGCATTATTATATGTAGTGCCTGCTAGAGAGGCTTCGATGGATGCAACCAGGGCATCAATGTGTAGGTCGATAGGCTGGTTAGAACACAGTAAGCCAAGAGTAGTGAGCTGGAGAGAGGGAGGGAGAAATGAAATGAAATAATATATTAAACACCTTAAAAGGCTAAAGTTACATCAGAGATCGAAATGAAACAATCTTGCTGCATGTGATACAATGTTTGGGTACAAAATAAAATGAAGTAAAGTACAAGGTGGCAAGTAGGGACTTTTTGAATCCAGAAACAAGTGGGTTGACATACCCTTCACTTCATCATTTTGCACCTCAGCGACATTCTCTCCACTTATTAGTTTGATTGGGGTATTAAAGAGCACATTTTCTCCGCTTATTATTTTGATTGGGGTATTAAAGAGCACATTTGATGTATCCCACTCGATATATGTACTCTTGGTCTTATTGATGAGCACCCTCATTTGATCATCCTCTCCATGAATTTCATTTTTTTTAATAAAAATTGTATTTACTTTGTTTTCTCACTCCTGGTACTCACTTTCAGCCAATATAGAAAAACTCGTTCCTTGAACTTGAGAGGCCCGGGTCAATGAGGATGCAGTCCAAGAGGCGAGCATCTGTGAGAGCTCCGGCGATGACCACAGGACACTTCCACAAAGCTCATGAGAGACTAATCAGAATGACTTCACGTGCTATAGGGCCCATCCTTGGAGCGCAGAGGCCCCTAACTCTAGCGCGGCGGGATGGAAATCCAGCTCGAAGATGAAGGTCGATGGCAGCTCATCGAGACTCGGCTGCTCTGCCTGTGATCAGCACTACCTCGATCATGATGCTTTGCCGGATCACAGGCTAATTAGGAACTCCTTTATTGATGAAGTGCTTGTCCAAGTAGGCATCTGCGGATTGCGACTCTCCATATTTGTATCGATAGAGCCCGAAGCTAGATATGACATCAGCCGTGATATTGGATTGCGGGGCAGCATACACATCGAAGAAGGAAATTCAATGCAGGGTTTCAAGAAGCAGTTATGTCTCCGCTCTAGCTTGCAACCTCTATAACTTTACAACCTCCCTTGTGTTGGCTTTGTATCTGTGTGATGCACAGGGGGTGGTTGGTAGCGGATAGCTGGCTGAGAGCGTGTCATGCAAACGAGAGGGTAGTTGAGAGTTGAGGTACAATCTAGTTGTGCAGGTTTCAATACTTGCAAACGATGCCAGTTTAGAGATAAAGAGAGACAGTGGTGGATGAAAATATGGGGCCAAAATGGCTGGGATCCGTGGCATAAGCAAGCGTCATTTGCTGCCCACTGGACATGACTTCAGTTGCTATGGCAGGCAGAGACTGCAGCTAACTGGTGGCGCTCCTCTGGTATGCAAAACGGGACGGTTAAGGTCACATGCAAGAGGTAGTGGGTGTGGTTGAGAAATAGAGAAAGGCTAGATGGGGTGTAATTGGCGCCAACAACGAACGAGGGGGGGAGAGAGAGAGAGAGAGAGAGAGAGAGAGAGAGAGAGAGAGAGAGAGAGTTCAACTGATTTTGTGTGTGTGTGTGTGTGTGTGTATGTGTGGCTCTTATTTGTGAGAGCATGTGGCCGCCAGTCGCGAAGGAGATAGTGAATGAGACTACGAGTGGTCATGCGACACCAGCAGCAATGTGTGAGTACTGCATGACAATGGCCGCCACCTGGGAGGTAGAGAGAACTCCAGTTCGGGAGGGGGGAGGCGCCGTTGTGTCTGCTAACAGAGGGGAGCGAGACATGAAATATGGGATAAGGCCGTCATGCACAAGTGGGGGGGCAGCTGGATAATTTGGTTGACTGCTCCTTATTGCCTATGTAGCATGTAATCAACCACCCGTTCACACCGATCATGGTAAGCATCAGGGAGTTGGAGTTGGTGCCACCATGCAAAAAGAGAGAGAGATTTATTGACGTGTGGATCATTGGTTAGAGTGAGGAGGGGGTGTCGGGTTGGGAGCATGGGTGTATGCACCAACCACCACCCAAGTGCCTCCCGTTGACCCTATCTATAGGATGGCATCCGCTCTCTGACGGTTGCTACTACATGTTGCACGAGTCCGAACTGGCAGCAGCTACACCGAAATTGCTACACCCAAATTGGCAGCATGCATGGAGGTTGTTGACTTGGGTGGGTGACAAGAAGGTAAGCAACAGGCCTATCTCCTACTATGGTAGACATGCGCGAGGATCTCCAAGGCCGGCGCCAGTCCGAAGCTGTGGATACTACAACATCAAGGGTCCATGCCATGCCGCAGAGGGGAGGGCTTTCTAGAATCGAAAGCAAAATCTGTTGCTCCATGGGGCAGCCGCATCGTTCTGTGCAGAGAGATCCGTTTTTTTTTTCATTTTAAAATAAGATCAACATGGAGTAGGTTCTCACGATGACTCTAAGCCGAGAGGTCATCTTTGGAATAAGTGCGCATCAAACCACTCTCCAGCATCTCCCTGGAGTGCAACCTTGTCGGATAGCTATTGAGTTCTACAATATATTTTAGACGAATGACTTGCTCAATATTCTACACTCTGTTCTAATGGTCGATAATTCTTTTTCTTCTAACTTCTTCCCTTGATCTTATACATCCGTTACATACCAAACTACCTATGTGATAATGACTAGTGTGATGATTCATGTGGATGATATTGTGAGTGAAATCTAGTGCTAATTAATGTATTAATTTTAGCATAACTACTCTATGCATTAATACTATGTAAACATTGCTCATAGTATAAGATTGTTATTTCTACTATATTATTCAGATATCTTTCACTAATTACAAATTAATGAAGGATTAACGCCAGATTTGCATGAAAGAGATAATATAAAACAAGAACATAGAATTATAAAATTTGAAACCCAGAAGAAAACAAGAGCACTTAGCTTTTGGTTATCCGAATCTGCAATCACTAGAGCGTAGCCTCGGCTCTGATACCATTGCTACAAACGGGAGCACGGAGAGCCGTACAAAATACCAAAACTAGATACTATAGACGATGAAACACACAAATCTGCATACCTGGCAACCATCCTTGCACATAATCAAGCTGCACACAAGCAAAGAGAGACGGAGAGGGAGATAGAGCGAGAGAGCACGTACAGGCGCACCTCCTAGAGCGGAGTGCTATGCCACCACGACGAGAGAGAAGAGAGGAGAGGGGAGAAGAATAAGACGACGTTGGGTGCAATCTCCCCCCGTGCAAGAGTGGCCATTTCCCTCTTGCACGTATTTTATTTATAGATTTCTTGAATGGTCAATGTGAGTACAAACAGGTCGGCCGGTCATAAATGGCCAAATCTCATAAAAGAGCACTTGAATAATAAAATGTACAATATATGTATTTCCATTCGCATAGGCCTAGCTTGGTCTAGTCGTTTTCCACCTGTCAGCTGCATGAATAATAAAATATCATTACTATAACACAGGTTCTAGGTCTTTACCTATTCTTGTCAAAATCTTCAGCCCTTGAATCTCAAAAGAATTTTTAGAGAACAAGTTCAACTAG
This sequence comes from Adiantum capillus-veneris, assembly GCF_014529385.1. Lineage (NCBI taxonomy): Eukaryota > Viridiplantae > Streptophyta > Polypodiopsida > Polypodiales > Pteridaceae > Adiantum > Adiantum capillus-veneris. Next base: position 52,858,748 of record NC_140956.1, read on the forward strand.
TCACTATCAATTTATGGCCTCCTGCTTTAAAGGTTGACTTGGTTGATTGGAATAGGGACAGATTCTAACCTATCTTGGAAATATCTCTTAAGCTCCTTTCAAGTTGATGAATTTATCTTTGAAATTTAAGTGTTGGTGTCCCAAGGGGTAGCCTGTGGTCCTTGGCATATCTGGATTTTGAGAGTTTTGAAGTTTTCTCCTGCCTTATGTTGAGGGCTTCCCAATGAGCCTATGCTCACTGAATTTGGACAATATTTTCTCCCTCAAATTAGGGTTTTACTCCCCCAAGCTCTAGGTATATCACTATTTAGAGGTACAAAGTCTTGAGCATCCCCTTCGGGATTGACTGATACTAATGAGTAGTGAGAGGTCAGAGCACTCCAATGAGCCTATGCTCACTAAATTTGGAGCTCAAAAACCCTACAAAAGACACTTTTTCTTCTTAGTCTAGTGGACACAAAATCTCATATCTAGAGAGATTTATGTGAGAGATACCCCTCCCCAGGGGTGTATGCACAAAACAATTTACACTTTTATACAATTTTCAATATACATCATAGTTGCGGAATCATTTGCATAGGGGAGGAGTTCTCAGTGCCCGACCAAGATGGAGTTTAGGCCATGAGACAGACTGCATCCAGAGATACCTAGCGACTAGTGCTACCCCTGAATGGGTGTTATGAATGAAAGCGTACTTAAGAAAAATATAACATTGTGGAGGGTGAATATATGTGTACACCACGTTGCAGGAAGAGAGAGAGAGAGAGAGAGAGAGAGAGAGAGAGAGAGAGAGAGAGAGAGAGAGAGAGAGAGAGAGAGAGAGAGAGAGAGAGAGAGAGAATATAGTAGAGGGTGAAATAAAGTGCACAGAGACATGAGAAGATGACAACAGATAATCTTTAAATGCCCATCTAAATGGAACAGGGAACCATGTATTAATGCAATGACAAAATCTGGGTATACCATAACATCAAAAAATAGAGTTTATGACAAAATAACTAGCAGAGCACCAGACCTATCTAGGGATCAACTGGTCCATCCATCCACTTCTTCTCTACTACGGATAGAGAGAATTTCACTTTGCGGTGCGAGCCAGAACACCTCCAACCTACCTGAGCCAAACATAGGCTGAGACCACTTCGCCTCCCTCCATGAACCCGAGCTCTGAAAGGATCCCAAGTACCAGCAGGTGCCAGAACACCTCCAACCTACCTGAGCCAAACATAGGCTAAGGCCACTTCGCCTCCCTCCATGAACCCGAGCTCTGAAAGGGTTTCAAGTACCAACAAGTGGTAGGGTATCAACACCAACCACACCAATCTAAGCGCCATGCCTCTTCGATGCCCAGCACTGGGTGTTTAGGCAAAGCCAAGGTAAAATCCCCAACACGTTAGCTATGTAAGTCATTCAACCCCCGACGCCCTAACCATGTAGATGACCCCAACCTAAAGAAGAAGACCTAGGCATCACCCCCAATCCAACAAAGCCCCAGGTCAGTGACCCTTTAGGTCTAAGCCTTGTAGCGACGCTGCCATAAGAAACATAAAACATGAGTCCAATCACAATAGCACTTCCCAGATGCACAAACAAATCTTTTCCACGCAGTTAGACTGCACAGGTCTCTACGCTTACACGTCTACCATAACCCATCCAAATCACTTCATGATCCAATAACAAAACCATAAACCATAATCCCATCACATCACACCGGCGAGCACTCCACCCAAATTGGGTGAGGCACGACCAATCCTACATAACCGCTTTAGAACACAACATGGCTACAAAACTTTTGGCAGCATAACCAAATCCAGAAAAAAAACCATGAGCCACCGGCTTACACCATAGAATATCAACCATAATCCATAAGGGAATCTCAGCCCTTGGCCATGAATCATAATCACACTGAACCAACTCCCACAGTTGGAGTTTGACACACCTCCTGCAATCAATCCGAGTGCACACACATGTGACCCTTAAGACGTGATTATTTCATGCATAAAAAGAGTCTGACCAGTAACTAATCATGATATAAAAATCAAATTTTGATTGCATCCAACCATGCAAAGTAAATGCATCACATCAGCACTTCACCTCCCTAGCACATAGAGCTAGTTTTGACCTAGGAAGGTGGAAAGCAATCACGACCATTCATATGAGTCATCCACATCAATCCATGAATTCGCATACATCATATAGTAACATTCCATCACCATAAACATGATGCAAAATAGCTCCAACCTTTAGGTCAACCATAAACCCTAACTTCACATATATGCAAAAAAATGACATTTTTGAGAGTATGCAAAACATGCAATTGAAAGCATTTGGCCTCAAACCAATGCATCAAGCTTAGCTCCATAATATAGACTATCATTTTATCACATCACTTTACCCATATGGTACTCAAACAACAAACGGTAACCCCAAAAGAAAGCCACTTTGTTCATATATGCATATGCGACTCGGGATGTTTAACCATATACTCTCACATAAGTTTATGTCCATCTAATAATTGAAATCAACTCACCAAAAAAAACCATAAAACATATAAAAACAGCTCGGTCAACTCATGATGTCATATGGTACCCCCCTTGGTAGCACCCCTATGCATGTAGGTAAAACCGGTTATAGAGAGACTAATAACTTGCATTACCGAAGTGATAACAGAGACATAAATTCATTTAATATCAAGTTTCATCAAGCTTTTCAATTGGTCAAGTGGGTTTGCCCATTCGATGAATCTATATTGTGGTTTTTCAAGGAGCATGGAGTCAAAAATTTTGGTTGTGCAGTGGGCAGCAAGCTGTTTTTTGACCATATTTCTTAGCTCGTGTGTGTTTTTCACATGCCACCTTGTGTCCCTTTGGCCGCAAAGGGATGTTCCATAGACTCCTACCAACATTGCCTGTATTTGAATCTTCCTTGGATTTGATGGCTACTGTCTATCAAAAAAATTTACAATTTTGTTTTGCTTTTTTCACATTTGGCTTTTGTTCTCTACCAAACTTGGTAGGTGCATTTCATAGTCGGTAGAGGTTATTCATCCACTTGTACTTTGAATTTGTTCATTTGAGCATACAAGTTAGTTTCAGTCACTTGGCCAAGTAGGAATATTTGATGAGGATGGTGTATATAGCTCCAGTGATTCGGCAACTTTCTGGGTAGAGCTTGTCAATCTAGGGTATACCAAGTATGATTTCAACTTCACCTGATGATAACACTTTGACACTGTAGGGAAAAAGATCACAATTTTTTCCTTGTTTTCCATAATTCACTTCCAAAAAAGGTAACGCTTGGGCAGCACCTTGTACTTGATGTTTTGAGCTAGATGGTCATCTTGCACCAGAATTTGGACTACCTTCACTAGCTTGGGACTAGTTTCAGGCCTTGATTCTGAGAGGCATCTATCATAAAGGGTATGGTGGCTTTTAAAATATAAAATCTACTCTCAAGACTTGTTTTTACTCTAAGGAGGACATGGATGACATGTTCACAGTCCCAACTACTCAGTGATGCAAAGTTATGGGGAAAAACGTGATTTTATCTCTAGTAGCATAAAAATTTAGCTTTTTCGATCATGCATTGATTCATACACACTTATACAATTGTTTAAATATTTCCAAGGTACCACTTCATTTATCATGTAGTCAGGTAGACCATAGGACAGGTAGACCATAGGACCACTATGCCGATAGAAAAGATTCTCTGACTTTGACAACTGATCATTTGCCCTTGTGTGGTACAATGCATATATCATTGCCAACTAGTTTAAAATGGTATTTAGAAACTCTCTACAAGTTTTATGTACATTCTATTACAGCATTATTGATTTACATAGAGATGACGGTTTCTCGGGTTACGTGAGTGTTTCTATTGTAAAATCCTCTTGATCAACCCCACTATAGAAGTTCCATCACAAAAGTTCATTCCTTCCATTGTGAGCGTTGATCTACTTTGGTCACATAATTTTTTAGTAAATCGAGTATCATAAGGTTGGCTATCTCACTTTGGCCATCCGTTGTCGTGCACTGGCACGTACATAGTGTGAAATAAAAACATTCGCCTCACTCTTGACACTTCTCAATGTATAAAAATAAAAGCAATCATGTACATACTGTGATTTATGTTGAAGCGTCTACTACGGTCATTATCATGTACATACCTATCCGGGGAGTCTGGGCCTGGATGTGGCGCATTTGAGTGCTTTTCCACTTGATAAGATTCTTTATTTGGTTTGACAATGTACATAGTCCAAGTGTTTCATGGTGGCACACTCATCTCTCCTATAAAGAGTGATGCGGGTAAAAACTGCCAAAAATAGCAGCTAACAGACGCCGTTGCAGAATTGCATGGAAAGTGACCCAAAATGGTATATTGGTGAAAAATGATGCATATCTATGATTTTATGCTTATTTGAGCGATCCCAAAAATTTAGGGATTTTTCTAACTCCGTTTGGGATTTTTCGCATCAAAAATGGCATTTTTTGGGTCAAAAATGAGCTGAAAATGACCTAGTTTTAGTCCAAAGTGGAAAAATGGCCCAAACATTGACACATCAGCTCATATTTCCGTGGGGAAGAGAGAGAGGTCTACTTTTTACAGGAAAAAACCAACAATTTTTCACTAATGTGCAATAGCTTCCATGGTTGTCCAATCTATGTGTGCTGCAATCCCGCCTCTTCGCAATCTTGTATCTGAGCTTGTGAGGGAGCAAATTAGGGTTTCCCCTTTTCAAAATGGTGGTTGGACTTCACTTTAGAAGCTCATAATCTCTGCAAAATCAGAAAATGATCGTCGTGAAGGTGGATGCTCGAGCATTCCTTCAACTGTTTGATGTTACGACTATGTAATTGGGAGCGAGGCTACGTGATACCATGAAAGAGGTATGGGTTTTGATTGAAAATTGTGCTTGTATAATCATTGAGGTTTCATGGTTGAAACTTAAGTGTCTTTAAATGTCCTTTTAAAGTGAAATTGAATGTGATTTGGTGATCCTCTCATCATAATCTCAATTATGAAAACAAGCAGACTCCAAGCACGATACAAAAGACCGTTTGTGACTTTGTTGTCACAAACGCTCTTAGTTTTTTTGTCACCCTTAGAAAGAGGGTTAGTGATTCTCCACAAACTCTTTTTCACAAAGTGTTTGTGACTCTCATCAGGAACTCTCACAGCTAGAGGTTTTGCACCTTCCCAGCTAGACCGCACACTTTCCAACATTTCTGGTGAACCCTACGCGAAGCAGCTAAGGTGGGGGTTAAAAAACTTGTTTTGAAAGTTTTAATTACAAATAATTAAATCTATGGATCAACAAGGGCAACAAGGCATGAGTTTTGATCAAGGCACAATGCAAATGTTTCAAGCATTCGCCATGCTTATGCAACAACAACAAGCTGCAGAAAGAAGGGAGGTGTCAGCAACCAAAGCTCTTCAAGCTATTGTGAACAAAATGGACCGAAGGGAAAGATGTCACTAAGTTTCTTCGTGGTTATGTAAAGGAGATGGAGCTACAATGGGTTCCAGAGATGGACATGATTCGTAGTTTTGAGCTTGTTGTGGTCCCCGAGATTAGAGACCATGTAAGGAGAATCAGGGAGGAGCATGGAGAAGGTTGGGAGAAATTCGAATTAGCCCTAAAGGAGGAACACTTCATGGAGTACTCTGAAAGGGTTACAAAAGAGGACCTTCTTGGAATGAGTTGCAAGGCCAAAAGAAGGACTTTCCATCACCGAACTGTTGAGAGAGTTTCAGCGGCGCTATGCTCAGCTATCAGGAACAGAGCGAGCCACTTTGGATAGTGAAAATGCCGAATTGTTCCTTCAAGTTGCATGTCATGAGCTCCAAGGAAAGCTAGAGCTACTCCTTGAAGACAAGAATACAGAACAGGGTCTAAAGGCTGAGTCGAAAGAGGTTGAAGACGCAGTCTCATTGCTTGCTAAGAGGCAACGTCATAGGGACAAGATGGTGGTGAATGGTACTACCTCTCCTCCTAGCACGTCAGAGATTCCATCAAAGCCTACTATTGTGAGTCCAAAAGGTGATAATTCAATGCTTGATGAGCTTGTTAAGGGCATGCAAGAAATGAAGTTAAAGCTAACAAGTCTTGCAGAGAAAGGACAACCTGCTGTAGGACAAAAATCCCAAAGCAAAGAAGGATTTGTGCACATATGCATATTTTGTGATGGCACAGACCATGGCAGAAGGGATTGTAATAGCTTTAGTGATTCCTTAAAAAGAGATCTGTGTTTTTTAAGGATGGCAAGATCCATCTGTAGGAGACAGGTATGCCATTAGGAACTAACTTTGGAAAAGGAGGTATGCGAAAGCTAGTGGAGGATATGGCGACTAGTCATGCTATTTCTGCAGTGGAGTCTGCTACCTATGGGGCAAAGATACAGCTAATTCCAAAGAAAGTGTTAAAGTATACTCAGATGATTTTGAGGAGGTTGATAGCTTGTGGCCATATGTAGTAGCCTCAGCCAAAAAAGGGAAGGTAGCTAAACAGGTATTACATGAAGCTGGTGATTGCATACGCCATACAAGAGGCTGGGATGACCCTGTGGACTCTTTATCAGTGCATGCCTATCTTGAAAAATGCTATAACAATGAAGCAATTGTGGAAGAGAAGCGCAGAAGTGAGAATGGAGATGCAGGTCCTTGTACTTCAAAGAGGGTTACAAGAGCTGGTGGAAGAAAGGATTGAGGACCTTCTCATGAGGCTTCACCACATGTGCCTCCTCCTCCTGAGATTCATATGGGGAGGCATCTATAGGGAAGAAGAAAGAGCAAGGAAAAGCTAAAGCAAAAGACCCTGCATACAAACTACAATCTGACATTGAAGCTGCCACAAACTTAAAGCAGGTATTGGAGGAAAGGATTTTGAATAGCAAAGTTGAGTTTACCTTGGGTGAGGTTCTTGGCATTTCTAAACACGAGTTTCATGAAGAAATTATAGACATCATAAAAAGAAAGAGGCAAACTCTCACTAAGTCTATTCCTCCACAATCTGAGGGTGCAGGGGAGTCATTTAAGGCACATGGAATACATGTCCAAGAGAGTGATTGCGATGACAATGTGGTAGGATGCTATCAGTCTTCTTGAAGAGATGCACATGCTAGATTTGCAGATGATGATGATGATGAAGAAGCCTCTTATAAAAGCCACCACTCCAAAAGTCATTGGGCAAGAGCTACAAGAGAAACCTTAGTCAAGGTGGGTGATCTTGAGGAGCCATATGTTGCATTGATAGATCATGGCTTTGAGATCAATCTTATGTCCAAGAGTCTTTACATGAAGGGTAAGTGGCCGATAAACAGTTGAAGAGGAGAGCGCGAGCGGGTAATCTATGCGAGGTTCATGATGGGTATCCCCATCCTGATGCCTGCATGGAAGATGCCAAGCGGCCGCCTCCAAGCTCAAGAAACTTAAAAACCTCATTAGCCTTACCAAGTAAACAATCACTTAGGCATGAGATTCTTATTTGTTTATGCTGCCTCCTTTTTCCTTACATGTGGACAACATTGTGAGCCCAAACCTGCTCGCTGTTTTCTTCCTTTTGTTGATCGCCAATCTTGTGAAAATGCTTCTTTGCTTCCTTTCGTCTACAGATATTGCATTGAGCCTCGTGACTCGATTCACGTTATCTATATTATAGCACTTCTTTCACTATATAGGACCTCTATTATAGCACTCTTCCCACCATACTTTTGTGTGACACCCCCTGTGTTTACTCTTCGGCCGGTCCGTATATTTAATGCTCACGTCCTGCATTTTTTTTCCTAGCATGTAGCGGCCTCCAGGGCACCTGAGAATAGAAGTTTAGAGGGGATGTGAGCAATGCAGCATATATGAATCTTTAATCTTGAAGAATTAATTAAGCAGCAATGAGGATTAAGCAAGCACTTCCCAGCCGTTTCCTTCAATTTGTGGCGCTCTCTTGTGTAAGCAGCTCTACAGGTGGAGAAGGTACTTGGTCTTACCTCACTCCATGTGGGGAATATGTGACATATGTGAGTGCTTCAGGAGTTCTACCCACCATGAAAAACCTAGTCTGCCAATATGTCTTTGTGTTGTAAACACGATGACACAGTTAGCCAAGAAGGCAATGTATCCATTGAAATGGTTGGAGGCCAAGCCATTACCATTTGAGGAATATAAAAAAGAACGGACTCTGGCTTAGGCATGCATCATGTATGCATGTCTTAACTGCCAACACTCTCCTTTAAAATTTGTAGCTCGTCGGCCTGCTTGCCCTTCAGCGAGAACTACCAACATTGCCTTCTCTTTCTCTACCAATGTGCTTCAAACTCTCAATTGCACGCCCCAACTTGTCTTTGCTTTACTGCAGATTTTGTTTTGCGATGGTTCAGCGAGCTCAAGCCCTAGCAGATCTCCCCTTCATGAGCGGCAAAGCCAAAGCCGCTTACGATAGCCCCTTGACTTGTCATCTCCCAAGCAGGGCCAGTATGCATCCAATCTGTTTTTCATGAGCACTACCGCATGGCATCGTCAATCATCTCGAAGCACAGGATGATGGGCTTTCTTTCAAAGTAGTCGAGGTCGGGTGCGTGACCTGCTTTTCTCTGCAGCATAAGGTTGTTATTAAAATCAAGCTTGAGGCTGATATTGGCCGTGTGCTTTGGCTTGATGGCAATGGCCTTGATCACGCCAGGTGGTCGCTACTGTGTTCTAGAAATTGCAAAAGCACATTAGGCTTACCAATGAAAAAGGGACAGTAAGGAGAGACATTAAGTGACACCATGCATTTAATAAGGGGCATTGAGGAGATCAATAGTCGGGGTTCATGGGAGGTATCATTAGGAGAACTTTGGACTCACTTTTGGGCCTTTTAGTTCTAGAGAGAGAGTGGCGCTCGACCAATGAGGAAGAGGTTAACATTACGTTGAAAATCGGCATTTTAGTGTGAAACTCGTTGAGAAAATAAGGAAAAACAAAAATTTGTTATTCACATTATACAATGTCACACTTTCAAAGCGTAAATGTCGTAAACCGTACTAACTTTAATGTACCGAAGAATTTCAGAACTTGCATCGAAGGCTCCATCCAATATCTATGTTCCCGCCCAAATGTAACTTTGAGTAACTCTACTTCCCTCTCAAAACTATCTTCCCTTTTTCATATTTTCGTTAACTCTACTGTCTGTTCTAGTGCACATCATGACTACCTCTCGAAGGCCTAGCACTACAATTGACTTTGTTACCATTTTTAATAGTTACACTACAAATGATCAGTTGTGGATACCATCTAGAATAACTATCGGGAGTTGGGTACTATTGCGGAAGGCAACGCAATGATTTTGTGGAGGCTTTCAAGGGTCAACTTAAAGAGTTTAAAGTGTGTGCACAAAGCAAGCGGGTGAAAGAGGTCTTTATACAACATGTCTTCCAACACGCAGACTTAAGGTTGCAAACATCTCCTCCTAGTTTTTCACGGCATCAACCCAACTGTATGGTATTTTGAGCATATATCTCATTCACTGCATGTTTATTTTCGAAGGATTATGGTTGACATCATGTTTGATACAGTACATATATTTATCCATCAAACAGGACGAACTAGCAACCAACTGAGAGCATAGTTGGGATTTTTGATGCTTTCTATGCATTTTATTGGTGAGCAAATATACCAAGGAAGATCGCACAAGGAGCATGCAAATAATGGAATATTCTTTTATGATATGTCATATTTGGAACCCCAAATAGCGTCTACCTAGGGTTGTGTGACTCATTTGCCACTTCCATCGTTTGACAGCAAGGATTGGTCTTTGCCAGCATCCCAAACTAGTGAAAGCTTCAGAAATAGGTTTTTTCAGGATATACAGAAGTCCCTCAAGTATTCGATTGCTACAAAGATTATTAGGCTCACTCTATTTATGCCTATTGAAGTGTTTGTAGATACCTTCTTCGATGAGCAAATAAGAACTACCACAACAATGTTCATTTGCAAGTCTGAGAGTTGTTTGGACGTTTTAGATGATAATTGGAATAGGAAACAGTTAGAGGGCAAAATCTACATTTTGCAATGTGTAGAGCGGTGCGCAGAGATCCATTTAGAAAAGTTTGAAGTGGCCCTCATATGCCATTCGGCAAAAACCCTCTTATAGAAGTTTTTTGGTAATTTCTCCCTCTCCGGGTGTCAGAAAAGGGCAAGTAGACATTCGATTCTTAGGTTTTTGGGCGTTTCGGACGCATTGGTGGTGTCAAAATCTTCAAATTTTAACACTAGTTGATAGTTTTGTGAATTTATTTCTTTCAATAATGACGCAAGCCACATTGAATGAGCGACGCTGGCCTCGTAAAAAAGACACTTACATTTAATAAAAAAGTGACCGTTTTCAAGGACTTCTGAAAAGCTAGGTTTACTTTTCAAAGTATCTAGTTGTCCTTTTGGACGTACTCAATAAGTGCAAAGGCATTTTACAAAAAAATTCTAGAGAGAGAAATACAATTTCCTAGAAGGCCCTCCAAATGACCTCCGAAATCTTCTAATGCCTCTACTTCTGTGGTGTCCGCATAATATTGATTGATTGCTTCTTGCATGTCTTGAACTTCCTTTTGAGTTTGGTGGTACCCCTCTACGTGATTTCTTTGATGCGGGCTTGTTCAAACTCCTCAGCTCGTGTGCTTTCCTCTCTTGAACGACTATGCACCAAAATTATAATATGTTGAATGGACATTATAAAAAATTCACGCACACCATAGGGGTTGTAGTTATGTAATCGTAGGTCCTGTAGATGCGTGACAATAAGAAAGTAAGTAAAGAAGTATCTTCTTTTCATAAAGGCATTGCAACGATACAAGCACTTAAACAACATGTGTACTTACGTTTGGCACATCCAAAATTTGGCTTAGAAGGAGCATAGCATTCATACACGTTATCCAGCCACAGTTAAAATTATCAATCTGAGTGGGCACGCTGACCCGTCAATGCTCAGTGGCAGCACCTAGATCATGTTCTAACAAAATGTGCTCCACACAACAAATAAATTTTCTCGTGGAACTACATACATGAGCACTTTCTCAGTAGGGCATTAGAAACAGACACTACATGCAAAAGCGTAAAGATAAGCCTTACGCCCTTACACCCCATGAAATCCCCTTCTTTGCCCGTAGTTTTCATAGTAGACAACCTTTGCTTCAATGTCAAATAACACCATACTCCAATGTTCACTACACAAAAAGAAAACATCAAAACTATCAACGATGAGAAATAGCAAGACCCTAAATCCAACAGCTTTGCATACCGACACAAAACTCACCTTTGATTGTAGACAGTGACCAGAAAGTGCGCTAGATCCCAGTTTACTCTGTTGAACCAGTCCAACAACGTCAGAAATTACATTCCATTGTTCTGAAGCATAGGCGATATAAGTGGATCTATTACATAGATTTTGTCATGCACATTCGCAGGCAGAAGCGAGACAGTGTGCTTGACATGAGAAAGAACTAGCCTTTAGAATGGTTACTAGATATATAGAGATAGATAGAACAAAGCGAATACAGATCTTGAAATGGTCATCTAAGTCCCTAATCGCTTGGTTTGGACCTGGGTCAATACCAAGCGATTAGTGGCCTTAAATATTTCCAAAGTGTCTCTATTCGCTTGGTACTGACCTCAAACTAAGGTCAATACTGAGTGAATAGAGACCTTGTAAATTTTTAAGGGTCCTATTCACTTGGTAGTGATCCCAATAGCGTCACATTATGAACCTTATCTTTACCACATAGTAGCATGGACGAGTGCATCCGTTGCATTGGCGTTGGAGAAATTGCGCATGTAGAGAAAATCTTGTCGATTGAGATTGATAGCAGAGGCCGCCTCTGATCGTCCGAGAAGAGGATCTTGCTCTCAGCCACCTCTTGTGATCGTGCTCTCAGCAACCTCCAAAGCTTTGCGTCTGTTGTTACCTGCTCCTTCCCCATCCACCTCGGTGCCATTGGATATTGTAGAGACAGGATCTCTCTCTCTCTCTCTCTCTCTCTCTCTCTCTCTCTCTCTCTCTCTCTCTCTCTCTCGGCTAGCTCTCCTCTGTCTGTGTGTTTCACGTCTGTGCGCACCTTTGTCACAGGGTTAGGGCACAAGGGGAGAGTATTCGTTAAGGTTGGAGCACGGTAACAATAGGTTGAGATTCTCCATGCATAGTTGTGAGGTTCAAAGCATAGTGGAATAATGACCCCTTGTCCGACCGTGTAAGGCTATGGTTGCTCATTTAATGCTCTGTTTGGGCATCGTGGGTGAGTGGGCTTAGATAGGCTATGGGCACACGAGGCTTTGTTATCAATTACTGATTAACTAAGCCAACTATTCTCAAATAGAGTATTAAATGAATAACTAAGCCAACCATTCTCAAACAGAGTATTAAATGAATAACTAAGCCTCTTGCATGGTTCTGACCAGGCTCTTAACGCACGGGTCAAAACCAGGCGAATAGGGGCCTTAATAATTTCCCAAGGGCCCCAGGCTTTGGTTGGTTCTGACCCTCTGTGTCGAATGGACACGAAGATATTGTAAATTGTACTGATATATTCTCTTGGGTCAGAACCAAGCAAAGAAGGGCCTAAAGAATCCTTCAAGCCCTCTCTTCGCTTGGTTTTGACCCCAAATATGCGTGGATAGTACCGAGACAATCACCTTGGTCAGAACCAAGTGAATATGGGCCCTGGGGGATTCTTGACGCCCTTACTCACTTGGTTCTGACTTTTACCACGTCCTTGAATCCATTAAACAAACAGTCCATAACCAAGCGAGTAAGGGCATAAAGAATAGGGGCCTCAATAATTTCACAAGGGACTCCTTCGTTTCGTTCTCAACCTCTGTGCCAAATGGACGCGGAGATACCGTGAATTGTACTGATATATTCTCTTGGGTCAGAACCAAGCGTATAAGGACCTGAAGAATCCTTCAAGGCCTCTATTTTCTTGGTTCTAACCCCAAATGGGAGTGGGTACAACGTGAATGGTACCGAGATGATCATGTTGGTCACGTTCATTATGTAAGTGTAGCTTTGTCTTGTTGTTTCTTTTAAACGTGCGGAACATAGTACTAGAAACCGACGATGTAGGAGAGGATACATGTGAAGAAAAGTTGTTCAAGTTCCTATACACAGCGCCTGTGCTCATGGCCGTGCACTAGAGCTATCACCAATGTTTAATGCAAAGTTTTCTATGCAACAAATTATTGATTGCTTAATGGAGTACCTACAATCTCATTTGCAACAGTACGAAGCACTCATTTGTGATAGATCCCTAGCAATTGATGGCAAGCATTTATGCATACAACAAATCTTGACCCTAAGAAGCCTGCTGCAAGAAGTTGTCTAGAAAAATGTCCCTCCAATGCACTGCTTGTCAAAGAAAGATTTCCTAAGCACTTTCAAAGGTGTCGCTTAGTGGAATTCAACGATGAGTTTCTGTGTTACTTATACCTGCTGACGAATGGTGAGTCAGAGACTTCCCAATCGTCAAATTTTGGTAGTTGCCCATTGGCAGGGGAGGAAGAGGTAGAGGACGTGGAGTTACAGTTTGACCCAGAAGAAGAGCGAGTAGAAGTATTGAAGGAGACGCTTGATGTAGGCTTAACTCTTGCTTCTCTTGCGAATGCAGCACACTTAGAAGCAAGAAAGAAATCCAAAATGAGGAAGGTTCTTTGCCTCTGAATTGCGTTCCCGATTTTGCTATGGCCAACGGGGTGCAGTACATTCTCCTCACCGATATTATGCATGATCTGAATATACGAGAGGACTACTACTTAGCTGCAATTGCAAATTTTTGTGAGCATACATGGAATTTGTGGAGGATGGAGTGGACAAACATCTACTTGTTGCTGACACATCTATGCATGACACACAGTTCACTTTCGGGGGTCAACTAATCAAAGATATGTTCAGCGAAGCAAAGTCTAGAGAAGCCAATTTTCCAGTTTCAATCGACCACAAGACATCTCGGCTTAGAAAACATGGGTATCCCCATGGCACCCCTGGCCCAGATGGCGAATAGCCACTCAATTCACTTATGGGGAAGGTCCATGCTGGAAATGGATGAGAATCAGATGGTAATTTCTTTAAGGCATGAAGATGGTTTTGCCCATGTCCCAATATGCAATATTGAGATAAATCTAATTGTTGGCAGGTGCTTGTGTATGATGATAGTTTTCTTAGAAGAGCAGGAGGCTCAAGGCAAGGACTTGTCACTGGAGTGCAAGGCAAGGATGCGGTGTTGTCTCAGTACATCGGGCTTTTTAGCCACAAAAAGGTTTGTAAAAACAATTCAAGTACTTGACACTATTGTACGCATATCAATAATAACCCATGAATGTTTTGATATTTTTTTGTAGATCATAATATACCACAAAGAATACTCTAAGGATAATGCAAAGTTCCCTTTGTTTGCGATGAAAGTTATTACAAGATGGTGTGGTGGATATCCCATGCCATTGAACGCAGAAAGGATAATCATGATAGAGAAGCAGATTCCTCTACGCTTTTTTGGCATCGAGTATGGGTGCCAAGCACTCAAGGTCCCCTATTTCATGTTGTACATAGCTCATGCCCTAGCGGTAGGAGTCAAAGACTTGGAGAGCATGGATCCATACAACAAAAGGATATTTTTAAGGGATAGAGATGCTTGATGCCCGTGGGGATGCTACCATCAACAGAGGAAAGAGTTCGGCTAAGGGGCATACATGTCAAAGAGGTACACAATGAGGAAGAAGGGGGTGCAGTGAAGAGAACAAAAATGATGGGATCAACCCCATCTTCTTCCGCTTCAAACTCGTGAATGTTGCCACCTCGCAATGGCGCTCCCTCGCATTTGAGTTTCCCCAAGCCCTTTGCTTCCTCTCTTTGTGGATGAGTTGTAAACAACGTGTAATTAATTTTGAACTCTTAAGAAGCTCTTTCTGCCTTGCTCTATGTATAAGTCGGTCCATTGGTGTAACTCTAATAGGCTATTGGCTCTATCTTTGCCTCCACCATGTCTGGTGTGCTTAAAGTAACCTGTTCTTTCCATGTAGTACGTCTTTTCCATGCCTTGTGTGGACCATATTGACAATGAGTCACATGTTTTAACAAAATAAGGACCATGGTTGAACAGTATGTGTTGCATTGGAATAAAACAAAATGGTGAATATAGTAGGGATTTATGGAGCATATATTGTTTTCATATAGAACATGCTAACTCACCATGTAGTGAGTGATATGTTGATCGCCCCACCCTGCCAGGTATGCCTTCTTCCAATCCAGCAAGGCTGCTTGAAATGATGTGAGCTTACTTTTGTCCCACGAATACTGTTCAACGTAGCAGAAGATTTTATCGAGTGATTTCCACACATTTGTCTTGTGATTTTGGATTGCCCCACCACTAGCATTGTCTTTAACCACTCTATGTAATTGTTTCCATTTGTTAAATAGGGATTCTCTTCTCCTCTCTATCAGAATATTTGAGGCTAAACCCAAGAAACCTTCTGGCCCTCATGCCACCTATCAACGCTTTCTTTGGTACCTTGTAATGACCTTGAGACATCTTAGGGTCCTCTTCAATTTTGACATTGCCTCCATGCAAACCAATTTCTGGGAGCACATCCTTTAAGGATTTGATGAATCTTTTTTACTCACTCATCGGCTTGAAGGTCCGTGCAAAACATATGTACAAATGAACCACCTTTTCCATTATTCTGTAGAGTGCATGGAGTGTACAAACATGAACTCTACACAGAGGAATGTCAAGCACTGGCCAAAAAGACTCATCTTGAAGATGTCTGTTGGGAACTCTACTCCATTGCACACTCTCAAGAGATTGTGCATCGGTCATGCATTATAAACATGGATTTACCACAGATGCACCGTGTATTATGTTATTCATGCACTTAAGAGTCTTTAAGTCACCTGTCCATGTGCCATTCGACTTTGTAGTCACCAAATCCTTTCATCGAAAGCACACCTCCGTTTCTTTGGTCACTGATGATAGAAAGAATCTGGGTTTGACTAAAAACCCAATGAAGGATTTCAAAATTTTCTTTATCGACCTGTATGTAAAAAAAGGAACATAAAACCAAGAACCATACATGCAATATTTTTGTTATTATAGATTGAGCCAAGTGTGCCTCAAATGAACCTAACGTCAGAATATTATTTCAGACTACATGCTGAATACGTGGGTCCTCTTTGGTTATTAATGGATCTAAAGCTCTGTTCATGAGGGTAATGGTGACTCTCTCTAGCTTCATGTTCTTCAGGACCTCGTACTCGTCGAGATTCAAAGCAAACTTGAGAACCCCATTGCACTCCTCTTGACTCGTATCAAAGAAGTGAATTGCATACCTTTGCAATGCTTTAAGATCATCCAAGAGGTTGTTATGCTCGTTATAATGTACCTCTCTCTTCCCCTTGCCTATGAATGTTGCGTCAATATGGAATGGTGATCCAAGTTTCTCAAACACCTCATTGTTTACGTGTCGACGTGAGCCTTTACGTGTGATGGCTTTGGAAGCAATGATCCTCTCTATAATTTATTTTGAGATTTTTAAACCATTGCTTTGAAGGGAGCCTTGTATCTCATTTACGAGATGCCACTCTCATCAAGTATTGCTTGCACTTTCATTGGCTCCAGTTGATTCTCCTTCATGAAGGAGGTAAGGAGCCTCCCTTTCAATTTATCAAATTTCTTCTGAGTTATTATCTCTTCAACTACATGTTTTGGAATTATACAATTGTAATGCCCACCGACATTGGAACCTACTACATCATTGGAACCTACTCCTTTCGAGTTTGGATGTAGCAAAGTCCTACAAAGAAAGCACCATGCGTCATGATCAGTAATAAAAAAGTGTAAAGCATATATATGATAAAAAGAAAAACCAAACTTCGAGTTACCTTAAAGCTCGTATTCATTTTTTCAGGCCGCCCCTACCAATCTTCATATTCTCTATGTTACATAGATCTTGTTTTCTTTTCCGACTCACAAGCCCGGTGTCTTTCACACGCAAACTTGTGATCTTCTTCTCAAGGCTTTGGATTTTCTCTGTTTGATGAAATCTTTTGAGTGCATGCTTCATTAAGTTTCTTCAGCTGCATGTTCTCCATTGCTAGGAGGTTTATTTTCTTTTTGGCATTCAATCCTCTCATTTCCAAATATTCATTGTATCCAAGTAGCCCATTCTTGCCATCGCCTGTAAAATGTAAAAGGTTAGTGATATTAGCAAAGGGAGGTGACGCATTAGTTGTAGGATCCTTTGGGTAAATAGACCCATCGGTCCACAAATCCAAATGATGTTCCTTGTTTGTCCTTTTAACTTCTTTCTCCCGTTGAGATAAGAAAGACTTCTTCCTAGGTTTCTACAATGGTGCACACGCTTGCAATACATCAACGTGAAGACGATGTGTGTTCTTTCTTTGGGTAAGTGTTGAAGATGAAGGGGCTAGGGATTGCAAGTTCAAATTGATGTTTTCATCAGGAAAAGAAGTATTGTTCATTCCTATGACTAACGAAATATCTCAAGTTTTGGCAGCAAAGGCATGGAAGCTCGCGTTTGAATTCATTGTAGTCCCATATTTAGAGTTGATAGAGTTCTTGTAGCTTATGTTTTTGGAGGGAACGCTTGTAAATTGGTGTCTCAAATCATTAGTCATACGGTTTTTTAGATTCTTGACAAGAGAAAGAACGACAAGAAAAGAAGATGGCGGCTACCAAACAATAAATTTCATTTTTGTTGTTTGTTGGTGCAAAAAAGCGTCACACAAAATATACTATCTAACATTTTCATTTCCTCTCTCTAAGATGACGTGGAACTTCTTACAGGGCCCAAAAGTGAGTCCAAAGTTCTCATAATGCGTGAGGAGAACTAAACCTAAGCATCAAAAAATCAAGGCATTACAAAGACTCCCCCATCCCCCTTGACTTGGAGTTGAACCCACAATCTTGTGCCTCAAGTTTTTTGTCACATGGGCTAGCCACCTCACCTCCACCTCAACCACGCGTGCATCATGTACCCTCTCCCATTTTTATGATATTATATTGTGAGCCAACATGCATTGCCCAAGTTTCTGGGGTTCAATTCGTTGTGCAGTTTAGTTTTAAATGATTCCTATGGTTGTGGTTGTCTCGGATTTCGTGCACAGACTTGTGAGTTGTAGATCCCTTCACCCCTATTTAACAAATGTAGGTGTTACTTAGTCATGAGGTTTGGGTATCGACTCAGTTACGTAAAGAAATAATCATAAGAATCTCACAAGATTCCTTCCTATGATTAAATCTAAAGATGTCCAGTCAATTTTGAAAAAATCGTGAAAGTGAAGAATCTAAGAAAATCATTTTTCTTGAGAGACGAAAGACAAGGGAAGACAACCTGAGTTGACTAGAGGCACGTTGGGTGATGATGTGGAGCAGAGGGGAGGGTACACATAGGTGCTAGAAGCTTGTCGCACTAACAAGGCCACGAGACTAATTGGCACCCTTTTCTCAGTAGGGATCAACGGTGGACATGCAAGTTGCATCCAAGGTTGTCCGATGGGCAAGGGGAATAGTTTAAGATTCTAAGGAATCTTAAACCTGGAAAGACAAAAACACCACCCACGTGAGAACTCGGGTTCAAACTCACACCACCTCGAGCTCCTGATCCAATGCCTTACCATTAAGCTATTTGTTGCAAGTTGAAACGGAATGCATAAAGGAAATATATAAAGAATATGTCAGATTTTGACTTTCTATTGATCACATGGGGGTCACATTTGGATCACACCCCATGCCTAACTCACACGGCGTTCACATTTTGATTATAACAAAATCACATTATGATCACATCATGTGATGATAACGTTGTGATAACAACTAAGTACACATCTGCAATCCAACGGCATGGATGAGCCGCCCGCGCCTTTTGACATGGACCATTTATCCCCACTGGGGACTCTCCATGTCAAGTAGTCATGATGCTAGCAAGGTGGTGGGCGGCTAAAATTTTCTTGTTGTTTCTGGTCTGAAGCAAGGCTCTCTCTCTCTCTCTCTCTCTCTCTCTCTCTCTCTCTCTCTCTCTCTCGTGCCCCCTCTTCATGGTCTTTGCACACGGGAAAGAAAGAGCATGTTGTTGTGATGTGTAGAAGCCCGGTAGCAGTTGTTGTGCTTCATCCAATGCCATGGCTACCGCCCAAGAGGTCTCTCTCTCTCTCTCTCTCTCTCTCTCTCTCTCTCTCAAGTGATGAGGAACCAAGGGGCAGACGTAGGCGAGATGGGGGGGGGGGGGGGGGGGGGGGGGGGGGGGGGGGGGGGGGGGGGGGGGGGGGGATACACGATGAGAGGGGGAGGTGCAGGTGGGACACGAGATGAGAGGGGGGAGACAAGCGTAGGCGGTGTGTAAGATTTTCTTTTGGGAAGAGGGAAGGGAGTGCACACACACACACACACACACACATAATATTCGCTAGGCATCTTTTTAGAAAATGGTTTTCTTTAAACAGTGAGCCACGTATGAACGATTTAAAAATAATCGTTAAAAACAATGGAATTTAAAGATATTCTTATTTAGAGCGAAGGCCAAAAGGTTGGCGGCGAGGCAAATGGGAGGGTAGAGTCTCAGAAGGGTGGCACATGCTCCCCCTTTCGAGTCGAAACCGCCCATCAACAGATCTCTCTCTCTCTCTCTCTCTCTCTCTCTCTCTCTCTCTCTCTTCTGTAGAGGAGCACCAGCTGAGGCGAGCCCTCTCTTTCTGTGTGTGTGTGTGTGTGTGTGTGTGTGTGTGTGAGAGAGGAGCACCCGTTTGGTGAGCTGAGACGTCTGCGCAGGCGAGGCGAGGAGGGGACTGGCCTACAACAAGGGTAGCTCATCAACTCTTGACAGGACTTGGCGCTCTCTCTCTCTCTCTCTCTCTCTCTCTCTCTCTCTCTCCGCAAGGCTCCTCTCCCTCTTTACAGGCTCTCAATGTGCAGGCTCAACACAAAAATGAGGAGGTAAAGGGGTGTGTGGGAGAGAAGGGGCAGTTTGCAAAGGGTTCGCAGGTCGAGCGGGGAAGAGGGGGGGAGGGGGGGGGGGGGGGTGGTTGTTTAGAATATTTGCAGGATATCCGTTTAAAATGGGTTTTTTAATTGGTTGTGCCAATATATTGTAGTATGTTAGAAACTGTAGATTTTTACTCAAGTAGGTTTACTCCAATTCTCATTATGTGGAATCGTCATAAGATGTTGAGAATCTCCACCCACTGTCATTTAAAAGGCCACAACACCACCACTTTTTATATCACTTTTCATTACTCACATTTGAACCCATCACGTTGAATGTCC
Organism: Adiantum capillus-veneris; assembly: GCF_014529385.1. Taxonomy (NCBI): domain Eukaryota; kingdom Viridiplantae; phylum Streptophyta; class Polypodiopsida; order Polypodiales; family Pteridaceae; genus Adiantum; species Adiantum capillus-veneris. The sequence goes on from NC_140956.1 coordinate 52,879,036, forward strand.
AAGGATCAAGCTAAACCACTAGGCTAGGATCAAGCTAAACCACTAGGCTACAAGCCTATGATGGTGTGTAGGATGGCCCCCCCCCCCCCCCCCCCCCCCCCCCCCCCCCCCCCCCCCCCCCCCCCCCCCCCCCTCCCCTCTTTCCTTTTCCCTTTCTTTCACGTCTGAATTTCCTTTAAATGCAACTCCAAGGAAAACTCTTTTTTTGGCAAAACCCACAATAGGTGGGTGGTACCACATTCGTGCTCAGCACAAGCCACGGATACGAAAGGAGCTTCCAGGACATAGACAAGACCATATCTTATACATAGATCACAAGTTCATCCATGGGTTACCACTAACCCACGGGACTGCCACCCCGAAACAGATTGCCCACAAGATGACTATGAACAAAAGTTCATGGCTAATAGGGATGCCACCCCACCGACAAGATAAGACCATCCAAAAAGACATATCGGCAGATTAGGCTCTCACCCAACACAAACTAGCATTGAGTAGATATGCAATACACAGGTATTCCCGAGAACGGATGGAGCGCACAGGTCTCCATCACCAGCCCCAAAGGGCCATCACCAAAAAGCATTAGCACCACCGCACGAAAAGAGAACTGAGACGTAATGCACGAGAACAGGCCGTTGATGGAGGACCAAGCACCTTCCATGGGATCACGCCGCCCACTGAGCGCCAGGTGGTGCCACCAGGGAGCGGCCTCATATCACTCGCCCACCACCTGTCGAGCCGACGTCCTAGGGCCCAAGAGCCAACCGCAAACCGGCCACCAAAATTCTCCCCATATGAGAGGTAGGAGGATGGCCACTATTGTGCAACCAAAAATGTGGAGGGGGGCAAGAAACGGGCTGAGAAACAAAGGCGAGGTTGCAAGGATCTCCCCCCGAGATGACCCCAATCCCTCATGCAACGCCCTTTCCCACCCCACCGACTGATCCCCCCCACCACCACAACCCTGCCGATGTCTGCCTATGAGCCCCCCCCTACTCGTGTGATACTAATAGCATGTCATAGTGACGAAGCTCTACTCCCCGCAACCCTAAATCTTGAAAAACCCCCCGTATTGACTTTCCTTTAAATGCACCTCCAAAGAAAACTTAACTTTGCTTTCAAATGAACCTAAAGAAAAACTATTTTCCTTTCTCTTTCATAAAACTCAAGCTATCTCGTAATAGGTCCAAAATTGGCACCACTTAGCTACTCTGTCTACTTTGGATGCAATCCATTAATTTACTGGAATCTCCAATTCAAAAGCACAAGGCACTCAGGCTACCCGCTCCACACCGTGCGCAGACTTTCGAGTCCTCCCTCATTCGTTGGCATGCACGTGCTCTGCAGAAATGAGCCTATGCACTAGCTCTACCGCTAGCGAGGGTGCGCACATGGCTGAGAGAGAGAGAGAGAGAGAGAGAGAGAGAGAGAGAGGGATCACCCTCCCAACACGCTCCATGGAACAACAACTCATTTCTCTTTACTCACTGCATACCAAAACCAAGGCTCACCATCAAGAGCTGCAACACCCAGAGAGCGAGCAAGAGACAGAGGAAGACGACCTGCATATCTCCACCAAAGGGAGGATGCAAAGCATCGACTGTGGGAAAAAAAATCCTTGCCTTTCAGCCCCCTCAAAGTTACGCATGGCATCTCCCCCCCCCCCGGGGACTGGCACGTGGCCTCTGTGTGTGTGTGTGTGTGTGTGTGTGTGTGTGTGTGTGTGTGTGTGTGTGTGTGTGTGTGTGTCTCTCGTCCACGTGCGATGTCCTCCAATTTACGTCTGCCGTCCACCTCCACCTATGCCTACCCCGTCCACATGATGATGCACGACTTTTGCCCTCCCCCAAGGCCCATACAACAAGCTAAAATGGGACGTATGAGCCATATAGACCATTTTAGCGCATAGTATGCTATTCAAAGGAAAAATATCTTACGTTTAGTTACCTTTAGTTTTCCTTCAAAATTCAAGAGGCATCTTCCCTGATTCCATCCAAAGAAATGGTTCCAAAATTGTATTCACATACCTACTATTTCCTTGTTTGTAAGTTCCAATCGTACATAATCTTGCCCTTAGTATTGATCACATTTTTGGGCAGCTTTGTTCTCCACATAGGCTTGATGTCCGGGTTTAACCAAGATATCGATGCTTGAACCTTTATGTTTGTCTTATGCTTTGTGGCCTTGCCTTCTAAGCTGGGGGCAATCCGTGCATTTGAGAACCTATGTCCCCCTCCCCTCGGCTTTGACGAGCATGGGCACCTTTCTTTGAGATGGTTTGGTAGTTAGCTTCTTTCTAGGGCTTTTACCTTTCTGCTTAGGATTTTACATTTGCCTATTTGGTTGAATTGCTGTCATCGCTAACAGGAAAATATACAACAGAGCATCATTCCACTTTGTACTCTGCTTTTTGTCATCGATACACAATACTAGAATCATATCTAACATTAAGCAATCATTTCGCGGGTTTTGGTTTTTTTTTTTTTTTTTTTGGTGGTGGTTTTTACCTGCCCTTGAATCTGCTTAGGTTACGGCTAGACAAATAGAAGTGGGGAAAAGGACAATAACGCTTCAGCGTCGAAAAAAATGATATTAGAGTTTCAATCGGTTGATGACATGGTAGTTGCACCTGCCGACACGAGAAGGAATGGTAAAAGTAGGAATGCTGTCACTAAAACAATCCCGGGGGGGGGGGGGGGGGGGGGGGGGGGTGGTTTGTGGGTTTTACCAACAGCTCTTTCTTATGTACCTTTCCTATTCTTTTCCATTTGGTTTGCACAAAATGATAAATTGAAAGGAAATATTCCTGAATCGCTAGCTAACGTCAGAGCTGTTGACCAACATCATATTTATTGCCCACATGGTGAAATCTATGGAGGACAAATACATTAAGTGACAATGCAAAAGTAAGGGCACACACACCACAAATGCAAAAGATGTACTGCAAGAGATTTACATACGAACAAAAAAATCATCTGTAGGCAACAAGCAACTATTTTACTATGCATACACGTCAGGATGGGAGCCATAGAATTTGAGATAAAACAAGAGAGAGAAGGAACACCGCATCTGCTACGTTTGTCACCACTGTTAAACATATCCAGCTCTTGTTGGTAATTGTTGACAGTTTCTAACCCAACCGTCTTAGACGAAAAATCCAATCAAGGCCCAAATAACTGATGAAAGATACAACCACATGAAGCGCTTTTCTGATTCCAGAAAACAATCGGGACAGAATAGAATAGCTATTAGTTCTTGTTTGAGCTTTATTGGATTCGTGTCGTCGTCGTCGTCGGAAAAAATCTTTCATGATCTCTGAACAATCACTTGCCAAGACGCCTCCTCTTACTCTAATATTAGGGTTAAATGGATGTACAAGACCTCTCTTCTTGACTGCCCCCTTCATTTCACAGTCCAGCAGCTGCTCCTCACAGTCATCAGCCAAGGATTGCTTTGGAAACAAGCTGCAAAATTATATTTGTTAAGCAGACATGAGCTATGAGCTGTGGAACTAACATGGACCATTGAACAACAATCTTAAAAGTAAGAAGCTTCATAAAAGTAACTCAGATAGTGCTACATGAATCATTTTGATAAAAATAACCATAGATTAAACTCCATCCAATCCCTCGCATTCGGTGCACATGTTCATAGTCTACTTGTGTAGCATACTTATGAAAGATTCTTGTCCTAGCTCTCACAAAGATCCGTAAACCAAAAGCCTCAAGGTCTTTCCAACAACTAAGAGTGATCTTCCAGCCATAGTTTTTCCATACATCAACCATATGCCAGACTCGGACCGGTACGGAAGTACATAATAAGTATGGATCAGACCCCCCGTCAGATTCCATATGGCACACTAAAAACAGCCTACACATGACACTTAAAAGAATAAAAAGGCACACAAAACCATCGATTGCAATAGAAATTTTAGAGCAAAGAACAAAATGAGGAGGTCAAACATGGAGCCTCACTGCAAATAATGGAGCCTTCAGGCAATAAAGTCCAAAAAATCCGATCATACGTCAATCGGGCTCGGACGCGTCCGGGAATATGGTTTCCCAATCGACACATCCAGAAAAAACTATGCTTCCAACCATTTGGCATCCAAAGCCAGATAATTCCTGAACTTTACCAAGTAGAACCACATTACCTTGGCCTTCATTTTTCTCTGTGCACGAAAACCTACTCAGGTTAAATAAGTTCCTCAATTTCTTCAACTTCTGGTTGCTCATCTGCAATCATATCCTCTGGGCACCTCACCCTGAAAAGGTTGGAATGCCTTATATTCCATCGAGAAAGAGTGTGTGACTGACCAGACAGACACAATGTGCACTTACACCCTAACCTTAAAACCCCTCACATAACGCCCTCTAAATCAAAGCAATAGTCCTCGATTGCGGGTTTAAAGAGAGAAAGTGAAGAATGTAACAAGAACCAAAGACTCCTACATCGCGATACCATCTCCAATTACCTGCATATCAAGACACACACACACGTGCACACGCTCATACTATACGGAGTGCACGCCCGACTCAGCTCCCAACAACGATCGCATGCCTCCGCATGTGCTGCGACCATTGACCCCTGATCCGCAAGCTGAGCTCCTAGCAAGCACATTCGACTAGCCCATACTTTCTCAGCCTTCGATACCACCAAAAGTGCTCCATTAGAGGCCAGGACTACTGTTGGTCTTGGCTGTATGTGTAGCAGGCGCGCGTCCACACTAGATCCAGGATCTGATCCTCCATCGTGCGCGGCTCTACAAAAGATTGCACGACGAGATGTCCCAACGGACCGACCCGTCCACCCTTCCATACTGAAGGGTGGACCTCTATATATATCTGATAAATAGAGTCACTCTCTATAAATAGATATGCATGAACAGCCATCCATCTCAAGCTCAGCTTGCCAATGTGCCTGCTCTTAGTCCTCGGCAACCCTAGCCTACATTGGATAACCCTACTGCACATGGATGGAACTATGTGTTAGGTGCAGCAGAATGAATGTTTGCGCTTTGCTCAGGATGAGTGCTCCGAACTGTGCTCCAGGTTCCTTTTGTTCTTATGGAAGGTAGAGCCTTCCGTTCTTAATGAGAAAGTGCAATGACCACAAACAAAGTAAATGGACACTGTGCGTGCAAGTGTATGAGACTGAGAGATAGAGAGAGAAGAGAGATACGACACCAAAGACGTTGTAAAACCCTCCTCCGAAGGCCCCACTCGTCGGCGAGAGTGGTCTACTTATGATTGCACAACTTGGTACAATGGGGATGCATATGACTGATGCAATTCTAGGCTATGTCGGTGATGACGACGGGGATGGCGACACCGACGTGAGGGCTGAAATCTGCAATCTTTTATCTGCTGTCCAAACGCTAATGGGCTGAAATCTGAGACTGCTTCTACTGCTGTCCAAACGCTAATGGGCTGAAATCTGAGACTGCTTCTACTGCTGTCCAAAAACGCTAATGGCTGAAATCTGCTACAATCCAAAACGCTGGTTTTGGGGCTTATTCTGTTGGTCTTTAGGGCTGAAAATCTGCATCTATTGTAGGCTGCAAACTGAGGTTCTTTGGGCTGAATCTGCTACTCTTTTAGGGCTGAAACTCGCCATGTCTAACTGCTGCAAATCTGGAAACGCTAAGCATTATGAAAAACGCCAAGGCTGCAATCTGGAAACGCTAGGTCTGGGGGTGTGTGGGCGATGATATCCTGATGCAAAAACGCCAAGGACTGGGACCTGCTTGGCGATGGTACTTGTTGCAGAAAACGCCAAGGTTAGATGCTGATGAAGAAAACGCTAGATGTTGAGTCTTGCTTGGAGGGGAGAACCGCCAAGGACTTGCTTGAGAAGTTGCCTGTTGAGCTTGGCTCCTGTTGCCTCTTCTGCCAATTTGTGCTAGCCTAGGTTTGCTTATATACAAACTTACTCAATTTGCCCTACCTACTTTGCAACAAAAGTCGCTTAAAAATAATAAGTGAAAAATGTCAAAAATTAGGTAAAATAGGCTAAATGCACTGGAAAATTCCCCTGAAGGATTCTGATGGATTCTGATGGGAATATATATGATCATGCTGTGTGCAACCAGAGGATATGCATCTACACTAAGTGACTGCACATGCACGGTCTACGAATAGACTCACAAAAGTGCCAGATCACTTCTAAATCTAGACTGACTGGACTGACTGAACCCTGATCATGTTGTAGCTTGTCCACGGACACATAGGGTTGGATGTGTCACGTGACATCCCCTCCTTTTCAAAGTGAGGTACTGGTACCGAACTGTATGGTGTTGAGGGAGATCGCCAATAGCATCAATCCTGGAAGGGACTCTTCGTCGGCCCACTCTGATATTTGGGTCGCGCAGTACTTGAACTTCATAAAGGTGTGCAATGCTTGCTTCTTTGGGCCGCGCCGAAAGCGAGTCATGCTTCTTTCTTCTTCAAGAATCTCCATGGCTGAAAATTCTTCCTGTGAGGGTTCTAGACACTCTTTGCAGTCACGCCTATCTCGGGGACACTCGGATGCAGATTACTTCCCATCCAAGCCTGTCCCGAAGATAGCACGGTTAGTTGTTGCTGCAACATCAGTTCTCTCTCGCTCCCCATGAGGATCGTCTCATGGAACGTGTAGGGATTAGGTGGGCCCCAGTTTCAGCGCCAGAGGGGCCGACTTCGTCGGGAGCTTCAGCAATGCCTTGTGGGAGGAGAGATTGACCTTCTTAAGCTACAGGAGCATCATCTGTGTGAGAGCCACACTAGACATGGTCAGCTTTTGCATGGGCGGTATGAGACATTTTGCTCAGCTGCATTTGGACTAGGTGTTAGGGAATAAAGGCCTAAGTGCCTTGTACTTACTAACTTATAAGTTAAAAGACTTATAAGTGAGGGGGCCCAAGTGTGAATGGCCCCCTAGTCACTTACTCATATACTCAAATGTGAAGCCCAAAAGAAATAGCGTGACTTCTCCCAAATTCCAACGAGTGTTCTCTCTCTCTCTCACGTTCTTCTCTGCGTGTGCTTCTTCAGCGCCTCTCTCCTCTTCTCCTTCACTCTCATTGCATAGGACAGCAAGTGGGCTCTCTCTCCTGCTCCCCCACACATGGTATCAGAGCTTTAGGGTTTCCAAGAGAGCCATCTTCGCAACACAGATCAGAATTCTGTTCTTGCTCGCTGCGGGAAGGATATTCAACCGTTTTCGATCAACTCTGTCGCGAAGGGATCCTCTCACCGTGTAGAATCGACCTCCGGTGACAGTTTCCCCAAAATTAGGGTTTCAAAAACTGGCGAACAGCAGCCTATTTCTGCTGAAATTGACCAATTTCGGGGTCAATTTGATGCAATTTCATTAGGGCAAGTCTCACAGGTCAATCTTACAGGTGTTTCCACCAACGAGGTTCTGAAAATTCAGCAAAACAGGTGTTTACAGGTCTGATTTTTTCCCTAAAACAGGGAATTTCAGCAAGCAAATGATGTATACACCTTGTGGAAACCTTTGGTAAGGGTTTGGCAGTGAATGTACGCTGTTTTGGGGTGATTTCGCGTGAAATTTGCTCGCTGTTTTTCTGTAACAGCAAGCTGTTTTTTGCCCGATTGCGCACATTTGGGCGTGTTCAGGTCGGCAAAACAGGGTTTCAGTGTTTGCAATCACTCAGAATGGCTTCTAGCAGTGAAAGTGGCAATTTGTTGCACATTCGCAAGCTTGAAGGTGCCCATAACTTTGCTATATGGAAGAAGCAATGTTATAATGTGATGTTGCAGAAGAAACAGACGAAACCTATTAAGTTACAGGGTGTGAAACCGGTTGATATGGAGGTTGAAGAATGGGAAGAAGTGGACGAGTTGGCTCGCTCCACGATCATGCTTTCGGTGTCTGACAATTTACTCTTCAATGTAGAGAATGAGCAGACAGCATGGGACATGTGGAAGCGTTTAGACGAGTTGTATGCACAACAGAGTGCTGCCAGTAAAGTGTATTGGCTTAAGAAACTTATGGATCTCCGCATGAAGGAGGGCACGCACATGTCAGTGCACCTCAATGAATTCAATTCTATTTTCAGCCAACTGACAGAGCTGAAATTCACGATTGATGAGGAGTTCAAAGCTACTTTTCTGCTATGCACATTGCCCGAGAGTTGGGATGTATTCCGGACAGCTCTTAGTAATTCAAGTGCGTCACTTAAGTATGCAGATGTAGAGAGTTCTCTCTTGATGGAAGAGATGAACAGGAAGAACACCACAGGTGGGTCTTCTAATGCATTGCACTTGAGAGGCAGGTCTCAACAGAGGGAGAAATCTGACAGTAAGGACAGGGCACGCAGCAAATCTCGCAGGAAAGATGTTGTGTGTCATCATTGTGGAAAGAAAGGGCATTATAAACGGGAATGCTATGAGTGGAAGAAAGAGAAGAACAAGGGTGCTGAAACTGATGCAAAGGACAAGGGAAATGCCAAGAAGAGCACTGTGTTGATTGAGGAAATCAATGTTGCTAGTAGTTGTGACAGTGACAGCAGCACTGATGTACTCAATGCCTCTTCTGTGGATGCACATACCCTTGCTATGGGTTTTGATGTGGACATGCATACTTGGATTCTTGATTCAGGTGCCTCCTTTCATGTAACACCTCATAGGGATTGGTTTACACAGTACTCAGGTGAGGTGCAGGGCACTGTTTATTTGGGAGACAACTATGCATGTGACATTGCAGGTATTGGCAGTGTCCAGTTTTCCTTTGCTGATGGTATGACTTTTGTTTTGCACAAAGTGCGCCATGTGCCACAACTCAAGAAGAGTTTGATTAGTACAGGGCAGCTAGATGATGCAGGCTATCACACCACTTTTGGTGATAGCAAGTGGAAAATTTGTAAAGGGGCCCGGATTGTAGCCAAGGGTAGTAAATCGGACACTTTGTATCCTCTGCATGTATCTAGTGTGCGTGACCATGTTGTCGCCGTAACCGAGCAGCCAAGTGTTTCTTTGTGGCATGGCCGGTTGGGACACATGAGTAAAAGAGGAATGGAAACTCTGTCTCGTTGTGGTTATTTGCCGTGTTTGAGGTATGCTGATTTTTCTCATTGTGAGCACTATATTTATGGTAAGCACAGTCAAACACCGCACAAAAGGTCTCTTTCTTTGAAGTCTGACAGGTTAGACTTAGTGCATTCCGATGTATGTGAAATGCCACAGTTGTCCTTAGGGGGAAAGAAATATTTTGTCTCGTTTATCGATGATGCTACACGTAAGGTGTGGGTGTATCCAATACGTGCTAAAAGCGATGTTTTGGATACTTTCAAGAAGTTTCTTGCGTTTGTTGAGAATCAAACTGACAAGAAGCTTAGGTCTTTGCGCTCAGACAATGGGGGGGAGTATGTATCAAAAGCATTTATTGACTTTTGTGCTACTAAAGGTATTAAAAAAGAGCTCACGGCTCCTTTTAATCCCTCTCAGAATGGAGTTGCAGAGAGGTTGAACCGGACTATCCAAGAGAAAGTTCGGAGTATGCTGTCACATGCTGCATTACCTCATGGTTTTTGGGCAGAAGCTGTGCAAACAGCTATTCACTTGATTAATCGCTCACCTAGCAAGGCTTTGGGTGGAAAGGTGCCTGAGGAGGTGTGGTCTGGCAAGCCACCCTCATATGCACATTTAAGAGTGTTTGGTTGTGAGGCCTATGTTCACATCCGGAGTGAACTGCGCACCAAACTAGAACCAAAGTCTCATAAATGCATTTTCCTAGGATATGGTGAGGATGGTGAAATGGGGTATAGATTATGGGATCCCGCATTACGGAAAATCATACGCAGCAATGATGTCATCTTCAATGAGAATTGCATGCACAAACAGCCCACAAAGGTCGAGGAAGGCCGGATTGTTTTTCGTGAAGATGTTACATATGGACAGCCAAGAAGGCCCAATGTTCAGCAGCCTTTACATGCTGAAAATGGTGCTGAAAATCAGCCATTAGCTGCTGAAAATCAGCCCCAACAAGTTGCCATTGATGCACCACAGGTAGAGGAACAGGTTGATGCTCCTAGACCGCCCGTTGTTGCGATGCAGCCGGCTGAACAGCCTGCTGTTTTTGATGGCTTACAGGCTGAAAATCCACCTGTTATCGATCATTGGGTGCGTAGGTCTACTCGGGTGACAAGGCCCCCCGATAGATATGAACCGTCTTTGGACTATGTCATGCTTACTGATTGTGGTGAGCCGTCTTGCTATAAAGAGGCTATGCAACGAGAAGACAGTAAGAAATGGTTCAAAGCAATGGTTTCGGAAATGCAGTCTTTGGAGAAAAACCATACATGGGACTTGGTTGATTTGCCTAAAGGGCATAAGGCTCTGCCATGTAAATGGGTTTACAAGACCAAGGTCACATCTGATGCTTCTTCTAAGTACAAGGCACGTTTGGTTGCTAAAGGGTACAAGCAAAAGCATGGTGTTGATTTTGATGAGATTTTTTCTCCTGTTGTAAAGCTTGCCACATTACGCCTTGTTTTAGGCCTGGTTGCTTCTGAAGATATGGAGTTAAAGCAAATGGATGTCAAAACAGCATTTTTGCATAGCGATTTGCTTGAGATAATCTATATGATGCAGCCAGAAGGTTTTGTGTCAAAGGGGCAAGAGAAGAAAGTATGTAGACTCTTGAAGAGCTTGTATGGTTTGAAACAGTCTCCCCGTGCATGGTATCACAAGTTTGATACATTCATGAGGTCTCAAGGATACAAGAGAAGTAATTCTGATCACTGTTTGTATATCAAAACGGCAAGTGATGGATCTCTTCTATTGCTGATTTTGTATGTTGATGACATGCTTATTGCGGGTAACAATGTCACGGAGTTGGATGCATTACAGCAAAGCTTAAAGAATCGCTTTGACATGAAGGATCTTGGTGATGCTAATCATATTTTGGGCATGCGTATCTCTCGAGATAGACCCAACAGGCGTCTGTATCTATCTCAACGAGATTATGTTAATAAGGTGCTACATCGTTTTCATATGGATGGGGGAAAGGCACTTGGTACTCCGCTGCCTCCATATGTAAAACTGACTGCACATGACTGCCCAAACACAGATGATATGCGGGCTGAAATGGCCAAGATTCCTTATGCATCAGCCGTTGGCAGTTTGATGTATGCTATGGTTGCTACACGTCCGGACATTGCATTTGCGGTGGGAGTAGTAAGCAGGTACATGAGCAATCCTGGCAAAAAGCATTGGGAAGCAGTTAAGTGTATCTTGAGATACTTGAAAGGCACTAAAGACTTGTGCATTTGTTTTGGGAAGAGTGAGACATCTGTGCATGGCTTTACAGATGCAGATTTTGCTGGACATCCATATTGCAGGAAGTCTACCTCTGGATATGTGTTTACATTCACAGGAGGTGCAGTTTCTTGGATTTCTAGACTGCAAAAATGTGTTGCTTTGTCTACCACTGAAGCTGAGTATGTGGCTGCCACTGAGGCATGCAAAGAAGCTTTGTGGCTCATGCGTTTGGTAGAAGAGCTTGGCATTAAGTCACCGGTTCCTGTGCTACACTGTGATAGTCAGAGTGCTATTATGCTTGCAAGGAATCCTGTTTTTCATGCCAAGACAAAGCACATAGAGGTGAAGTATCATTTTATCAGGAGTGTGCTTGATGACAAGAGCATTACACTTGTCAAGGTGCACACAGATGACAATCCTGCAGATCTTTTGACCAAGAGTCTTCCAGCAGAGCGGTTTGCATATTGCCGACAGATGATGGGTGTTGGATGAGTAAGTGCATGATCAGCTGATGTATCATAGTTAGTTGATTCTTTGATCTCCCAAGGTACATTGCCTTTAGGTGGGAGGTTGTTAGGGAATAAAGGCCTAAGTGCCTTGTACTTACTAACTTATAAGTTAAAAGACTTATAAGTGAGGGGGCCCAAGTGTGAATGGCCCCCTAGTCACTTACTCATATACTCAAATGTGAAGCCCAAAAGAAATAGCGTGACTTCTCCCAAATTCCAACGAGTGTTCTCTCTCTCTCTCTCACGTTCTTCTCTGCGTGTGCTTCTTCAGCGCCTCTCTCCTCTTCTCCTTCACTCTCATTGCATAGGACAGCAAGTGGGCTCTCTCTCCTGCTCCCCCACACCAGGTGGCATCCAGGGAGGGCTATGTATAACTATTGCAGACTGTTGGCAGCAGGCCATTGTGGACAGAGGGATTATTGTGCCTAGCAGGGCTCAATGGATCACTATGCAGGTTCAGGGTTGCCTCTTGGGCTTCCTGAACATCTATGGACCCAACGCGGCGAGTCCACGTGCAGAGTTTTGGTCTCACATTGTAGAGTCTCTGCCGCAGGCAGAGCAATGGTGCATTGGGGGTGACTTCATTGAAGTTCAACATGTTAGAGGACCCCTCTACTATGCATGGAGTTGAGTTGGCAGCTTGGGAGAGGTTATATATGACTCCGGATTTCAGATGTGTGGCAGCATTCTAGCTTTCTGAGACCCCCCGACAGCCTGGCCTTCTCTCGTTCGGACCGCAAAGTGGGAGGAGTGAATCTATCTCGGATAGATCGCTTCTACACTAGTGACCACTTTTGTGACTTGGGTGGGACAGTTTGCATTCTGGCTAGGACTTCTTTTTCGGACCATGCACCAGTAATCCTCACAATGACAGATAGACACAGGAGGGGGAGCACGATGCTACGCATCCATGAGAGGGTCTTGCTGGACTCTGCGCTCAGAGAGCGAGTGGTGGCTCTTTGGATAGAGGGCTTAGACATGCAGGACTCTCTTGTTGACAGAGCGGCCACTCGACTTGCTCAGCTTAGTCGGCTATTTCTTCAGGAGTCTAAAGCCCGCCTGGCTGCAGCGAGAAAAGAGGAGCAACGTCTCCAACGGAGCGTTGCTTCCTTGCAGAGGATGCAGGAGTAGCATCCAGACAGTCCCTGGTTGGAAGAGCAGTTGCAACAGGCTCGCAAGGAGCTCGCCAACACAGAGAAGAGGCGCCATGAGTTTGCTTTCCGTCGACAAGCATCTTAGTGGACCCAGATGGGTGACAGAGTAACAGGGGCTTTCTTTGAGACAGTGGGACCCCGACATGCGCATGCCAGGGTCAGCCAGTTGAGGGCCTGACGGGTCAGTTGCTTCAGAGCCAGAGGACGTGCATGCAGTTGCTACTGACTCTTACCGTGACCTGCTGTCAGCAGAGCCTCAGTCAGAGCGTCGGGATACATACAGAGAGCAGGTTTGGGCACAGATGCCTTTCTTGTGACTAAGGAGATGTGCCAGAGGCTTGAGCTGCCCCTTCAACTAGAGGAGCTCCATGCGGACCTCAGAGCACTTCCCCGGGGTAGTTGTCCAAGTCAGGATGGTATGACTCCCAGCTTTTTCTTCGAGTACTGGGACTTGCTTGGCTCAGATCTCTGCAACGCTTTTCAATACATCCTACACACAAGAGAGATGCCTGACAGCATGAGTGAGGGTCTTATTTACCTCATTCCCAAGAAGGGTGGCTCCTTGGATGAGATTCGACAGTGGCGGCATACTGAAACCGGCCTGTTCAATCCAAAAAGGGCGGTAGACTTTACTTTACTTTACTTTACTTTAGCTTTCACCCATTATTAGTCGTCTATTTTACCTGTACTTTCAAGACACAACAAAGGGGAGAGGGATACAGGCTGCTAGATTGCACCTGTATGAGTAGACAGACACCAGATTGGCCCCTAACTTAGGCGCCCCTTTCGGTATTTCTTTATTGTTCAAAAGAGGGAATAAACGCTGTGGTTCCTACAAGCTGCCCCGCACAAACTCGGCTGAATTTCCTCTGTTCCAGCCCGATTTCGGCAGCATAACTGTACTAGAACCCTTCACGGTCAGTATTCCCACGCATTGACCGACTTTCCCGAAGCATACGGGCACTTTGCAAAACCTGGCGAGAATCTGCAGCACGCTGAATTCTCTGTTTTCAGCCCTGAAAATGCGCCAGATCGCCTGTACAGCGGTCCCCTTGCGTCCCCGAACCTCCTGGGGGTATTAGGGTCCGTTTAGGGCCAAAACCCTAAACCTGCAAAAATACACAGCAGGCTGTAATTCACTGTTTCGGGCTCCGTTCCGCGTGCCGGTCGCATCCCTAGCAAGTCCTCGAGCTCCCGCACCTGTAGGGCTACTTGCCCTTTGAATCGGACGAGATTTCTGGCGTGAAACCTCTCCGAATTCACCTGTACCTGCGGGGGGATTAGCCGCTAGCTAATCCAGTACCTGTGCAAGAGGCTCTTGCCTCGGCAATCGCGCATGAACCCACACAACTGTACATTGGTCAAATGAAGAGCCCACTAGAGGGGCATAACATACTGCCAAAGGGGAGAGAGAGGGCAGTGCGTAGCGTGCAGGGCATCACTCCTGGCACCGCACTGTGCATAAGAGGGAAAGCAAGCACTCCATAGCTCTTAACCTGTGACAGAGACTTGCAAAATGAGCCTCCCAACTATAAATCACGTTTTTGCCTTCTCTATAAGTAGTAAACTGGCCTCAAAGTGCCAAGTGTCACTCATTTGTGCATTTTCCCGCTTTAGACCCTCGGGTCTAAAAATATCTCACCTGCAGCCTCTGTTGACTTGGCCACAGAGTAACAAAATGATCCCCATGTCAAACTGCACGTAATGACGCGAAGACATTTTCAGGTCCCAAAATAGCAGTTCCCTAAATTTTAGGAGATGCTGCCATTGTATCTTTCTAGGTCATCCGACCCTCTTTGTACACTGCGGCCACATCCAGAACTGAAATGTAGCCTCTGTAGCAAAGGATTCCACTTTGGCTAGTCAATGACCCCACTTGGCTAACCATAGTCCTTGTCCAACCTTAGTGCTCTCTTGCCCTCAGGCCCGGACTCCCTCTGGACAGTTCCACACTAGCTATGCAATGCAGGGCAGTTAGATTTCCCGAGGGGTGTTTCCAAAAAGTGAAAGTAAATAGATAATAAGAAAGAAATCAACAAAAAGGATAGATAGTAGTCACACACTGGTGACATACCCCCCTCTTGAAATCTCAAACGTCCTCGTTTGCATCTATGTCGTACAAGCTCCTAGTCAACATTGATGTATTCAACACCTGTCGACACATGTACGACACATACATGCTCATTGTCAACCCTGGTGTATTCAACACCTCGTCGACTCATGTATTGCCTGCGTGTGAACCCTGTCCCAATGACATAGTGGTAGCTTCACACTCTGCCATTGCTTTGAGTCACTAACTTTCCAATGACAAAATGGTAGCTGCACATTTTGCCATTGTCTTATAGTACACGTTGGATCCCGTAACACTTTCGAGCATACCCAAACCGACAGTTTAAGAATGCAGTTACACATGTACTCTTCAATAGAAGCAATCACTGTATCCTTGACAAACTGACAAGAAATACTCACTTCTATAGCACTAATCAAACTTTTGGACATTCCATAAGAGCAATTGCCAAACTGACAATCTGTACAGCTCTAACATTCATGTAACAGGTATTTGATTTGAGCTCACTTTAAATACCTTGTACATCATTTGTTTCAGAAGCCATTGTCACACTGACAATCCATTTAGCTTTGAAACTCAAGGGGTCAAGGTAGGTTGCAAATCGAAGGCTTCCAGGTAAAGTGATAACACAGTTGGTGACTCTGCAAGTTCACCTTCTTCCATCCACTTAGCATCCATTGGTGGATAGTTTCTGAACTTTACCAAGTAACGCCTAGCAACCTTGCCTTTCACTTTCCTTTCTTTGTGTGCCAAAATCTGTTCAGGGACCAAGATCTCGTCAAGTTCCTCGACTTCCGGCTGATCTTCAGCTGGCATATCTTCTGGCACATCACCCACATAGGGTCTGAGAAGACTCACATGAAACGCATTGTGAATCTTCCAGCTGTCAGGCAATTTCAGCCTATATGCAACATCACTGATTATGTCGCACACTTGAAAAGGCCCATAGTAACGCATGCTGAGCTTTGGAAATAGTCTTTCCTTGCCCTTCATCTTCTTTAACCTTGCCTTTTCAAAGCGTAAAAGCACCCAATCACCAAGTGAATATACCACTTCACGACGGTGACGATCAGCTGCTTTCTTTTGCTTTGCCTGAGTCCTTTCTAAGGCCACTTTGACCTTCTTGTACATTTCATCCATGTCCTGAACATACTTATCTGCTTCAAATATCTTGTCCTTTGTATGCAGTATGGGAGGAACTTTCTTGCCACCTTCAACTATCTCAAAAGGTGCCTTGCCAGTTGATGAATGCACTGTATTATTGTATGCATACTCCACCAATGGCAAATACTGCTCCCACTTTCCTTTATGCTCTGACACATAGCACTTCAGCAGATCTAGGACAGTAGAATTTGCCTCTTCTGACTGCCCATCTGTTTGAGGATGAAATGACGAAGAGAATTTGAGCGTGGTGCCCATATTCTCAAACAAGCCTCTCCAGAACAAACTAGTCATGCGTGGATCACGGTCGCTAATAATCGACTGTGGCATGCCATGATACTTGAAAATATTGCTCATAAACAAGCGTGCCATCTGATCTGGCTTTATCTTCTTCCTGACAGGAATAAAATGAGCCTGTTTGCTGAATCTGCAAATAATGGTCCAAATACCATCGTTTCCTGTCTGCGTTCTCGGAAGATCAAAGATAAAATCCATAGCAATACTTTCCCATGGTTTATCTGGAATAGGTAGTGGTTGCAATAACCCTGGTGCCTTTTGCCTGTCAAACTTGACCTTTTGGCATATTAGGCATTCTCGCACAAAGGCATCCACATCTCTTCTCAATGTAGGCCAATAGAAGAATGTCTCAACCGCTTTAACTGTAGCATCGATACCACGATGCCCTGCATACGGTGGGACATGACTCTCTTCCATAACTTTGCGTCGCAATGGCTTTGTGACACACAATCTGCCATGCATCATCATGAACCCATCTTTGAGAAGATAGTGTTCATGACGTTGTCCATCCATTAGCTGCTCGAAGACCCTTGCAAAATCTTCATCATTTGCATACTGTTCTCTCATATCATCAAGTTCATGATGATAAGGAATCGACACAGCTGAAATTTGTGGCTTCCTTGACAAGGCATCAGCCACAACGTTCTTCTTGCCTTCCACATGCACAATCTGAAAATGGAACATGGACAAGATATTTGCCCATCGCATATGCTTTTCAGATAACTTTGTTTGTGTCAAGAAGTATCGCAAGGTCTGATGATCCGTTTGGACAACGAAATCTGCACCTAGCAGGTAGTGTTTCCAACTTAAGAGCGCATGAATCACAGCCAGTAATTCTTTCTCATAGACCTGCATGGTCATCTCTGGCCCTTGCAAAATTCTGCTCTCATAGGCTACTACCCTGCCATCTTGCATTAGCACAGCACCAATGCTACTACCGCAGGCATCACACTGGACCACAAATGACTTCCTAAGATCTGGCAACACAATGACTGGATCTGAAGTCATCTTTTCCTTTAAGAGATTAAAAGCTGAAATCTCTTTTTGTGTCCATCTAAAGGTGACTGCCTTCTTTTGAAGAGCATGTAAAGGTGAAGCAATCTCAGCGAAATTTCGGATAAACCTTCTGTAATAGGAGCATAGTCCCAAAAAGCTTCGGACATCATGCACCGTCTTCAAATTTGGCCATGACTTGATCGCTTCGACTTTTGCAGGATCCATTCTGACACCATCCTTTGAGACAATGTGTCCTAGAAAGTGAATCTCTTCCAGAAAAAACTCACTTTTCTTTGCATTGATGAGCAACCTATGACTGCGTAACTCTTTGAACACAATGGCCAAGTGATGCCTATGCTCCTCTTCATTCTTTGAATAGACTATCATGTCATCAAAGAATGTACCAACAAACTGCTGGTGTGGACGGAAAATTCTGTCCATCATCCTATTAAACGTAGCAGGAGCGTTTGTGAGACCAAAGGGCATCACTAAAAATTCGTAAAGGCCAAACGTCGTTCTAAAAGCAGTCTTGTGCACATCCTCTGATCTAATGCGGATCTGATGATACCCACTCTTTAGATCTATCCTGCTAAACATAGCTGCTCCTTCTAATTTGTCCATAATATCATCAATTCTAGGTATAGGGAACCTATTCTTGATGGTATTCTTGTTCAGTGCACGGTAGTCGATGCACATACGCCATGAGCCATCCTTTTTCTGCACCAACAACACTGGAGAACAGAATGGAGATGAACTGGGCTGAATCAGCCCCTTTTCTAACAACTCCTGTACTTGGCTCATTATCTCTTTCTGCTGAGCCGCACTAACCCTGTACGGAGGCTTATTTGGTGGGCTACAGCCTGGCACCAAATCTATCGCATGGTCCTCGGGTCTCTCTGGCGGTAATTGAGACGGTAATGAATCGGAAAAACAGTCACTATACTGTTGTAAAAACATTGACCTTTCTTTATCTAGCACAGATAAATTTGATTCATCACAATCTGACACTTCACGTGCAAAAACCAAGTACGCAGAAAGATGCTTTTTCATTACAGAAGTAATAGCAGAAGCTGATACAGTAGGAATAGACTCCCCTTTAAGCTTTACATCCAGAATGTGAGTCTTTCCCCTGCTCTGTACAGTGATCTTTTTGTTGTAGGCATCCATGATTCCCTGTACACGAAATAACCAAGGAATACCTAACAACACATCACATCCATCCAGTGGCATGATGTAAAATTCTTCAGCATCTACATAGGACTGGATATGTAGACGCAACTTTCCAATGATGGGTGTCACAGCCTCTGTATGGCCAGGACATGCCAAACCTGCCTCTGCTGTATACCCCATCTCTTCAGGTCTGATTCCCAACTTTGAAGCCAATTCTGGGGAAATAAAGTTGGCTTTGGCACCTGGATCAAAGAAGATAAGCACTGTTTGATCCCTAACCTTTCCCCATGCTCTGCAAAGCTCACTTGCATCTGAATTTGGCTTGTCGCCCACCATATCTGGCACTAGACCAGCCATGGGCTTCTTTCCTTTCTTGTCTTCCTTGTCTTCAGAATCAGCTGGCCTTTTCTTTGTAGGACAGTTGTAAGCAATGTGGCCAGGCTGCTCACATATAAAGCATTTGTTCTCTGTCCTCAGGACCTTCTTTTGCTCTTCTGACTTGCGAGGAAAACGTCTTTTCCATTTCTTTGCTGGTCCTTTTTCTGATTCAGCCGTAGCTTTGTCTTTCCCTGCGTTGGCTGACTCCTGAGTCCCTTTAGGAGTCTCATTGGGAACGTGCTTCTTGGCTGAACTTTTCTTGCCTGATCCTGCCTTGACGCCAGTGTTAAATTCACAATCTTCTCCCTTGAGCAAACCATTGCCAGTGTTTGCTACCTCGATGAGCTGCGTCAAAGTAGTGACTTTTGTCTTCGTGCAGTACTTTCTCAATCCTTTAGGTAGGCCACAACAGTATTTTTCAATCTGTTCTGTCAATGGCACAAACCTATAGGAAGTTACTGGGAGTAGAGCTTTCCAAAACTTCCGATTGTAATCATCCAGATTTCTGCAAGTGGCAGCATTTAGCTGGTGCCATTCTGTCATGACATCTGCTTCAAAGTCATCAGATAACCATGCTGCTGCAAAAATCTGCTTGAAGTAAATCCATGTGGACGGAGCTTGCCCTTGAAGCAATAAAGTTGTCCACCATTGTCCCGCATTCCCTGTCAAGAAAGTGGCTGCCTTGCGGACCTTTGAAGCCTCTGTAAAGTTTCCCCCTGCATAGGCCTTGTCAAACTGCTGGAGGAATGAAAGAGCCTTCTTCCTGTCATCAAACCCTGTAAAGGTCGTGAATGACACACCTTTGCCACCTTCTTTGTACGGAGTTGGCCTCTCCAGCGGCGTTAAATTGTCATATGGAAGTGACTGAAACATGGGAACACTATTAGGGTTCATCTGTGTTCCTTGGCCGCTATTAACTTGACCTGGAAATGCCATATTTGGCTGCTGATTTGTAATTCCAGCCATACCAAAATTTGCTTGTGGCATCCCAAATTGTCCCTGAGTGCTTTGAAACCCTGGTTGCATACCCATGACACTGTACATGGGGTTAGGCATCATCGTTTGAGCACCGCCAAACACTGTTCCTGGCGTATAAAACTGATTTCCAGGTGCATGACCAGCCATGCTTTGGAATACGGATCCACCTCCAAAATAGCCAGGGTGTACTGAAGGTGGTGGGAAGACCTGTTGCATAGCCTGTAAGTTGCTTCCCTGCCCATTAGAACCAGCTATAGGCTGTTGAAAGGTGGCGGGCTGAACTGGTACAGCTTGAAAGACTGGCATCTCAGCCACCTGTTCTTGCACCTTAGGCATACGTTGTGGAGACTGCATGTTCTCCGTCAAGTGTACAGGTGTTTCCATTGACTGTGCAGTATGAATCACCTGTGTTCGAGCCTTAACAGGCTTTTGAATATGATCCAGTGACCCAACTTGCTGAGACGGAACCGGAGGTTGCAGAAAGGCTAAAAACCTCGGATTCTGCATTACTTGTGTAAACATAGCCACAGCAGTAGCCAACTGGGTCCTGAATATATCATCATCAGTCTGTGGTGGTCTTGAGGACTCACCCACTTCATGTGTCTGTTGACCCTGTGAAGAGGAAACCTCTTCAGTCACATCATCTGGTCTGTCAGCCATATTTGCAATTCCCTGTGTCTGGTCTATGATTCCCTGTGTCTTCAAGTCCAAAACTGACCAAGGCTCACTTCTATGGGAAAAAGTGATTTAGTCCCGTCGATGGAACCATGAAACCGGCCTGTTCAATCCAAAAAGGGCGGTAGACTTTACTTTACTTTACTTTACTTTAGCTTTCACCCATTATTAGTCGTCTATTTTACCTGTACTTTCAAGACACAACAAAGGGGAGAGGGATACAGGCTGCTAGATTGCACCTGTATGAGTAGACAGACACCAGATTGGCCCCTAACTTAGGCGCCCCTTTCGGTATTTCTTTATTGTTCAAAAGAGGGAATAAACGCTGTGGTTCCTACAAGCTGCCCCGCACAAACTCGGCTGAATTTCCTCTGTTCCAGCCCGATTTCGGCAGCATAACTGTACTAGAACCCTTCACGGTCAGTATTCCCACGCATTGACCGACTTTCCCGAAGCATACGGGCACTTTGCAAAACCTGGCGAGAATCTGCAGCACGCTGAATTCTCTGTTTTCAGCCCTGAAAATGCGCCAGATCGCCTGTACAGCGGTCCCCTTGCGTCCCCGAACCTCCTGGGGGTATTAGGGTCCGTTTAGGGCCAAAACCCTAAACCTGCAAAAATACACAGCAGGCTGTAATTCACTGTTTCGGGCTCCGTTCCGCGTGCCGGTCGCATCCCTAGCAAGTCCTCGAGCTCCCGCACCTGTAGGGCTACTTGCCCTTTGAATCGGACGAGATTTCTGGCGTGAAACCTCTCCGAATTCACCTGTACCTGCGGGGGGATTAGCCGCTAGCTAATCCAGTACCTGTGCAAGAGGCTCTTGCCTCGGCAATCGCGCATGAACCCACACAACTGTACATTGGTCAAATGAAGAGCCCACTAGAGGGGCATAACATACTGCCAAAGGGGAGAGAGAGGGCAGTGCGTAGCGTGCAGGGCATCACTCCTGGCACCGCACTGTGCATAAGAGGGAAAGCAAGCACTCCATAGCTCTTAACCTGTGACAGAGACTTGCAAAATGAGCCTCCCAACTATAAATCACGTTTTTGCCTTCTCTATAAGTAGTAAACTGGCCTCAAAGTGCCAAGTGTCACTCATTTGTGCATTTTCCCGCTTTAGACCCTCGGGTCTAAAAATATCTCACCTGCAGCCTCTGTTGACTTGGCCACAGAGTAACAAAATGATCCCCATGTCAAACTGCACGTAATGACGCGAAGACATTTTCAGGTCCCAAAATAGCAGTTCCCTAAATTTTAGGAGATGCTGCCATTGTATCTTTCTAGGTCATCCGACCCTCTTTGTACACTGCGGCCACATCCAGAACTGAAATGTAGCCTCTGTAGCAAAGGATTCCACTTTGGCTAGTCAATGACCCCACTTGGCTAACCATAGTCCTTGTCCAACCTTAGTGCTCTCTTGCCCTCAGGCCCGGACTCCCTCTGGACAGTTCCACACTAGCTATGCAATGCAGGGCAGTTAGATTTCCCGAGGGGTGTTTCCAAAAAGTGAAAGTAAATAGATAATAAGAAAGAAATCAACAAAAAGGATAGATAGTAGTCACACACTGGTGACACATACTTCTTCTCGATTTTGAGAAGGCCTACAATAGAGTTGACTGCGACTTTTTGCAGGGCACTCTACGCAGGATAGGCTTCTTAGATGCTTGGATCAGAGTTGTGTCAACTCTTTACAGACGGGCACACGGTCAGGTATGTAACAAACTGCTGGCGTGTCGAAACCCTAATTCTGCTGAAACCCTAACCCTAAAATCAAAAACCCTAATTCTGCCCAAAACCCTAATTCTGCTGAAACCCTAACCCTAAAATCAGAAACCCTAATTCTGCCCAAAACCCTAATTCTGCTGAAACCCTAACCATAAAATCAGAAACCCTAATTCTGCCCAAAATCCTAATTTTGCTGAAACCCTAACCCTAAAATTAGAAACCCTAATTTTGCCCAAAACCCGAACCCTAAAATCAGAAATCCTAACCCTGATTTGCTGACATGGCGAGCTGACACGTGGCCTGCTGTACGGACACCAGCGCGATTTACGAAAAGCTGGCAGCATTTGGCATTGTTTTTTGGACCAGGAGCTTTTGAGTTTTGAAGGCTTTTCACTGTAACTGCTTTTCAGGCCAAGGGCCTTTAAATATGAGGCTAGGGCTTATTCTCTAGCATGCTTCCTGAAGAAGGTGCAGAGTCTGGAGTTACCGGCTTGTACTATGTTGATGCAATATAAAGAAATACTCAAAGGGGTGCCAAGGTTTCGGACCAATACTCTCTGGGGTGGAATTCCGCCACTCCGTGTCGCGTGTCGTCTCTCTCAATTCAGTTGTTATTGAAGTGCTAAAAGTTTGTTCAGTCTGTTCTTTTCTATTGGCATGTGGTGCCCGCCTTGTGACAGTGGTTTCAGAGCATGAGGCGTGTGCTTTTCTGAAAGCATACTGATCCTACAAAAGAGGAGACAGAGCTATTGGAATTTTATTTGAGGTATCTTCGCCCTCCAACCCAGACAGAGCTATTGGAATTTTATTTGAGGCATCTTCACCCTCCAACCCGGACTCAATAGCCACTCCCACCCTTACTTCATCAAGCATCGGGCGCGCTCCCATCTTCACAGCTCATGTCTTACAGGGCATAAGCCATTAAGATCAATTGCAAAGAAGGATCCGATATTTGTTTCGAGTCACTGTTTTTCTCAAAAGCAGTGCCATGCAGATGTTGATGTCTATAGCTACCAAGCCGCACACTCCAAGTACTTGGCAAGCTTTCAAGCAAAAAAAAATTACCCGAAGTTATATGGTTTCTGACATCTTCCTTCGGAGTGCAACTTCTGGCAGAGTGGGGTATCCTGAAATGCTTGCATGGAAACCCTAGCAAATTATATCTTGAAATTTCTCAACATCTCTCAGAGATGTCTCTTCACGAGCAGATGACCTTGGAGGTTTAGTGCGATTGCTATCTTGGGACTACCATCGCCGCCAAAGCAACATTGTCTATCCAAGAGCTGATGGACCATGTTGTGCTCGGCTACGACCTGATAGAAGGAATCTAACCCTATTTTTTGGTGCAGGTTTCAGGATGGAAAGTCAATCGACTTTTCGAGCTCCGGCCATGTCGAGATTGCTTTTTAAGTTTGAGTTTTATTTGATCTTGTTTTGTGATCCTGGTTGGAATTTGTTTGAAATGGATGGTATCTGTTTTGAACCTGTTTTGGTGCCGATTTGAATTGTCTGACTCTGCTTTGATACTGGTTTCAATGATTGGTGATTTTACTCGCAGGTGGAGAAGAGAGAAATACTGTTTTGGTATTGTTTGAACCTCGGAACGACGCAGGCCGATGCCTTGGGAGCGTTTCGTTGTATGTTTGAAAACCTCGGAACGACGCAGGCCGATGGGAGCGTTCTGTTGTATGCCAGAAAACCTCCGAACGATGCAGGCCGATGCCTAGGGAGCGTTTGGTTGTATACTTGAACCTCCAAGCGATGCAGACTGCGGTCTGGGGAGCGTTTGGTTGTACAGTCCTCTGAGCTCATGGCCCAGACCTTTTTAGGTTATTTGCAGGGGGAGTGACGAGGTAGTCGTTAAGTAGCTTCATACGACAGAACGTTTGTCGCGGGGGAATGCTCAGCGGCACTGTTTGTTGTGTCTTGTAACATGCATATGTAAGCATTTGTGTTGCATTGTGATGTGCCAATTACTGAATATCCCTAATTGGATGAGATAGCCTGGGTATGTTATTTTAGTGCATCAAGACACCCATGGAAGATCAGTACGATCTGGGTTTGATGGCTAATTTTACTACGCCGGAATATCAAGAGTTCCGATCTGGACGAAAGGAGAAGCTAACTCCTTGATCAAAAGAGCAGAAAGGAGAAGCTAACTCCTTAGCAAATTGATTGTCCCTCGGAATGACCCTCGAAAATTTTTGAGCTAACTTGAGTTGTTTTGCAGATATGCTGTAATCGCGGACGATTACTCTCTTTCAAGAAGGGGAGATGTAAGAAACTACTGACGTGTCGAAACCCTAATTCTGCTGAAACCCTACTTCTAAAATCAAAAACCCTAATTTTGCCCAAAACCCTAATTCTGTTGAAACCCTAACCCTAAAATCAAAAACCCTAATTCTGCCCGAAACCCTAATTCTATTGAAGACCTAACCCTAAAATAAGAAACCCTAATTCTGTCCGAAACCCTAATTTTGTTGAAACCCTCACCCTAAAATCAAAAACCCTAATTTTGCTTGAAACCCTAACCCTAAAATCAGAAACCATAACCCCTAACCCTGATTTGCTGACGTGGCAGGCTGACACGTGGCTTGTTGTACGAACACCAGCGCGATTTACGAAAAGCTGGCAACTTTTGGCATTGCTTTTTGGACCAGGAGCTTTTGAGTTTTGAAGGCTTTTCACTGTAACTGCTTTTCAGGCCAAGGGCCTTTAAATATGAGGCTAGGGCTCATTCTCTGGCATGCCTCTTGGAGAAGGTGCAGAGTCTGGAGTACCGGCTTGTACTATGTTGATGCAATATAAAGAAATACCGAAAGGGGCGCCAAGGTTTGGGGCCAATACCCTCTGGGGTGGAATTCCGCCACTCCGTGTCGCGTGTCGTCTCTCTCTCTCAATTCAGTTGTTATTGAAGTGCTAAGAGTCTATTCTTTTCTATTGGCACGTGATGCCCGCCTTGTGAGAGGTACTTTTGGCAAGTGGTAGAGGTGATCGGTTCATGCTCACATGTTCAGTCAAACGGGGTTGCCCTCTTGCCCCCTTCCTCTTTCTGTTCTATGTTGAGGCGATGAGCACAATTTTGGTTTCACAGCAGGTTGGTCTAAATGGCTTAGCGATCCCTATTCGGAGCGACAAGCTACTGGATGTTGAGTTTGCAGACGACTCAGCTTTGTACTTGGAGGGCCAGGAAACCAACCTTCACAAGTGTGAGCAGGCCTTGAGACATTTTGTTGTGCGTCAGGCACACTGATCAACTAGAGAAAGACAATGGCTTTCTCAATTGGTACTGCTCCTACGCCTTATTGGCTCCTAGGTGAGGGTTTCGGATGAGTTCCCCCAAGGACTACAGTTCGATACTTGGGCTATCGAACTTGGGCTGTCAGGTTGGCTTAGACTTGTCTTCTGAGCAGCAGATTGCTCCCCTCCTCTTGTCCATCAGGAGGAAGCTGTTACATTGAAGCTCCGCACGGCTTTCTCTGGAAGGTAGAGTTGTAGTGACCAACCAAGTGTCGTTGGCTACTATGTTGTACATCACATCTTGTTGGATCTTTTCGAGTTCCTCCATCAGCCAAGGACGAGAGGACCTTGCTCTGATACCACTGTTGCAAAAACGGAAGCGTGATCGTATACTTTTCGATTTTATTTACGATTTTTCATAAAAACTTTGCACGATACAAAAATTGAGAGAACAATGCAAGAAAAATTGACATAGCACTAAGGACCAGAAAATGGGTTGGTCCCCCCCCCTCCCCTCTTTCCAAGGAGATCTCTTATTATTTCAGACAATTACAAGCGCATAAATCCGACACAACATACGCTGCTGTTGTCCCAATCACTACTCTGATGCACAAGAGCACATAAATTATGAAGCCTAGCAGCTAAAATTTTCATACTTGTAGCCGTGAATGGCTAATTCTGCTTCGTACTGAGATTTCCGAAGCGGGAAATGCTTCTGTTGTTATCTGCTCGCGTAAGGAGTACCCACACAAGTTCTTCTTGGCTAAATTCTGCTTCTCGATGCAATCGGAATGCTGAAATTTGTGCGAACAACAAGTACTATGGTTGTCTGAGTGCGACTATTCCTCACAGGGACGCAACAATGTAAGGTGCAGCGAAAGTGAATGTTGAACTTTGCTCAAGATGAGTGCTCTGGACTGTACTCAAGGGTTCCTTTTAATTACGGAAGGGAGAGCCTTCCGTTCCTTTAGTGAGAGAGTGCAAATGATCACAAACAAAGTGGTAAACACTGTGAATGAAGGTGCTGAGACTGAGAGATAGAGAGAGAAGAATACGACACCAGAACGTTGTCAAACCCTCCTCCGAAGGCCCCACTCTCTATGGCGAGAGCGGTCTATTGCTATTGATTGCACAAATCTGATACAAGGCGTTGATGCTGTGAGTCCTAGATGATGCTATGTCGATGTCGACGGAGAGGACGATGATGACGATGCTAAGGCTGAAAACTGAATGCTGCGAATTGGTAACTGTTGCACCAAGTCGGGGGCTGATCTGCTAACTTGATGGCTGAGAAAAACGCTGCTTCTTAGGGCTAAAAAGTGCTGTTTCTTATGGCTGAAAATGCTGGTACAGCAGGGGAAAAACGCTGGTTTCACCTTGCTGAAAAACGCTGGTTTTGACTGCTGCAAAAACGCTGATTCATCTGCTACAAAAACGCTGGTGTGACTGCTCCAAAACACTGTGAAGGGCTGCTGAAAACGCTGGTTCATCTGCTGAAAAACACTAGGTCTAGCTGCTGAAAAATGCTGGTTTTGACTGATGCAAAAACGCTGGTGTGGCTGCTCCAAAACGTTGTGAAGGGCTGCTGAAAACGCTGGGTTCATGTGCTGAAAAACGCTAGATCTAGCTGCTGAAAAACGCCGGGTTGTGGAGATTCTTGCTTGAGAAGGGAGGTTGGAGAGCCTGCTGCAAGTGTTTGCATGTGCTTTCCTTTCTTCTTCTGCTTCCATTAAGTGACTCCCAGTTTCCTTATATATTAACTTAGCAACTTTGCCCTACCCAATTTCCCAACAAAGTCACTTATTAATATTAGTGAAAAATGGCTAAAATAGGAAAATAAGTTCTGTGCACTGTAAAATGCTCCCGATGGATTCTGATGGTAATGCTGATGATCATGCTATGTGCAATCAGAGGATATGCAGCTACTCTAAGTGTCTGGACATGCACGGTCTACGAACAGACTCACAAAAGTGCCAGAACACTTCCTAAGCTAGGCTAATTGAACCCTTGTCAGGAAGTAGCTTGTCCACATGCACATAGGGATAGATGTGCACATGACATCCCCTCCTTTTTAAAGTGAGGTACTGGTACCGATCTGCATGGCTTCCTTGTAGGCTGTCAACATTTCGGGATAATCTTTGAAAAACTCTTCATCCACCCACACCGATTCGTAAATGACGCAGGCTGCGGTCTGGGGGGCGTTTGGTTGTAAAAGGCCTCTATCTCCCGGCCTAGACCTTTTTAGGTTATGCGGAAGGAGTGATGAGGGAGTCGTTGAATATCTCTCGGCCCGAACCTTGTTAGGTTATGCGGGAGGAGTGTTCATCGGCGGCTTTATGTTTCTATGTCTTGTAACATGCATATGTAAGCATTTGTGTTGCATTGTGGTGTGCTGAATATTCCTAATTGGATGAGATTGCCTGGGTATGTAATTTTAGTGCATCAAGACACCCGTGGAAGATCAGTGCGGTCTGGGTGTGATGGCTAATTTTACTACGCCGGAATATCAAGAGTTTTGATCTGGACGAAAGGAGAAGCTAACTCCTTGATCGAAACAGCCGATAGGAGAAGCTAACTCCTTGATCAAAAGAGCAGAAAGGGGAAGCTAACTCCTTAATAAAAAGAGCAAACTGATTGTCCCTCGGAAATTTTTGAGCTAACTTGAGTTGTTTTGCAGATATGCTGTAATCGCGGACTATTACTCTCTTTCAAGAAGGGGAGATATAACAAACTGTTGACGTGTCGAAACCCTAATTCTGCTGAAACCCTTACCCTAAAATCAAAAACCCTAATTTTGTCCAAAACCCTAATTCTGCCCAAAACCCTTATCCTAAAATCAAAAACCCTAATTCTACCCGAAACCCTAATTCTGTTGAAACCCTAACCCTAAAATCAGAAATGCTAATTCTGTTCGAAACCCTAATTCTGCCCGAAACTGTAACCCTAAAATGAGAAACCCTAACCCTAACCCTAACCCTAACCCTAAGCCTGCTTTGCTGACGTGGCGGGCTGACACGTGGCTTGCTGTACGGACACCAGCGCAATTTACGAAAAGCTGGCAGCTTTTTGTCTTTGCTTTTGGACCAGTAGCTTTTGAGTTTTGAAGGCTATTCACAGTAATTGCTTTTTAGGCCAAGGGCCTTTAAATATGAGGTTAGGGCTCATTCTTTGGCATGCTTCCTGGAGAAGGTGCAGAGTCTGGAGTACCGGCTTGTATTGTGTAATTGCTTTTTAGGCCAAGGGCCTTTAAATATGAGGTTAGGGCTCATTCTTTGGCATGCTTCCTGGAGAAGGTGCAGAGTCTGGAGTACCGGCTTGTATTGTGTTGATACAATATAAAGAAATATCGAAAGGGGCACCAAGGTTTGGGGCCAATACTCTCTGGGGTGGAATTCCGCCGCTCCGTGTCTCATGTCGTCTCTCTTTCAGTTCAGTTGTTATTGAAGTGCTAAAAGTTTGTTCAGTTTGTTCATTTCTATTGGCACGTGGTGCCCGCCTTGTGACAAACAGAGCTTCTTGGAATTTTATTTGAGTTATCTTCGCTCTCCAACCCGGACTTATTAGCCACTCCCACCCTTCATCGCGCATTGGGCGCGCTTCCGTCTTCATCGCAGTGTCTTACAGGGCATAAGCCATAAAGAACCCAATACTTGGAATTCATGGATTTAGCAGAATATTTGTAGTTTCTCCTCAATGAGCTTCACAACATTCTTTCGCGGCATCCTCAGCAGAATCTTCCGATACTGCAAAGTTTTCAACAATTTTTGAACTACATGTTACCCCCTCTGATGTCCCAGGTGGTATCTCCTCCTCTGGCACCAGAAAGTACGAGAGTTTCGAACTTGCAACCTTCTCAGCCGTCTGTTCCAATCGGGGGAGTCTTCAGGAATATGGTGCAACCATCTGACCTTGATCCAGTGCAACCGCCTTTGCCTTTGCCTTTGCCTCCACCTCTACCACCACCGCCACCAGGCTACAATGGTTGGAGCCCATATGGATACCCCCCTTGTTATCCATACTCGGGATATGCGCCTAACCAACCCAAAGATTTCAAAGATGGTGGCACGACAGTCAAATTTTTCACTTTTTCCGGGGTGAAAGATTGCAAGAAAGCATTGCAGTTCCTACAACAATTCGACAGCATGAAACCGGCCTGTACAATCCAAAAAGGGCGGTAGACTTTACTTCAAACCTTGATTTAGCTTTCACCCATTATTAGTCGTCTATTCTACCTGTGCTATAATGACACAAGAGAGGGGAATGGGATACAGATGCTAGAATGCACCTGTATGAGAAGACCGACACCAGATTGGCCCCTAACTTAGGCGTCCCTTTCGGTATTTCTTTATTGTTTACAAGAGGGAATAAACGCTGTGGTTCTTTCCAAGCTGCCCCGCACAACCTTGGCTTATTTCGGCAGCATAACTGTACTAGAACCCTTCACGGTCAGTATTCCCACGCATTAAATGACTTTCCCGACGCATACGGGCACTTTGCAAAACCTGGCGAGAATCTGCAGCACGCTGAATTCTCTGTTTTCAGCCCTGAAAATGCGCCAGATCGCCTGTACAGTGGTCCCCTTGCGTCCCCGAACCTCCAGGGGGTATTAGGGTCCGTTTAGGGCCAAAACCCTAAACCTGCAAAAATACACAGCAGGCTGTAATTTACTGTTTCGGGCTCCGTTTCGCGTGCCGGTCGCATCCGTAGCAAGTCCTCGAGCTCTCGCACCTGTAGGGCTACTTGCCCTTTGAATCGGACGAGATTTCGAGCGTGAAACCTCTCCGAATCACCTGTACCTGCGGGGGATTAGCCGCTAGCTAATCCAGTACCTGTGCAAGAGGCTCTTGCCTCGGCAATCGCGCATGAACCCACACAACTGTACATTGGTCAAATGAAGAGCCCACTAGTGGGGCATAACATACTGCCATAGGGGAGAGAGAGGGCAGTGCGTAGCGTGCAGGGCATCACTCCTGGCACCGCACTGTGCATAAGAGGGAAAGCAAGCACTCCATAGCTCTTAACCTGTGATAAATTCTGAAAATGAGGCTCTCTCCTTCAAATTCAGCGCCACCTTCTCTTGCATGAGGAAAGTGCACCAGAATGTGCCACTTGGCACATTTACAAGCATTTTCCCGTTTCGGGGGTGCCGCCTAAAAATCTCCCAACCGGTTGCCCAGTTGACTTCATAGCAGAGTAAGAAAATGTTCCCCTAGTCATTCCGGAGGTAATGACGCAAACACATTTTCAGGTCCCAAAATAGCAGTTCCCTAAATTTTAGGAGATGCTGCCCTTGTATCTTTCTAGGTCATCCGACCCTCTTTGTACACTGCAGCCACATCCAGAACTGAAATGTAGCCTCTGTAGCAAAGGATTCCACTTTGGCTACCTGTAGGACCAACTCTTGCATGTGTTGGTCTCTCTGCGTCTCGCGCTCAACTCCAAGGCCGCTCGTCTTTCTTCGGCCGCCAAGCACGCTTGCTCACGCTCACGCTCGAAGGCTACCCTTTTGTCCGGCCGCCAAGCGCTCATGCTCCAAGGCTAACCGCTCGCGATCAAAGGTGGCGCGTTGCGCCTCTTTGTGTATCATCATGTCCATCATTGACTTGACCAAAGCCTCCATCGGATTTGGTGCAAATCATGGCGTAGATAGGAAAGGGGGAGGGTCGGAAAAACCTCCTGGTGGGGAAAATTTTTCTTCACCACCCTCATGCTCATCACCTTCATGCAAAGTATCCAATCCGCTTCGGGTGATGACCATACACTGAGATCTTGGGTTCGTACGTTTACGAGGAGCTTGGGATCTTGAGGTTCTTGAGGTTCTTCTTTAGCTTGCAATATGTGTTAGAGAAGGATCTTCTCTTTACCCGAGCTCTTCTCTTTCCCGCGGGCGCACCGCTTGGCGGCCTTGTGCTCACACCAAGGTTTCTTTTTCCCACCTCACGTCGATTAGTCAGCCGCTAAGTGCACAGTCCGCTCTCAATGAGTGAAAAGAGAAACAAGGGGAGGCTGGACAAGCCCTTCTTTCTTGGGTTTCCTGTCACTCTTCAAAAACACGATTAGGAATCGACACGCCCGAGAGGACTTGGGTTACGTGCAACCGCAACAAGCAAAAAAAAATCTTGTGGTTCTTTCCTTGAGTGATACAGAACACTGCCAAAGCTCTGATACCAATGTAAGGTGCAGCGGAAGTGAATGTTGATCTTTGCTCAAGATGAGTGCTCCAAACTGTGCTCAAGGGTTCCTTCTGATTATGGAAGGGAGAGCCTTCCGTTCCTTTAGTGAGAAGTGCAAATTATCACAAACAAAGTGGTAAACACTGCGAATGAAGGTGCTCGGACTAAGAGATAGAGAGAGAAGAATACGACACCAGAACGTTGTCAAACCCTCCTCCGAAGGCCCCACTCTCTATGGCGAGAGCGGTCTATTGCTATTGATTGCGCAAATCTGATACAAGGTGCTGATGCTGTGAGTCCTAGATGATGCTATGTCGATGTCGACGGAGAGGACGACGATGACGATGCTAAGGCTGAAAACTGAATGCTACGAATCGATAATTGTTGCACCAAGTCGGGGGCTGATCTGCTAACTTGATGGCTAAGAAAAACGTTGTTTCTTAGGGCTGAAAAGCGCTGTTTCTTATGGCTAAAAAAACATTGGTACAGCAGGGAAAAAACGTTGGTTTCACCTTGCTGAAAAACGCTGATTTTGACTGTTGCAAAAACGCTGATTCATCTGCTACAAAAAAGCTGGTGTGACTGCTCCAAAACGTTGTGAAGGGCTGCTGAAAACGCTGGGTTCATCTAACTGAACCCTTGTCATGAAGTAGCTTGTTCACATGCACATGGGGTTAAATGTGCACGTGACACACAAGCTCTGTGGGCTCCCCTTAATTGTTCTCACACGCTTCGTGGCCTCCTACGAGCTCTTCATGGACCGGGGCCAGCAAATTGATGGAGAGAGAGAGAGAGAGAGAGAGAGAGAGAGAGAGAGGACTCTGTGGGGTTGGAAACTGTTGCACAGTGCCCACAATTGCTAGCGCTACATGCTTTTATCCCCCTTGTGTGAGTTCTCTGGCCATCTGACTCTTCATGCGAGAGAGAGAGAGAGAGAGAGAGAGAGAGAGAGAGAGAGAGAGAGAGTTCGCAATTAGCAAACCGCTGGCTGCTGGAGTTTTCTCATGCTATGGCTGGGATTTTCTTAATGTTTATTATATTTGGCCGCTCTCATACTGTCTAGTCATTGAGTTTATAAGGTTTTTAACCCCTATGTTCTAACCAAACTGGAGCGTAATTAGCTCGTTCATTTTCATGCTTCTCTTGACTCTACTTGTCTGCTCTCACCGGGACGTATTTACAGTGTCCGGACGGCCACTTCCGTGGGCGACCACGGTGAAAATATTAAATTATGACTTTTCTGAGCCTTTTAGGGACACCATTTGATTCATGCGCTTGTTCTGGTCGGTTCTGCACTGTGTCCGGCTACTGCTCTACTTATCATACTATCCGGACAAGGATAAATTCCCAAATGGCGCATTGCACCGAGAAATTTATCTGTTCATAATTAATTGATACCAATAGATTCATAAAATCATATATTCATCCTGTGTGCACAAAAATCATTTTCATTTAACTGTAGCCATAGCTAAAAATATTACACTCTCCCTGCTCCAGGGTTTTTACCTAGTGGTTTTCCCGAGTTGGGCACCCATTGCATTGCATGTAGGATGTGTGTCCAGACACTTTCACTTTGTTCTGGCCCTGTCCAGATTTGCGTTTTCCCATTTTTACACATTTAATGGGGGTTTTAAATTTTTACCTAAAATCTCTATTTTCACGTGTTTGCCCTACCCAGCCCCCTACTTCCCTATATACAGGCTACCCAACCAAGGGTCATTTGTGGTAAAGACTCATTGCAATAGTATTACTCTCTTCTTAGTACAGCCTAGACTTGATTGAAATAGATCTGAAAGAGGGTTTCTGTTGACAGGCATACTACCCACAGAGAATCTTCTACTCAGATTGCATAACAGCAAGCTTTACAAGAGGAACATATGAAGGGGAAAGGAGAGATTCTAGTAACAAAGAACACACCTCACCCAGCTTCCATCAGCTCCCAGCAGAGGGTTTTGAGCCCCCCAGACAACAGCACCAACCCGTGCTTGTAGAAGTGCCCCTGCACACATCGGGCATGGCTCTAAGGTGACATATAAAGTTGAATCCTGCAAAGCCAAATCAAAAATAAGAATATTTGTGCAAACACAGCCTTGAATCAGGGAAGCTCATCGTGAGAAAACAGATTGGTAAACCAATTGCAATTCACATTGAGATTTCATAGCATTGACAATTTTCCGCTACTTACAAGTAGACGCCAGCCACCCAGATGTCTTGCTGTGTCCCGAATGCATATCATTTCTGCATGTGCCATAGGGTCATTATCGCTCTCCACACTATCCAAACATCCAGATGAAGAGTCTTTAAGGTTTGTGATTAGCCCGCATTCAGGCTGCATTTGGACCAAAAAAAAGGCATGGCCTTTTATGATGCAAAATGATCCAAATACTGAACAAAGAAAAGGCACATTGTAGATACATATAACCCAAAATCCATCATGCTGCAAAAATGTAGATGCCAATGCAGTACCGATTATGAGCTCTTGCAACAACTCTTCCTTGAGAGACCAGAACAGCACCTACAGGCACTTCATCGCTGGCAGCTGCCTTCTGTGCTTCATAGAGAGCTTCACGCATGAACTTGTTGTCAGCTTCTTGATCAAAATGAATGTCTTTTCGTATATTAGATACATTAGGCCTTCTAGGACCCTGCCTGGAAGATGTATGCAAGCTACGGTGTCGTTGTTGTACGTCAGTCTTCCTCTCTCCACTTCCTTTATCATCTAATTCTGATGCTTCTGTAGCAGCTTGCTGTACACGAAAACATAATAGCCTTGTGCCGGTATGGGCGAGAATGCGAGTACCTTGCAAACAGAGAGCAGAAGCACAAGGAAGCTTTTGGATACAGAATGTCCGCTCGATAAGAGCCATGCATGGCCTGGCCACGGTCAGGACGGACAAACCTTCAACACAAGGATATATGAGTCACATGAGTATGTGCATACCCATTTCATTACACGAATCTCAGCAGATGCAGCGGCGGAAGGAGCACAGCATCTGGCGGCGAGCCAATAGGGGACTCAGGGAGCACTCACAAGAAGTTTTAGAAATTTTCTCATGTAGGAAAACGGAGTCTTTTCCAGTGTTTTTCATACAATGAATAACATCATGAGCTTATGTTCGAGAGGCACCGCATACCTAGCTAGGTACGATAGGGGGTAGGGGACCGCCTTTCCAATGTTTTTCATACAATGAATAACATCATGAGCTTATGTTCTAGAGGCACCGCATACCTAGCTAGGTACGATTGGGGGTAGGGGACCGCCGGCCCGGTGTGCGGGCCAGCGGTCCCCTACTAGGTATGCGGTGCCTCCCTCACAGAAGCTCATGATGTTGAGGCAAGTCACAATGTGGGAATTATTGTGAGAAATTGTCCAAAATTTCTTGTGACTGTCTGCACTGAATAATTATGTAGTCACCACAGCCAAAAAAAAAGGTCGAAGATGCCCAAGGAGATTCTGTGTTTTTGTCAATTTTGACTCTCTCTCTCTCTCTCTCTCTCTCTCTCTCTCTCTCTCTTTCTATTGACTATGAGTGTGCAGTAGGTGTAACACATTTTGAAAAAGAAAAAACAGAAAGAATCTACTGACATAATATGGCGGAGTACATAACCCTTTACACGTGTCTCTCTTTGCAAGATGAAGGCTAAACGCCAAGTGAGATGAAGGGGAGCGGAAGAGAGAGAGAGAGTGAGGGAGGCCACCGAAGACAGTACTCGTTTTTGGTGATGCCGGGAGATAACAAAAAACAGCAGGGAGGGGATGTGCAAACGGCAGATGCTGAGGAGCTGTGGAGTCGACAGACGCAAAGTTTTGAAGGTGCCTCTTTTTTATTTGAGAAAATTACCAAAATACCCCTCTAATTTGTGGAAATTCCCAAAATACCCTCAAATTTCAAAAATTCCCAAAATACCCTTGTATCTATTTTAGCTGGATTGTTCACAATTCCTAATCTTTATTCTTTTTTGACAATGTATATCCATTTTTTAGTGCTTAGCATGACAAATTACCTCCCAAAAAAAGACAATTATGTCTAAAAATAATGATCCAAAGCCTACATAACCAGCTCAAATTCTAGTTTTAGTATCTTGTATTCATAGACAATCAGTCTTCTTATGAAAAGCTACAATTTTTCAATCTTTGGATAAATTTACTCTAAGAACCAAGGGTATTTTGGGAATTTTGAAAAATTTGAAGGGCATTTTGGGAATTTATGGCAAAATATGAGGGGTATATTGGGAATTTTTGAAATTTGAAGGGTATTTTGGGAATTTCCACAAATTAGAGGGGTATTTTGATCATTTTTCCTTTTCATTTTAATAGAGCTTTGCAGCCGTCAACTTCAACCTCTCGCTTATGTGGTTACATCGAGTAGGGGGTACCAACTCGACGAAATTCAAAAAAGTAATGGAATCTCCATTGATACGAGGCATTAGGTGAGGCGAGGCGGGCGAGGGTAAGGGTAGGTAGGCGGTGTAGGAGGTGTTACACAACAAGAGGCGAGCGTGCAGTGGATCCGCTTACTATGAGGATTTTTTTTAATTATCAGGCTTGCCCTACGTAGCAAGGTCGCATGGATGGTGGATTGATTTTGGGGATTATCACGGAGCGTAAGCTTCAAAATCCATGTGAGTTCAACCCTCCTATTCCCTTTTAGAGGATGGGAGAATTGAGTTCCAAGGTTGGGTCTCAAGAGTTGAATGCAAGAACAAGATTCGGGGGAGTCTCCTGAACGAATGAATAAACAAAGCAACGAGTCAGTAGGCCTATGAACGAGTACTTGATGAAAACTGGAACATTGGTGTATGCACAAATTGACAACCCACCCCTCGTTCTTTATCAACAAAATTGGTGAGACCCATGGAGAGAAACTTTACTTTGTGGACCGCGTTAGAGAGAATGAGAAGGCATCAATGTCTAAGCCTACAACTAGTCTTATTTGATGGGTTTGCTTCTATATACAACGTCCATGCCATTGCAGAAAATGCTCAAGTGGAAATATAATAGGGAGAAAGACATCCTTTTCTTGTCATGCTCACAATTGTGAGTGGAGATAAATTAACTCAGAAATGAATTCATAATAATCGTCAAGCATAGTATGTGCCTTCAGGAGCCAAAAGATACGAAAGGTTCCAAGCCTTAGCCTTGTCATAGCCACTTACACAGTTACAATTTAAGATGTGATATGACCTTACTTTCTTGCTAGCTAGTGTCTATAAGTGCTCATTTCCACTCATCCCAATTCTTGTTTTTTTCGATAGAGAAAATGCAGTCCTTGCTCTTCTATATGATTTCTTCAAATTTGTCCCTTGTTGGACTCCTTTCAAAAACTCGAACGTTTCTCACTTTCCAAGTTTTCTTTAGAAAGCATAAGTGGACAATATGTGTACATACTAGAGCGTATTGGCCTGTAAAGAGCTTTCCTCCTAGGAGCAGATCATTCTTGAAAAAGGGGATCCTCCAAGTCGTTTGCACCCATTTACAAACTTTTCCCGCAAGTCCTCTCATAGTCGACGAGGTGGCCAGGCAGTCTTTGAAGAGGTGGTTGGGATCTTCAATTACTGCCTTGCATCTTGAGCATACATTGTCCGTGTCGTTGCACAATTCCTCTGGTTTCTACCTTGATCCCAGTAGGAATGGCCCCCATAGCACCTTTCAAAGTGTGAGGTCCTCAACCCCGAGAAGATTGGGGTGACTTGATAGATGGCCTTCCTTTATTCTACTTTTTCATTGACGACGTCCTACTTCGTTCCCACAAAGTAGAGATACGAGCAACATAAGAGAGAAAGTCCTCTATCCATCATGTTCATGGTTATAAAGGTCATACACCACAAGTTAGGTCGATAAATCAAGGATTCTAATGAAAGCTAATTCCTAACATAAAGATGAAATCCCATTGTAATATTTAGGATCCATAAACAATGCATTTTTTTCACGTTTAAGAGGCATGGACGCCAGCCATAAATCATAAATATGATATGAGATTTACTCTAAACTAACTAGTAATCTTGTGAAAAGCACCCGACTAATCGGGTCCATAGCTTTTAGGGGTACGTATATTTGGGACATTTCGACTCTTGGCACAATGAGTCTCTAATTTAGTTTCTCTTAATAAGAGAGAGTGGAGAGTTTCTCGACTAATCGAGACCACCCATCCTTGACTGATAACCTGAGCCAGCCCCCACTTTCCACCCCAGACTCACACTTTTTAGCTTGTTTTTTAATTACTACCACGTTGTCTCACATATACAAACAATGTTCTTTTATTAATTCCAAGCACAAGTTCTTTTATCCAGCCTT
Source organism: Adiantum capillus-veneris (assembly GCF_014529385.1). Taxonomy (NCBI): domain Eukaryota; kingdom Viridiplantae; phylum Streptophyta; class Polypodiopsida; order Polypodiales; family Pteridaceae; genus Adiantum; species Adiantum capillus-veneris. The sequence goes on from NC_140956.1 coordinate 52,917,118, forward strand.
TCAAACATCACCAAAACAATTCTTTCTCAAACATGATCTAATGAAGACACTCCTATAATTTAACAAAAAATGAATCTTTTAATTATGCTTAAGAGTTTGCTGCTACCCACGTACTTTCTCTGTCTAACCAACAGAGCCTTTGCAAAGGGTTTACTTATTTGCTAACCGTAAAATACGCAAACTTCCCTAGTCGCTAACTGTAAGGGAGCATCTTGCTATCCACAAGGCATCTTGCTAACTGCAAGAGACAAAAAAAGAGCTGATAACCTCAGCTTAATCTCCGCTAATTGCGTAATCACCTCGCTAACGACAAGTTCCATCTAGAAACAAGATATTCTTTCAACAATTGTTTTCTTTAAGTGATTTCTCAAACATGATTACCCAACTTCTAATATCAAACAAAGACAGTTTATCAAAGAGTAACCATTAATCAAACAATCCTTTCACTACTCTATGAAATCAAATGCTTGTTTCTTATGATATAATCATGTTTCTTGGACAGTTAAAGGAAATTCTTAGGTTTGACTTACCGGTCATTATGTATAATGATGCAAAATTATAAATTCATCTTACTGGAGTAGCAACACTTTCGACTACCTCTCGTGGTTTAGGTTAGATGGCTTCGACTTCTTCTGCAGCCGATACCTCCGCTTGAGCAACGTTTGCAGTAATTGATGCCTTCCTTTGCACCTTTCTTGGAGGTGGAGCGGCATGAGCGTCCTTTGAGCTTTGAGTCACTCGCTTCGGGGCCATCGTATCGCAAAGGAAACGAGAAAAAGAGAGAAGAGAACTCAAGAATTTGAGGGACAGCACGATGATGATAGAGAAAGAGTTGGAGATGGAGATGGATTGGGATTGAGGGTAAGAGCTTGAGGGAGAGAGGTTGAGGGAGAGAAGGTAACTCCGACGTCAAGGCAAGAGAGCTTCCGCTTCCGAGAGTGTGTGTGTTGAAAGTGAAGGGAGAGGGGTCTTTATATAGGCTCTCAAGGCCAAACTCACAAGCTAAGAATAGCAAAACGTAGAAAGATAAGTTCGTACACGTTCGTGGGTTTTTTTTTGCGGACACGCATCTTGATGCACGATTTTGAATCTCTAATTTTAGAAGAACGTTGGCTTCCAAGAAAAGAAGCTCTAAACTTGACTCCTCCTCTCTCTTTTCTAAAAATACTCTTTCTTTCTTAAAAGTACTCCTCCTACTCGTTCTCTTCTAAAATTACTCTCTCTTTTCTAAAATTGCTCCTTCTTTCTTAAAGGTGAACTCTTATCTTTAGATATAGTTTTGAGGCTTAGGTTTCCCATACCAACCTATTGTTTTCAAGTGAATAAGGGTCATAATTAATAGTTCTAGAGTCCGATTTTTGATCCGATCGTTCCATTATAATGCTCTTTGACTTAATAAAATGCGAATCTTAAATATTTTACAAAGTAAATGAAATACTTGTATTGAAAAATGTTGGGTACATTACAATCTTCCCAACTTAGGGATTCGAGATATCCTCATCTCGAGAAAAAGTGAGGATAATCCTTCTTTAGGGTGGCTTCATCTTCCCATGTTGCATCTTCTTCAAGATAGTCCTGCCACTGAACAAGGTGTTCTATGAGAACTCTATTTCGAAGAATCTTCTCTTGAGACTCCAAAATTCTAGAAGGTTGGAGCCAAGATATTTTGAGTAGGAATGGCAATTTGTTCGTCGTTGAGGAGCTGATCATCACTGGGAATATAGGGTTTTAATAAGCTTACATGAAATACATCGTGGACTTTGAAGTGAGCTGGTAACTTTAACTTGTAAGCTTGGGTTCCTATACATTTGATCACTTTGTAAGAGCCACAATAACGTGGACTAACCTTCTTGTACTTTCCAAGTGATAAGGTACTTCTCTTTTGATGAATCTGAAGAAAAATCTTGTCACTTTCTTTGAATCTTTTGTCGGATCGCTTACTATTCGCATATTGCTTTTGATGATCATGACCTGCCTGAATATCCTTTCGGATGGCTTTTGTTTGATTTTCCATTTCTTCCAGCATCATCTTAGACGCTTCAACTCTGATGGTAGGGTCAGAAAAGTTGAGTGGAGAGACACATTCTTGACCATACAATGCACAAAATGGTGTCATACCAATGCTTTGATGATGAGAAGCATTCTAAGCATACTCCACTAGAGGTAAAAATTGTAAGCATACTCCACTAGAGGTAAAAATTGAATCTATCACTTAGGTTCTCTACTGCAATAAGCTCTAAGAATATCTTCAATGACTTGGTTGACTCGTTTGTTTGACCATCTGATTGAGGATGGTATGCATTACTAAAGTTTAATTATGTCCCAATTGCCTTGAAGAGTGAGATCCAAGTTTGAAGTGAACTACCCATCTCGATCGCTTCAATCTGTTTAGGCAATCTGTGCAATCTGAAATCTATTTAACAAATAGTCGTGCAATATCGGAGGCGGTAAAGGTTGTCTTGACTGGTATGAGATGCGCAACCTTCATGAGTAGGTCAACAACTACAATACGTAAATTATATCCTCCTTGTATCGTAGGTAATCCAATGACAAAATCCATACTTATACACTCCCACTTTATTTGGGAAATGTCCAGTGGTTAAAGTTTACCAGGAAGCTTAACTCTCTCAGCTTTAATCCTTTGTCATTTCAAGCATTGACGAACATAGCGTAGAACATCTGCCTTTTGCCCAGTCCGATATAAACTTTTATGTATGGTATTGAGAGTCTTTGCATATCTAGGGTGTCCTGAAGTAGGGCTATCATGGGCCTCAAATAAGATAGTCTTCTTTAAGTTAGAGTGCTTTGGTACACATAACCTATCTCTGTAATAGAGAGAAGGTCCTTCATGTGAGAAGTGTAACATTGAAGGTATATTCTTTAAATCCCCAGATGGAACAAGGTTAAGCTTCCTTTGGTACTCTGAATCCGATAATGCAACTTCCTTAATTTTTTCAGTGATTGGATTGTTGGGTATAGATATGAGACCCAAAAAGGGTTTTCGACTGAGTGAATCCGCAACCATGTTTTCTTTTTTGGGACGATAGATAATATCAGTCAAACTCTTGCAAAAATTCTACCCATCGCTTTTGTCGCATATTCAAGGTTTCTTGGGTGAAAATCCATTTTAAACTCTTATGGTCGTTTATGAGTCAAAACTTCCTTCTCAATAAGTAGTGTCTCCATAGCTTAAGAGTGTGAATGACTACCAATAGTTCAGGGTCATGGGTAGGGTAGTTCTTTTCATGAACCTTAAGCTTACATGAGGTGAAAGCTATTGGTCTGCCTTCTTGAATTGAAACTCCTCCAACTGCTATTCCACTAGCATCAGTGACGACTTCAAAGGCCTGATTGAAATTTGGTAGCTTTAGGCCCGGTGTTGTAGTCACATACTGCTTAAGTGACTAGCTTATCTTCACTCCTTTTCTTAGAAGGTCAGTCAAGGGTGAACTGCATAATCCTTTATAAAGATTCTATACCATCCTGTGATTCCCAAGAATCCTCTAAGCTCACCTACATTTGATGGCTGAGACCATTCAAAAATGTCTTGAACTTTAGCAGGGTCCATTGAGATTCCTTCATGCAAAACAATAAATCCCAAATACTCAATCCTTGGAGTAAAAAATGAACACTTTCTCATCTTTGCGTATAGCTTGTGTTCTCAAAGAATATCCAACACCTTTCTCGAGTGGCCTTCATGTTCTTCTTCATCCTTTGAGTAGATTAGAATATCATCAAAGAAGACAATAATAAAGTCATCTAGGTACGGCTTGAAAATATCCTGCATCAATCTACTGAATGTAGTCAGAGCATTAGTCAGAGCATTAGTCAGACCAACTGATATTATTATAAACTCAAAATGTCCATATCGGGTATTGAAAGCTGTCTTTGGAATATCTGATTCCTTTATTTTGATTTGGTAATAATCAGATCTCAGATCTATCTTTGACAAGACCTTGGAACCATGTAGCTTGTCCAACAATTCATCGATTCATGGGATAGGATAGGTATTCTAAACTATTACTTGGTTTAGTCCTCTGTAATCAATGCAGAGTCATAAAGTCCCATCTTTCTTCTTCTGAAAGAGTACTGGAGCTCCCCAACTTGATTTACTTATTCTAATAAATCCCTGTTCTAAAAGGTGACAAAGGTGCTCTTTCAATTCAATGGCCTCTGGTAGCGCCATTTTATAAGGTCTCTTTAACACTGTCTCACTTCCTGGAAGAATCTCTATCTCATGATCAATCTCTCGATTCAGAGGAAGAGAGGTTAGATCTTTAGGAAAGACATCTGAGTATTCATGAAGCCAAGAGGGTTTTGTAACGCTTGATTTTGGATCAATCTTGTTCAGTTTGACCACAAATATTTGTTGTCCAACCCTCATACCTTTGAGTAGATGACTAGCTTTAACTAATTGAATCTTTGGAATCCCATTCTTTCCCTATACTTCAACTTGCTTTGCTTGAATCTCTCTAAAGCTCAAACTACCTTGGCCACAATGGATGCTAGCGTGATTTCTAGATAACCAATTCATCCCAAGAATTCCATCATACATCCCAACTGGTAGGGTTCTAAAGAAAGATGAAGTAGCATGTCCTCCTAGTTCAAAGTCAAGGGTTCCCACAGAATATTGTGATACCACGGTTTTCCCATTAACCCATTCTACAGTCATGGGTTTAGCTTGTTTTTTATTCAAGTTCAACTTTTGCAAGCATTTTGGGGATAGAAAAGAATGAGTACCGCCACAATCGATGAGGAGGCTAAAAGGTTTACCTTGATGGGTGGCTGGTGTTTGAATAACAACGAATTGTTTTTTAGCTCCAGGGTTGTCAATAGCTGCATAAATTCTTGCTCTCTCTTCTTCTTCACCAAGGGTAGGCTCTCCTATGATCGCATGTGTATGGAAATTCCTACCTTGACCTCTTCCAAAACTCACCTTACCTTTTCTAGCTCCTTCTATTTACAATATTTTCATTTTCTCTCTCTTGCTGAAGAGAAGCCTCTAGCTCCCTTGGGCTTCTTAAATAACTAAAGAAAATGGTAATATGTTTCCCATTTTGTCGTTTTTAATGTGACCTAAGCACTAAATGTCAAGTACCATTTGTGGTTTTGAAAATTTATACCCATAAACATTCTTTTAAACTTTCAAAAACCTTTGATTATAATCAACAAGTGGCATCAATAGATTCTTCAAGCAAACACAAGTACATTGACCCTATTATTTTAGAAGTCCCTATGAAACAAACTCCACTTTTGAGGAAAGTTTTTATTTTCAGAGGATGCACACAAGCTAAACTAGGAAAGAGACTTTCAAATTTGTGTCATCCCACGTATGCTTTCTTGGAAGCAATCATATGTGCAACCTAGTGTTGGCAGATGCCAACAAAAGGCAATTGGAGTGACTACATCATTTTGCAGCAATTACTTTTTATCAACAAAATCTTATTTTGTGTATTTTTTCACATTGTCGTTTTATCACCAAAGTTTTACTTTTGAAGTTGAGAACGGCAAAAGGTGCTTCCTTGTTGTAATTATTGAGCCATGTCACTTTAATGGAATTACCCTTCGTATAAATTTTAGTTTTGGGAATGAGGCTCTCTCTCTCTCTCTCTCTCTCTCTCTCTCACACACACACACACACACACACACACACACACACACACACACACACACACACACACACACACACACACACACACACACACACACACACACACACACACGAACAACAGTTAGTCACCCATCCAATTCCCGTGGGGCTAGATAAGGGTCTTCTATAATTTTCAGCTTTTGGAGTGAATTGAGAACATATCTACTGCAACAAACTTAGAGTGTAGCCATTGGAGCTTCCTTCTTCTTCTCATGAGACATACAAAACCTTGCTAATCCATTGCTACTATGCGAGAGTTACCATTTTTCAAGTTAGAACCCATGAGCTAGTGAGCAAAGGGTCAAAATCCACACACAATTTATCCTTTAGTGATAGACAACCTTGATCATAACCGACTATATTTCGAGTAGAAAACATATTTAAAGAGTTTTTTTAAGAATTTTTATGCCATAACCATTGAATAGAAAAGCTATTGTAATCTTGCAATAAAACTTGCTACTCATTAGGCTAGTAAAGTTTGCCTTAAAATGCATATTTTCATAGTAAACACTAATATTTTAATTTGACTAGTTTAAATATGAGGAAATAAATACAAAAGATCTGAAGTACAAAAAGATAAACATTGGCCAAGGAGCCCAAATTGGTACTACATAAAGATATTTTATTTATATTGGTTGAGAGTTTGAGGTTGTACACAACATCTGGCCAACACACTTCTTATTCTTATTGTACCATCAAATTTTGCAATGTGTGTTGTGACATCCGCACTCCAAAGGTGCGCACTATATTTGGTCTTCATTCCCCTACTCTTTGGCTCGTCATGAGATGGTGGAAACTCAAATAAAATATTTCCATCATATCTATTTGGAAGTTCATCAACTTGTTGAAATGATGAAACTAGCTTGAAGGCTAAATGTAGAGCATTGGAAGTAAACTTACAATCAAGCTAATAATGCTGGCATGTGATAAATTTGCTTTCAAAATGATTTGTGGGCTTCCAAAAATTATAAACTTAGTACCAAACTGAATGTCCAAAAGAAATTATTTGCCATTATCACTAGCATAGCTCAATACAGCAAAAACAACCTCACCCTTATCCTTGTCATCTACTTGCTGATATAGCTTTAGTGTATCTTCTTGCATTTTGTACGAAGCCAGATATGAAGAGCACACAGTGGTGGTATACTGAAGACACTCAACATTGAGTTGCAAACCATTGGAATCCTCAATACATGCCATTCGAGCATCTTCTGCCGTTTGAGAGAAGATTCAATGGAGGCAGGTAACGACTTGTGTAGTTCAAAGATGAAAATCCACTCTTATATCATGTGTGAAAGAAATAGGGTAGTTTCCATAAATAGGAAGTTATCATGAATAGATAGATATAATGAATAAGTGGGCATAATAAAGAAGGGGGTAATCATGAATAAATGGGCATAATAAAGAGGGGGGGGGGGGGGGGGGTAATCATGAATAAATGGGCATGATAAAGAGGGGGAGTTATTTAAAGGATGAAATTGGACGCTCATTATTGTTTGTGCATGAAATAGAAAGAGGAATCAGGGGAATTATCATGAATATATATATATATATATATATATATAGAGAGAGAGAGAGAGAGAGAGACACTACAAGAGGTTGTGTGCTCTTGTGATGCTTTTAGCGATGAAAATACACTGGGTTTTTAAAACCCCTGGCGTCGCTATTAGCGTCGATACGGGGACGTCGCTATACGCATCGCTATGGCAATCGCTATAAGTGTCTCTATATAGCGACGGCTATAGTGACGCTGCATGGCCATCAATAGCGACGTTGCAGAGCCTAATATAGCGACGCCCGATATGAAAAAAATTTGCAACCATATTGAATGTTTCATTTGTCTACCTTTGAAAAAAAGTGCAAAGGTAAATATAGACCCAAAATAGTCACCCACAAGACAATATAATCATTAACACTAGGTTGGTAACCTAACAGGACATAAAAGTGTCCTTTTAGGGTTTTGAAAAAAACCTCCAAAACCATAGTAGATCCACTCATTTTGTGAAATCCTTTCATGAGGTTATAGTTCAGGGCCTACTACACATGGAAAAAATAAGAAACTTGTAAAATTTCTCATCTTTTGGTCACACCAATCCTCCAAAGTTGATGGACCAGTACATTTTCATCAAAACAGTCATTTCTTACGTTTTGTTGCATAAAACTAAGATTAGGGATTTTTGTAGGACTTGAGATAAATTCCCTAGTTAACTTCAATGGGTTGGTGATCAGAACATATGATTTCTTCTCACTCACTATTTTTTGTTTTGCCAAAAGAAATAGGTACAAAAAAGTTGAATTTTTACCATTCTGCAAACCTATCATCAAAGTTTCTATAGCCACGCTCAATATAAATAATATATGCATGTTTTCTTAGTTCCCTATTGTCCTTTAGGTTCATAAGGAGCCATGGAGCATGTCAAAAGAATAATACATCTCTTACAAAGGGGAATCTTCGGGACAAAGATGAAGTGCTAAATACAGCAAACATGAAAAAACTGGGCTCAACATTATGAGTTGTAGAATCCCATAGAAACTATTCAATATCTAGCCAAATTTGATCCTTATGACTAGATATGGTTACTACCTACAAAATGCATGTAGTTATCACAAGAAACTAACAATATTGAAAAAGCTATACTTGATATACTAGAATGTTTCTTTTTCTTCTATAATTGAAAAAATCAACCATCATTGTCTACTATGAAAAATAGGGTATTAGGTGCCCCAAAACTCAATGAATATTAGCTTTATGTTACAATATGCGACATAGAAAATCAAAACTGCATTTGGCTATCATGAAAGCCACCAAAAAAATCATAGAAGAGCTAAAATTGGCTAAAAAACAGGATTTGACAAATTTTGTAATTTGGTCATAACTTACAACTTTGGCATTTATTTCTCCCTAGAAGCATCAGGACATGTTGAGGACTACTAAAGATAGTTCTCTAGCATTATAGACCTCACAAACATGAATTCTAGAGTGGTATAGTTGCAAAAAGCCAAAAACAGGACCCGTTTTTTCATATAGTTTAGGTTGTGAAATGTTGTGCAAGGACAAGGTTAAAGATGGAATTGATATTCCAAAAAAATGTCGAGTTTTTTTCAGCTCATGAGACAACTTTCTAGACAGATAGAACCTCAAAATCCATTTTGAAACTCTTAACATAATTCAAGGAAAATGGTCACTTAACAGGACATAAAAGTGTCCCAGGACATAAAAGTGTCCCATTACCAACCTAGTGTTAAGTCCATCATCCATAGTACGTATTGTTTGCAAAATAAAGATACAAAAATGACAAGCGTGAATTCATGAAAGTAAATCAATGACAATTGTACACAGCAACAAAATCACTTGATTGTTAATCATTGCAAATGTAATAGTTACAAACCATTGTCATTATTTAAAAAATATACATGGTTTTCAAAAAGACATAGTTACATGGTCTCATGATACATAAGCTATGACAAAAAGAAACTAATGCTATCTAGCTATGGCTAAACTGACGTCGTCTAATCAGACGTCTCATTGAGTCCAAGCGGCGTATCTATCGGATTCTGCAAAAAAAAACAATAAGATAGCTTTTTGTAAGTATAAACATATAGCAACGTTTATAAAACAATACAATAAATAGAAAAGAATAAACCCTAATACTAACCATGCCGCCGCGAGAAGTTAGGATGTCTATAAGGGCGTTTAAGCCCTTCCTGCCTGCGTACTCACGCTCGTACGGTGTGGGATCACGTCCTGTAAACGACCACTGTCAAAACATACAAAGAATCCATTATGTTAGAATTTCAAATCCCATAAACCCTAAACTATCGAACATAGATGCGAAAACACTTACAAAATCGGCCTCAAACGATGCCCACCCTTCGTGCGAGCTCCCTGCCTCTACTCGGCGCTCTGGCTGCCTCCTTTTGTTGCTTCCACTTGTCGGGATTCTCGCGCGCTTCTTTCTTCGCATGCTTCCAATCTTCTTTGGCCAGCCAATCTGGTCTGTTCCACCCATGCTTGATTGCTTTTTGCACTTCGGAATGCTTATGCTTGCAGTATTCGCGCATTCGAACCTTCATCACATCTTCATTGAAGCGGTCATCCCATGTTGGAACGGAAAACTCGTCATGAAGCATGCTAATGACTCTACCTTTTAATTCATTCGGTACTTCACTCTATGTGTTTAGTATGTAGTGTCTAAACACCTGAGAGCAAAGACTGCGCATGTGCAAAATCACCTTCTTGCCTTCATCATCCAAGATGATGCCGCCGCTGAAGTCGACGGAGTAAGGCAAGGCCTCTCACCGCTGACGCGTGAACCTGGGTGTCTCGGGAGGGGTCTCTAGTGGCGTGTCAAACGGGGGTACGGACGTTGGGTGTCTCCATTGGAATCTGAGCCCCCGAAGCGAGCAGTGTCCACTGGAGTGACTCCTGGAGGAGTAGCTAGTGGTGTGTAGATGTGGGGAACGGCAGTCAGCCGCGCAAAACCTGGTGTCGATGGCGATGCCGTGGCTGGTGTTGGGACGGGCAAAGAAGGGGAGGGTAAAGAGCCTCGTTGAACACGAGGCGGTGTCGAAGCATCGGTGGCGCCATTCCCACAACAACCGCCACCGCCACCACTAGAGCTCCGGTGCCTAGATGAGTGTGAAGATCGTCTCGTCGACACCAAAGCTTCGAAGCACGCTGAGGACTCCGAAACAGAGGGAGATGCGGATGGAGTAGGAACGCTCGATGGTGCGCCAGAGCGATGACGCTCCACGTACCACTGTCTCTACTGGGGTGACAAGGAAGAAAGAAACTCCTCATCATCCATACCTGCATTAAACACACGAACATTTAAACTTAATATTGAATGAATGGAGTAGAAAACATGGACAAGTAGAGAGAGAGAGAGAGAGAGAGAGAGAGAGAGAGAGAGAGAGAGAGAGAGAGAGAGAGAGAGAGAGAGAGAGAGAGAGAGAGAGGAGGTGCTCGTCGTCTCTGCTTATGAGAACATACCTAGAGCATACGTACTTGGAGTGGACGCAAAGACCATTAAATACAATGACGCAATGACGCATATAAATACAATGACGCAAATACTTAAAGAGCCGGAGAATCGTACAAGAACTTGAATGTGCTTGTAGCTTTGGAATGTTCAAAGGCTAGCAGCAATAGAAAGCGTTCTTCTTCTATTCAACTTGAGTGATGGAAGAGGCAAGTCCATAACTCTGAATTTACAAAACGGAGCAAAATTGTTCAAATACAATATTTATGGCTTTAAGAGATCTCTCTCTCATCCTCGCATAGCTCAGAATAACTTCCTATATCTATATAGAGCTCTCCGTTTAAACAGATGTTCTCTGTTTCATTTTGTAGATCCTTTGCATGCACCCCATAGAGAGTAGCAGCTTGATGTTCGTTTGGCACCACCTCCACGGCTTCTGACTGAGTATCTTCTCCGATCTCCTCCATTAATGCCGTTGTGATTGGCACATGGTAGCCTTCATACGTCCGTGCACTACGAGGGTCTACCTCTATGACGTACCACCAGTTTGATGCAGACTTTGTGGGATGAAATATCACCTGCCAGAGCCACATAACTTACATGAGAGCTTCCAAGCACATAAATTCTAAAACACACGTTAACTATTTACATACTTACTTGTTCACAATGCTCGGGTAGTATGAAAGTGTCTCTTAGGTCAGTCCATTTCTTAGTTGAATCCACCTCAAGAAAACCAAACTCTCCTCTGCGCACAGTAGCGTTGCGATCCTCCCTGATTATCTTGAACCATTGCATGTCGAACAAGTCGACAAAAAATCCTCTATAATTGATCCTCAAAATCTCTTGTAGCGTGCCGAAGTAAGTGAGTTCCGCCACCACAGGATCTGCATCAAAGGACCGTCGTCGACTAGACTATTCAAATTTTGCTATGATTCCACAATCTTGAGTAAAACGTTTTTTGTCGATCCGTTCCACCCTAAAATGTCGACCTTTACACCATGCTGCTGTGTATGACTTATACTACAACCAAGAAAGATTATGAGTGGCCGTTCAAACATCTAAAAAGTTACTAGTCGTACATTGCAAACTTACCTTGGTCGCACAACCCCTAGAGTACTCCCACTCTTCCTCAGTCACTTCTTCACCACACTGTTGTGTGCTTTTCAATTGGTTGTGAAACCATCTTAAGCTCATGAATGTTGGTAGGCTCTCCAGACCCGTCGGATAGTGCATCGGTGGTCGTCTTCCCCGTCCCCACTCGATTTTTGCCCTTTGTCGCTCTTGCTTTGCATCCTCATATTGTGAAATCCACTTCTGTATGACTGGATTGTGAAGCATGCAAAATCGATTGATTTTAGCCTCTAGATCTTCTGTCATCTTCTTCTCAACACCGAGATTGCACACGACAATTCCAAATATGCGCTCATCATCTATGGTTCGCCATAGCGTGTCCCGGGCTTTATCAAATCCATCTAGCCACTCTCCAATGTACACTAGGGACTCTGATATCAGCCAATCTTCTGCCATGCTACCCTCCGGACGTGCCTTCTGACGCACATATCCCTTGAGCGTTTTCATGAAATGTTCTAAAAAGAACATCTGTTTGGAATGTACTGTGCCGGCTATTTCCACCTCATCAACTATGTGAACAAGAAGATGCACCTGAATGGTTAGCAAGGTAGTAGGAAAATGTTTCTCAAACATGCACACAACCTCCGCAGCGTTTAGTTTGGCGAATGGTATGGGGTCTACGTTGATCTCCTTTTGTGAGATCCATTGCACCAACTTCGCAAGTTTGTAGATTGTGTTACGGACGTCAAGAGACAAACATCCCTCAATGGAAACCGGTAAAATAAACTACAAAACTAGTGCATCAATGATATTAAAGTCCACACACGAATTTGTTACACAATTCTCACTATGATATACTCCACTATGAACATACCCGACACATTTTATGCCAGTCGTGTGACTTCAAACCGGTAAGCTTTCCTTCTTTAGTAAAACATGTTCGGAGCGAGTGCATTACACCACTGGGGGTCCGCAAAGATCGAATGGTCTCTTTTACTTTGCGTTCTTGGGCTCCTGTGAAAATCCATGGTGCTTTAGGGAGTTTTGCTCCATACGATCCACATTTCTAAGGTCAACTCTGGCTCCCAAAGTATCTTTCTTGCCGGTCAGATGGTCCCATAGTAGATTACCTACATTCTTGAATATGTGCATTGGATCGAGCAAGTGATTGATCATGAGTCCGGGCCAGTATGGTAATTCGTACCATAGAGATAGTCTCTTCATCCCTGGGGACAATCCATCATCACACATCTCCTTCTGCTCTAACTATGCTTGTGCAGACATCCTCGGTGGCTCTCTTCCCAAAAAGCCATCGCGTAACACATGATTCTCTGGAAGATACGCTTGATGACCTTCGTAGATTTTCTTCTTCAGTGAGGGCGCCCTACGTGCATTCAGTCTAGGTCCACATGTGACACATGCTCTGTATCCGCTTGTTTGAAGCCCTGCATGTATACACATGATAATAGATCAGCTTGAGAAAAACCAAGATTTACAGTGTCTGAGTGAGGAGTGTAAATAGATCACCTGAGCATTCTGTTAGTCTGGGATAGTCATGCATGGTCCACATTAGAATACCTCTGGTCAAAGCATTCCATCGACCTATGTGTCGGCTCATATCCACCACCTCTATGCCAATCCACAATTGTTGTAGCTCTTCCAATAGTGGACGAAGATACACATCCATATTCTTCACTTTATATTGCCCCGGCACAATCAAGCTTAGCCATAGGTGCCCGTTCTTCGTAGTCAACCACGGGGGAATGTTGATCTTTGACCAAATGGATTTATGCCATCCATAGCCAGGCCTAAGCGCAAATTTCGAGCTTCCCTGGCAAAATCCGACCATGTTCCATCTATATGTTTCCAGGCTGCGCAATCTGCAGGAATTCGTAGCACACCATCCAAAGATTTATTCTCCTCATGCCATGATGCTAGGGCGGTCATGGACTTACATTCGAAGAAATGCTTGATGCGAGGAAGCAGAGGAAAATGTCGCAAAACCTTTTGTGGAATTTTTGTCTCGTGGAGATCTGCTCGATATCTTTCGGAATCACATTTCGGACACTTCTCCATGTCTATGTATTCCCCTCTGAAAAGAATGCAGTCATTAGGACAAGCGTGGATAGAATTGTAATCCATCCCCAAGTTTCGCAAAATCTTTCTTGCTTCATCTCGGGAATCTGGCATCACATTGTCAGCTGGTAGTATGTGCTCTTTAAGCAATCTACACAACATAAAAATACGATACAGTCGTGTAAAAATCTATCAGATCATTATACATTTAGAGTTTTATTAAAGTAAACTAATTGTAATAGATCACCTGAAAAGCGCTGTGACGCTAGTGTCACTCCATCCAAACTTTGCCTGCATGTTGAGAAGAACCAGGAGTGCTTTCAATCTAGACATACGTGCTCCATTATACAATGGCGTATCGGCTTCACTTTTCATATCATCATAGATAAGCCTTTCTGAATCCATGATCATCTCGATCATTTCATCAATCTCGGGCTCAAACATTGCCTCGTTGGGAATGTGCTTTGCATGATCATCCCCCGAGCTGTCAGAGGCTACATCTTGTGGCCTCACATATGCTGCTTCACTACAAGAGGCTCTTCATATTAGCGACGCTCACACAGCGACGCTCAAAAAAAAAGTTCCCGGCGTCGCTATGAGCGTCGCAAATTTATTTGTAAATTTGCGACGCTCATAGCGACCCCGGCTGGGGTAAAAAAATAACCGAGCGCGCCCAAAAACTCAGATCTCAGATCTGAGTTTTTCGGCGCCCTCAAGCAAGGAGCAGGTAACGCTCTCCCTCACTCTCTCTCTCTCTCTCTCTCTCTCTCTCTCTCTCTCTCTCTTTTTCTTCTCCACACACACACACACACACACACGAGGAGAGGAAGGAGAGCCAGGTATGCTCCTTCCCTCTCCTCATTCTCATGTTCCCTTCCCCTCTTTCTCTCTCCCTCTCTCTCTCTCTCACACACACACATACACACACACACATAGTGTTTTTGAGAGAGAGAGAGAGAGAGAGAGAGAGAGAGAGTACAAACAAAAACAAAAACGCACACACACATACATAAACAAAGAATGCACACACACATTGAGAGAGAAAAAGAGAGAGAGAGAGCATGCATAAACAAAAAACGCACGCATTGAGAGAGGAAAAGAGAGAGAACATGCATAAACAAAAAACGCACACATTGAGAGAGGAAAAGAGAGAGAAAACATGCATACGATCCAAAAAAACGCACACACATTGAGAGAGAAAGAGAGAGAAACTAATTTAACGTCGTAGGAAACTAATTAAAATTAAAAGACCTAAAGATCTAGCCGACGAGGAGTTGAACTCAAGACCTATTATTCAAGAGGAAAATGGCATAATCAATCTATCATACTTGGCATGGGTGATAGAAAGGTTATACCATTTATCTCTTTTTATTGGCACACACATCCACACACGCGCACACACACAAGAAGAAGAGAGTTATAACGTCGTAGGAAACTATCTTAAAAGACGTTAAAGATTAGGTTATATGTAGACTTACATTAAATTAGATTTAGGTTTATTTTTAACTAGATTTACGTTTATTTAAGCTAGATTTAGATTTACGTTATATTAGATTAGATTTAGGTCTCCATAGACTGCGATGCCTGCATGAAGCGGGTGAAGAAAGCCCTCAATGGAATATAGGGTATTGCTGCCTTCACTCATGGTGGGCTCCGTCGATCCAAAAGTACTGGTGAAATGTCTTCAGAAGATAGGGAAGAAGGTGGATCTTCAGGGCGGCAAGAGTCACTACATCCCCGACACAATGACCATCTAGACAACCTCTAGTCATTAGATTTACGTTAAATTAGATTTAGCTTTATTTTTAGTTATTTACGTTTATTTAGATTTACGCTTATTTACGTTAGATCGAGTCCTCGCAAGAATTACTTACGGTTTAGGGTTTAGAGTTAGACGAACAGTGAAAAGATCTACTGTGAAAAGATGTTAAGATGAAGTGAAGTGCTACAGCTAGAGAAGAGGCAAAGGGGTTTTGTCCACTACATGCAGTATCATGTAGACGTGGGTGTGTAGATTTCTTGTATCCACAAATATAGGTATTGACCAATAAAGACGAGATTATAACCCGGTGGTTCTGATCTCCGTGCACCTCTAGACCGAGGTGTGGGGGGATTGGACATGACTAGAGAATGTGAGGTAAAGAGAGAGAGAGAGAGAGAGAGAGAGAGAGAGAGAGAGAGAGAGAGAGAGAGAGAGAGAGAGAAGACGAAGAATGCCAATAGAATATTAAATTTGTTGTCCAGGTTATAAGTTTTTTATCCTCATTATGAGTAGCGACGAGGATGTGGGACCGTCCAACCGAAACACCTATCTCTCAACGAGGGTCTTATGTCCTTGTAATCAATGCAAGCATGCTGTGCGACGGACAAGACGTGTTTCTTTGCAGCACGTTCGCGAATTTGGCGAGTTCGATCCATCTATTATAGATCGAGTTGTTGCCAATTATAACTCGTCGGACTCTGACGCTGGCCAACAAGCAGCAATCTTGCAACCCAATAGACGTGTTCGCAGGCGCTTTGGTCAAGCAGCATATGTGAGGCCACAAGATGTAGCCTCTGACAGCTCGGGGGATGATCATGCAGAGCACATTCCCAACGAGGCAATGTTTGAGCCCGAGATTGATGAAATGATCGAGACGATCATGGATTCAGAAAGGCTTATCTATGATGATATGAAAAGTGAAGCCGATACGCCATTGTATAATGGAGCACGTATGTCTAGATTGAAAGCACTCCTGGTTCTTCTCAACATGCAGGCAAAGTTTGGATGGAGTGACACTAGCGTCACAACGCTTTTCAGGTGATCTATTACAATTAGTTTACTTTAATAGAACTCTAAATGTATAATGATCTGATAGATTTTTACACGACTGTATCATATTTTTATGTTGTGTAGATTGCTGAAAGAGCACATACTACCAGCTGACAATGTGATGCCAGATTCCCGAGATGAAGCAAGAAAGATTTTGCGAAACTTGGGGATGGATTACAATTCTATCCACGCTTGTCCTAATGACTGCATTCTTTTCAGAGGGGAATACACAGACATGGAGAAGTGTCCGAAATGTGATTCCGAAAGATATCGAGTAGATCTCCACGGGACAAAAATTCCACAAAAGGTTTTGCGACATTTTCCTCTGCTTCCTCGCATCAAGCATTTCTTCGAATGTAAGTCCATGGCCGCCCTAGCATCATGGCATGAGGAGAATAAATCTTCGGATGGTGTGCTACGAATTCCTGCAGATTGCGCAGCCTGGAAACATATAGATGGAACATGGTCGGATTTTGCCAGGGAAGCTCGAAATTTGCGCTTAGGCCTGGCTATGGATGGCGTAAATCCATTTGGTCAAAGATCAACATCTTACAGTGTATGGCCCGTTGTCATCGTCAACTACAACATTCCCCCGTGGTTGACTACGAAGAAGGGGCACCTATGGCTAAGCTTGATTGTGCCAGGGCGATATAAAGTGGGGAATATGGATGTGTATCTTCGTCCACTATTGGAAGAGCTACAACAATTGTGGATTGGCATAGAGGTGGTGGATATGAGCCGACACACAGGACGACGGAATGCTTTGATCAGAGGCATTCTAATGTGGACCATGCATGACTATCCCGGGCTAACAGAATGCTCAGGTGATCTATTGACACTCCTCACTCAGACACTGTAAATCTTGTTTTTTCCCATAGTTGATCTATTATCATGTGTATACATGCAGGGCTTCAAACAAGCGGATACAGAGCATGTGTCACATGTGGACCTAGACTGAATGCACGTAGGGCACCCTCACTGAAGAAGCAAATCTACGAAGGTCATCAAGCGTATCTTCCAGAGAATCATGTGTTACGCGACGGCTTTTTGGGAAGAGAGCCACCAAGGATGTCTGCACAAGCATGGTTAGAGCAGAAGGAGATGTGCGATGACGGATTGCCTCCAGGGATGAAGAGACTATCTCTATGGTACGAGTTACCATACTGGCCCCGACTCATGATCAATCACTTGCTCGATCCAATGCACATATTCAAGAATGTGGGTAATCTACTATGGGACCATTTGACCGGCAAGAAAGATACTTTGGGAGCCAGAGTTGACCTTAGAAATGTGGATCGTATGGAGCAATATTGGCCGCAAACAGCGTCTGATGGATCGATAAAACTCCCTAAAGCACCATGGATTTTCACAGGAGCCCAAGAACGCAAAGTAAAAGAGGCCATTCGATCTTTGCGGACCCCCACTGGCGTAATGCACTCGCTCCGAACGTGTTTTACTAAAGAAGGAAAGCTTACCGGTTTGAAGTCACACGATTGGCATAAAATGTGTCAGGTACGTTCATAGTGGACTTTAATATCATTGCATAAAATGTGGACTTTAATATCATTGCTGCACATACTTTACAGTTTATTTTACCGGTTGCCATTGAGGGATGTTTGTCTCTCGACATCCGTAACACAATCTACAAACTTGCAAAGCTGGTGCAATGGATCTCACAAAAGGAGATCAACGTAGACTCCATACCATTCGCCAAACTAAATGCTGCGGAGCTTGTGTGCATGTTTGAGAAACATTTTCCTACTACAATGCTAACCATTCAGGTGCATCTTCTTGTTCACATAGTTGATGAGGTGGAAATAGCTGGCACAGTTCATTCCAGATGGATGTTCTTCTTAGAGCGTTTCATGAAAACGCTTAAGGGATATGTGCGTCAAAAGGCACGTCCGGAGGGTAGCATGGCAGAAGGTTGGTTGGTATCAGAGTCCCTAGTGTACATTGGAGAGTGGCTAGACGGATTTGATAAATCCCGGGACACGCTATGGCGAACCATAGATGATGAGCGCATATCTGGGATTGTCATGTGCAATCTCGGTGTTGAGAAGAAGATGACGGAAGATCTAGAGGCTAAAATCAACCGATTTTGCATGCTTCACAATCCAGTGATGCAAAAGTGGATTTCACAATATGAGGATGCAAAGCAAGAGCGACAAAGGGCACGAATCGAGTGGAGACGGGAAGACGACCACCGATGCACTATCCAGCGGTTCTGGAGAGCCTACCAACCTTCATGAGCTTAAGATGGTTGCACAACCAATTGAAAAGCGCACAACAATGCGGTGACGAAGTGACTGAAGAAGAGTGGGAGTACTCTCGGGGTTGCGCGACCAAGGTAAGTTTGCAATGTACGACTAGCAAGTGACTTTATTTATAAACGTTTGAACGGCCACTCATAATCTTTGTTCGTTGTAGTATAAGTCATACACAGCAGCATGGTGTAAAGGTCGACATTTTAGGGTGGAACGAATCGACAAAAAGCGTTTTACTCAAGATTGTGGAATCATGGCAAAATTTGAACAGTCTAGTCGACGACGTTCCTCTGATGCAGATCCTGTGGTGGCGGAACTCACTTACTTCGGCACGCTGCAAGAGATTTTGAGGATCGATTACAGAGGATTTTTTGTCGACTTGTTCGACGTGCAATGGTTCAAGATAATCATGGAGGGTCGCAACGCTACTGTGCGTAGAGGAGAGTCTGGTTTTCTTGAGGTGGATTCTACTAAGAAATGGACTGACCTAAGAGACACTTTCGTACTACCCGAGCATTGTGAACAAGTAAGTATGTAAATAGTTAACATCCCCCTTTTACAAGTTATGTGCTTGAAAGCTCTCATGTAAGTTATGTGGCTCTGGCAGGTAATATTTCATCCTACAAAGTCTACATCAAACTGGTGGTACGTCATAGAGGTAGCCCCTCGTAGTGCAAGGACGTATGAAGGCTACCATGTGCCAATCACAACGACATCAATGGAGGAGATCAGAGAAGATGCTCAATCAGAAGCCGCTGCGGTGGTGCCAGACGAGCATCAAGATGCTACTACTCTATATGGGGTGCATGCAGAGGAGCTACAAAATGAAACAGAGGATATGTGTTTAAACGGAGAGCTCTATATAGATATAGGAAGTTATGCTGAGTTATGCGAGGATGAGAGAGAGATCTCTTAAAGCCACAAATATTGTATTTGAACAATTTTGCTCCGTGTTGTAAAAGCTCTGGCTCTCTAAGTACCTTCCATGGTGTATAACGCTCTTTTCTACTCGCGCTCACATCTTTTGATTGAAAATTCTGAGTTTTCGACTTGCCTCTTCTATCACTCGATTCATTGCGTCATTGTATTTATATGCGTCATTACGTCATTGTATTTAATGGTCTTTGCGTCATTGTCTACTCTATTCATTCAATATTAAGTTTAAATATTCGTGTGTTTAATGCAGGTATGGATGATGAGGAGTTTCTTTCTTCTTTGTCACCGCAGCAGAGACAGTGGTACGTGGAGCGTCATCGCTCTGGCGCATCATCGCGCGTTCCTACACCATCCGCATCTCCCTCTCTTTCGGAGCATTCGGCGCGCTCCGAAGCTTCGGCGTCGACGAGACGAGCTTCACACTCGTCTAGACACCGGCGCTCTAGTGGTGGCGGTGGCGGTTGTTGTGGGGATTCCGCCACCGATGCCTCCACACCGCCTCGTGTTCGACGAGGCTCTTTACCCTCCCCTTCTTTGCCCGCCCCACACCAGCCACAGCATCCCTTCTTTGCCCCCCCACACCAGCCACAGCATCGCCATCTACGCCAAGTTTTGCACGGCTGACTGTTCCTAGAAGCTACACACCTCTACCTACACCGCCAGGAGCCACCCCACTCGACACTCCTTGCTTCGGGGCCCAAACGCCGGTGGAGACACCTGACGTCCGTACCCCCATCGACACGCCGCTAGAGACCCCTGCCGGGACACCCAGGTTCACGCGTCACCGGCCAGAGGGCTTGCCTTACTCCGTCGACATCAGTGGCGGCATCATCATGGATGATGACGGCAAGAAGGTGATCTCGCGCATGCGTGCTCTTTGCTCTCAGCTGTTTAGACACTACATACTAAACAAATGGAGTGAAGTACCAAGTGATTTAAAAAACAGAGTCATCAGCATACTTCATGATGAGTTTCCCGTTCCAACACGGGATCAGCGCTTCAATGAAGACCTGATGAAGATTCGAATGCGCGAATACTGCAAACAAAAGCATTCCGAAGTGCAAAAAGCAATCAAGAATGGGTGGAACAGGCCAGATTGGCTGGCCAAAGAAGATTGGAAGAATGCGAAGCAGCGCGCGAGAATCCCGACAAGTGGAAGCAACAAAAGGATGCAGCCAGAGCGCGAGTAGAGGCAGGGAGCTCGCACCACTTGGGGAGCGGTGGATGGGCATCATTTGAGGCCGATTTTGTAAGTCTTTTCACATTGCTCTTTATGCATGTTCGATAGTTTAGGGTTTATGAGTTTTTTAGTTCTAACATAATGAAATCTTTGTATGTTTTGACAGTGGTCGATGACAGGACGTGATCCCACACCGTATGAGCGCGAGTACGCAGGCAGGAAGGGCTTAAACGCCCTTATGGACATTCTCAGTTCTCGCGGCGGCATGGTTAGTATTAGGGTTTACTCTTTTTTATTTTTTGTATTGTTTTATAAATGTCGTTATATGTTTATACTTACTGAAAGCTGTCTTATTGTCTTTTTTTGCAGAATCCGACAGATACGCCGCTTGGACGCGATGAGACGTCTGACTAGACGACGTCAGTTTAGCCGTAGCTAGATAGCATTAGTTTAGGGTTTCTCATAGCTTATGTATCATGAGACGGATTTTATACGTCTTTTTGAACCATGTATATTATTACATTTGTCACCGCAGTTCCTTTTGCCAATCAATTCTTTATGCCTATGATGTTGTACAATTGTCATTATTACATTTGCCAATCAATTCATTTTGCCTATGATGTGTACAATTGTCAATTTTGCAAACAATGCGTCTTGTGGGTGACTATTTTGGGTCTATTATCTACCTTTGCACTTTTTTTAAAAAGTGAATCAAGTACAATATGGTTGATGGGTGGCAGGGCATTCAATGCCCTGCCACCAAAAATAAATTCTCTCGGGCGTCGCTATGAGCGTCGCTATAGTCTTCTGTGTAAACGTCGCTATATGCGTCGCTATATAGCGATGCCTATAGCGACGCTCTCGTAGCGACGCTCGTAGCGACGGTTTTAGCGACGCCGGGGGTTATAAAAACCCAATGTATTTCCGTCGCTAACAGCGTCACAAGAACACACAACCTCTTGTAGTGCTTGACCAAAGCGCCTGCGAACACGTCTATTGGGTTGCAAGATTGCTGCTTGTTGGCCAGCGTCAGAGTCCGATGAGTTATAATTGGCAACAACTCGATCTATAATAGATGGATCAAACTTGCCAAATTCGCGAACGTGCTGCAAAGAAACGTGTTTTGTCCGTCGCACAACATGCTTGCAATGGTTACAAGGACATAAGATCCTCGTTGAGAGATAGATGTTTCGGTTGGACGGCCCCACATCCTCGTCACTACTCATACTGAGGGCAAAAATCTTATAACCTGGACAACAAATTTAATCTTCTATTGGCATTCTTTGTCTTTTATCTCTCTCTCTCTCTCTCTTTGTTCACACTGTAAACTACCTCACATTCTCTAGTCATGTCCAATCCCCGCACACCTCGGTCTAGAGGTGCACGGAGATCAGAACCACCGGGTTATAATCTCGTCTTTATTGGTCAATGCCTATATTTG